>NC_088170.1:9911071-10214285 GCF_028769735.1 Zonotrichia leucophrys gambelii | reverse complement strand
AACTATTCCCCTTTTCCCCTTAATTGATAGAAGTCACGGGGAGATTTCCACACATTCTCTCACAGTCCGGTAGGGTTGTCTCACACCGGCCTTGCTGGTCTCACCATCCTTCACCTCTGCCCTGCTTTCCACCACAGCAGAGGTGGATGCTCTCTGCTTAATAAAACAAAAAGCCCAGAGAAAAAGGCAGAAGAACAGCTCTTTTCTCCCTGCCTGGTGGCAAAGGCACAGAGGTGCAGACAAAAGATTTCCATCAAGTGGCAGCTCTTGCCCTAGAAACAGGGTGTTTGTGCCTGGTGAGTGAGGACTGAACAGCCCTGGTGTGGCACACACAGCAAGTTCCCGTGGCTTCACTTCTCCTGCACTTGATGGCTGCCTTCGTCCAGGGAGCAAAAAAAAAAAATAGAGGAAATAAGTACAGAACATTTTGTCCATTGAGCCAGCCCAAGTCAGATATAAATACATGAAGAATGAGCAAGGAAGCCTCTTCCGTAAAGGGAAGCTATTTTTGATTTAGGCAGGGCCCTTTCCGACTGAAAACTTCTGAATAAACTTGCAACATCTATATTACTTCCCTTTTCTCCCTTAATTGACAAAACTAATCCTGCAGATTATCTCTGCCTCTGACCTTCTCTCACATCCTACATTTGCCTTCTTTTTCTCCAAGTGTTTCCAAGTACTGACACCAATTTTGACCTCAGAAGCCACCCCAGACCCTCTTGCTCCAGGGTGGTTGTCCCTGCTCTTCCCCAGTACCCAAGGTGACCTCCACAGGGGCTGTGCCACTGCATTCCTGCCCAGAATGCTGCCTGGGAGGTGGCCCATTACAGCATGCCCACCTTCCTGCAGTGCTGGTGTGGGCCACAGGGCACTGGCTGTCACTGCTGGGACATGGGATGGGAGTGCAAAAAGCAGCAGGGAACAGTCCCAGCCTTCCCTCCTGACCCCAGGGATCACAACATGATGGCTGGAGCTGAGCAAGCACAGGGGCCATGAGGTGTGGGTGCCCATCCCAGAATGAAGTGAAAAGCAAAAGTGAAAACCAGTGAAACCAAGCACAGTCATACCCCAGTAGTGTGGGCAGCTGCTCCAGCTGTGATGGGCTGCACTCTTTAGTGCTCCTCTTCTTGAGACAGAAACGTGAACTAAAGGGAAAAAAATCCCAAAGACACAAGAATAAGGAGTGGCTGCCATTCAGCCTGGCAGACAAGAGCAGCATGAACCCTCACCTGTATTCCTCTATTAATGGAATAAATTAATAGGGACTACAGATGTGGAAAGGCTTGTCTTGAATGCACAAGATGCCAAATCCAAATTTAGGGTGGATTTACACTTCCCACAGTCACGCTGCCTTCAACAAAGCTAATGGACTTACAAGGCAGAGTGAACCACCTTCCTCTTTGGTGCAAATACGCCTTTTTCTGACATTTAACTTTTCAGCATTATCTCTAAAGTACTCTGGGAATTTTCAAAATACAGATTCACTTCATTCAGTGAACACCCATTCCCTACTTGTGCTCTTCCTGAAGTTTGATGCTAAAGCTTGTATTGCTTTGTAGCTTACGTCACTGCAACACACTAGAAATTACTTGGAGAATACAAATTATTAATTACTTGCCCTCACACAGAGCAAAAAACAAAAGGTATATGATTATTTCATTCAGGTTAGTCCTCAAGTGAAGTATTTCATGTGAAAGAAAAAAATCTCTGAATATTTAAAGTATTTAATACGTGTACAAAATATTTTAACTTCATATTATGCATTTAGAGAGAACTAGCGAGGCAGTTAAACTGGGAGGCCTTTTGAGTCTGAACTAACAACACCTTTTAAAAAATTAAATTTGGAGATATTTTTAAAAAACCCTGGCCATAACATACACTTTTCCAGAAGTTATATCAGCAGATGGGTGGTGATCTGCTTAGACAGAAAGCATTTTGGACTTCGGATTTACTATATTGTTTAAGGAAGGTACAAACCCCCAGATCTTATACATGAAATCCTCATTTTCAGAGTAGCAGGGAGGAAGGAAAGGGAAAACAACCTAGTGGGAATTTTATGTGTTTAATAAATCACTGGCAATCTCTTCATGATCCAGGTCATGGTAATCCAGCCTGTTTCTCCCTCTCCAGGACCTGAGTGCCTGGCTGGGCTCTCCAGGCCACGGTGACATCCCTCAAAGCCACTACAGCCCATTCTGTTTTCCTCTTCTGGGTTTTAAGCCACGTGTTGCCTGGGATGGCCAGTGCACTGATGAAGCAACACCATGCTCATCCAAACCCCTCCTTCCCAACTGGTTTGTGACTGTGGGGTGGTTTTGTCCCTCCTGGGTGCCCGTGGTTTCTGTGTTTCATTGCTTCAATTCCTTCTTACTGCAAGCACAATTCTGAGAGAAGCAGCAAGTGCAGGGAGTCTGTGGAGGGTTTGGTACTTGGCACTTGTCAACAAGGAGGTTTGAGCAAAAAAACAGAGCAGGCACGACCTTGCTGAACTTCTCTCCTGCACCAGGGTTTTGTCTTGCACCTGGCTACCCCACCCTGAGGGATTCCTGGCACAGGGCTTATCACCTTCTCCCCTGGCTCTGCTCACTTTCTCCCCTCAATGGATGCTGTGGATTTTAGGAATCTGAGAGGCCCTGAGCAGCTGTGCACTGAGGAAGGACACCCACCTGGGCAGCTTCCCACTCACCAGGGCTAGGGCTGGCAATAACATCAGTCACCCCAAAACCCTCTTCACAGGGGATATCCCAGGGCCTGCTCAAAGCAAAAGGTGCAGCAAAAACACTGGTCCTGGGACATCCCCCAGGCAAGGGGAGATTGTTCTGTAAAACTCAGAAAAGCAGAAGAACCCCCAAAAACCCAACCAGCCAATCAATCAACCAACCAAAAAAAAAAAAACCATACTCTGCACTTCCTCAGCAGCTCCTTTTCAGAACTCAGGAGAATTCTGAAAGCAGATTTTCCAAGAGCGGTTATTTCAGTGAACCTGAACCACAAATAACTCCACAGCTGTTGCAGTGGAGGTGCATGGATTTAAATCAAGAGAAGCAATTCCTCTAACTTCCATACCATGGAGAGCCAGAGAGGTATTCTTGTTCCACCCAGGCTGTTCCTGAATGTTTTCCCGCAGGAAAAAATAACATGAAAAGTCACCTGCTATCCATCCAAATAATGGATTATAACTTTTTTTTTTTTGGAACATACTCAGTTTTTTAAATCTAGCTTGTTCTCAAACTCCTTTTTTGCAATAATATTGAGACCTGGACATGCTTTGCTGTTTTTTAAAGTTAAAACCCAGATTCTCTCAGGTAGGCACAATGTCCTACCAGAAAACAAAAACAAAACTAAACAAAAAAAAAAAAAAAAAAAAAAACACCAAAACAAAATACCAACAACAAAAACCCAAAAAACCGAAAACCAAAACATAAAAAGAAAAAAATCCCCAAAACTAAAAAGGCAGATTATAAGACTTGATGAAAACATAAACTAACAATTGAGTGCATCTACACCAGTGTTTCAGTTGGGCATTTTCAAGGTAAACCTCTCAGCTGCTCCCACTGCAAAGTTGTCTCAGATGAGCACAAATCAGCATTCACCACTGAACAAGATCTAGTCCAAATCAGTCACCCTTGGAATGTCCCAGACACGGCTCTTGGGTCCTTGACAAAGGATTTGCTCTCCAAACCATCTCCCACCTGGCCACACTGATTGCTAAGGCACACAGAGCCATGGACTCATTCCTTGTTCCCTGCCATCATCCACTGGGAGTAACTTCATGTTTCACATCTCTGTACCTGTACCCAGAACTGTGCAAATCCTCTCATGCCTCCCTTTACGTAGCAGAACGCAAGCACAGGCCAGATTTATCACATGATCCTTCATGTAGCCCAGGAAAGGATTAAGAAAATTAATGGAAAGGGTTAATACACATCTGTAACAGGCTATCCTGGTTATGACATTTAGCTTCCCTGCCACAAACAAGTTATCTGGTCTCTTCTCTAGAGCAGAGATAAATGTCAGCAGATATCAACAATCATGTATTATAAATATGCAATGTGTAATTTTTTTTCCCCTGCTGTTTTGAAGCACTACTGCTTTAGATGACAAGCATGAAATACTTAGAAACTTTTGGAATAAGATGTTCTGAATCCTCCTCAACTTTTAATAACTTGCAAATTGTGCTGTCACCCACAGGACAGCAACAGAAAGGTGCCTGTGCCAAGCAGCAACAGCCAACAACCAGTTCCACTTGCACTGCACCAAGTAGGTACCACTTCCCACAAAGCAGGCATTGTAGCTGTTGAGGGTCAATTTGTTCTAGTCAGACACTGAGGGATTAAATGCAAAATAATGCAAAAGAAAATTTGCAGAAAAACCATCCAAGTTCAGTAAAATCTTACAGAGTTCTCAGTGAAAATGATGCTGGCTTCTCTCACTGTCTGAGAAAGCATGTAGAGCCCACACAGGATATGCTTCCATAGAGGAAGGCAGGATCTGCTTTACAGTAGGCACACATGTGCTAGATAGCTGTTGTTTACTAGGTCATGTTGATTTTGCTTTCAGCTATGTTTTCTTAGGCACCCACGTCTCTTCATGTAGGAGTGCCTTAGAAATTACAAAATATTACTCCCACTCAACATGCACTCGTGTGTGTATACATTAGGTCTGTGTGTACATAGCTACAGAGATGCCCACCATAAACAAACATTTGCATCCATGAGCTTTCAGAAAAACAAAGGTATTTTTCCATCCCTTCACAGGGAAGGACTGCACTTGAAGAGAGATACATCCTCACTGCTTTCATCCATGCCCCTCATCCCAAAAGTACTTTGGGATCCCAGTTCCTCTGTGCCTCACTTCCAAGGGACCACACTCTGTTGGCCTCCTCTCTCCTGGGGCAGACGGAGGAGCAGAACAGGAGATTCCTGCTCCGCAGAAAGCCTTTCCCTGCAATGCAACTCGCTTGCAACTCAGCGTTTCCCCACAGAGGGGCCTCCAAATGCGGTAATTTCACTCTTCTCCTTGCCTGCCTCTGAAGCATCCCTTCTGCTAGCTGTGGAAAAGCCCAGTTTCTTGGAAAGCAGCAGATTCTTGCTTGAGATCGGAATTCCTGTTACTGAAGCTGATCCCGGATCAAGCCCTTCCCTTCTGCCTCGACCTCCACCCCAAGTTTAGGAAATTGGCCTTCCTGGAAATGCCTTGGCTATAAATACAGCCCTCAGAACAGCCTGTGACATTTTTCCCTCTACTAGATAAACTTTCCACTTGCCAAAATCCTCCCACCTGAAGCCAGCACACAATACGATGTGGGGAGAGCTGCACTCCGGAGCAGTGGGGACCCTGCACTCATCCATCCATGCCTCTCACACGTGGATTTGCAAATCTATAACCCATATCCAAAGGGTTCAGCCCCCCACGCTCATCCCCTCGGCCCTCCCTGCTCCCCAGCCCGCTGCCACACCGGGTTTGTTTCATTTTGTAAGCGGCGGCTCCTACAGAAGCCACGCAGCAGAAGTTATTAATGCAGCTTTGGTACGGGGAAAATCTCATTAACGTCAGCAAAAGGAGGAAGACTTCTGAAAAGCTCCCAGCTAATTTGCTTTCTTTTAATTTCTTGCAATTACAGTAAGCAGCATAACGCTCTCCCAATAAATGAGTCTTTAGCATAGTGGCACAGTCTTCTCCCCAGTCAATTCTTGCTCAAACTTTTAACCCTTTGCTGGATTGCTGGAGAGCAGAAATGACTCTGAATGCACCTTCCCAGAACAAATGGTTTTCAGACATTTCCAGTAATTTCTCCACATGGTGGAAAATCCCTGTTTTGGCTGTGCTTTTTTTTTTCTTTTTAATTTTTTGCTTTGCAGCCATCACAGCAGTACCAAGCTGGTGCTTCCCACATCCTTTGCTCAGTCTAAATTCAGTTTCTCTTACAGTAAACACAGTTCCTAAAGGCTGCAATCCAGTTCTTTTCTGAAAAGAGGTTCAGTGTAGCATATCCCACACACTGGCTGATTTTTAAAACTCGCTGTGTGATCTATTTTCCCTCACTGCTTTGAGAAGTTGAAGAGCAACAATTCTATTTCAGACTGCAGCATATTATTTTTACTCCACTGCAAAAAAACTTAAATTGAAATTTTAAAAATGAATAATGTTGAAGAATGTTTAAGCATACAGTCTGGAGGGTAGTAAGAGGATAAGGGTTTGGTTTGCCTTATAAAAAAAAAAAAAGCAAAAGTTATCCTTTCAATAAAGTAAAACTGGATTGGTTTTTCATCCACCACAAATGCTACAATAAAGCCAAACCCGCAATTTCATTTACTTAATTTCATTCATGGTGGCAGGTTTTCAATTAGAATGGAAGAAAAAGATAGGGTAGTTGTTGTAGGGGTTTTTTTCATAAAAAATTTGATGAAGTGGAATTTTGGAGGGAATTCACATTCTGATTAGCCTTATATGAGATCACTTATTCACATCAAAACAAGTCAGAGAAGACTAAACATTATTATTACTATTATTTGATGACTCTTCCAGTCAATACTTTTTTTTAAAATTCTCAGATGTGGATTCATCAAAAAAGCTTAGCTTTTCATTTTAATTGAGTTTCTAATCATAAAGGCTCCAACCCAATAAATCCCAACCAGAAATACAAAAGAATCTGTTATTTTGCCCCCTACACATAGACTGACCAACATATTTCACCCATTCCTGCACTAGCTCACAGGGAAACTGGGAAAGCAGGAGTGCCTGGGAAGGAGCAGAACTCCTGCTTGGACATTTGGAAGTCTCTGCCTGGGTCTGAACATTGTTCAGCCCTCCCAGCAGAGCACACTGCTGTCTCTGGAGAGAAGCAGCATGAGAAACTTCTTGTCCTCGTAGATAACAGAGGCCTCTACACAATAAAAATGACCTATCTGTCCTAGGGACTTTACAAAGGAAGAGGAAAAAGCACATCCTGGCACATTCTAGAATACACCGAGTTGTTTGCACAGTTAATCAGCACATATTAAAAAAACCCCACTGTATTGATTAAAAATAAGATCACATGTGGAAATTAAGTGGTTAAACTGCTATATGACTGGACCCTTTGCTGAACACATTTCAGCCAAGGGACGCTTCTTGCACTGATTTGCAAAGCTGCAGAAAACCCCACTCCTGCCAACATTTGAAAATAATTAAGTAGGACCTTTGCTGTCTGTGGAAAGAAAATAAACCAATAAAGATATATTTTAGCTTCTTTTAAACAATATTTAATGATCACCAAGTTACTTGCATGGATAGAACTGTATTTGCAGAGTGAAAAAGGGGATCCAGCAGTACACACACACATGCACTGCACTGAGAAAGGAGTCGTGCATCATTTATAGCTACTCTGTGTACTTCATAATGTATGCATGGATGAGCTATACTGAGTGCAGGACACTTAAACTGTCTCATTTGTCCAGGCCACTCACAATCACACAATTAAAGGATGGCCATAAAGAAATCCTCACTCAAACAGAGAACAGTCAGACGAGATTAATTTCCTTGTTTTCTTAGAAATGTACCCCCTCCCCATTTACAAATGAAATCAAGGAGTGACAGGGATTTACAGTATTTAAAACAGAAACCAAGAAATTAGAAGTGGGTCAGGAAAAGCAGAGTCAGAGGATTTCACTGGACAAATCCCAGGACTGTCACCCCAGCAGAAGTCACTATCAGGAACCAAACACCAGTTTAAGTTTTCCCCCTTTTTGTGGAGATACTAAGACATTAGAAACACAAATCTTCCTTTCAACTCATCACTACTCCAGCATTTTGAAATTAATTCTTATTTCATCTTGGAAACATAGAGCACTAAACAAACATTTTTGGTGGTGCAGTCAGCAGGAGAAGGTCCCTTCTTGCCACCCCTTCCTGATCAGGACCCAGAGCTCCTCAGCTGCCAGGAGCATTAGAAAACCCATTCTGTCACACAGCCAGAAAATTCTGCTCTCACTCAAAACACTGAGCTCGCTGTGCTCCAACAAAGCCATGTTCAAAACAAGCATTGGCATGTGCGTTTATGAGAGATGACTGAATGGCCCTGCAGGTTGATAAAAGGTTCTGGAGTCTTTCACATACAACTAAAGTCATCAGTTTCAACCCAACCTGTGTCAGTGGTGTCTGGAGCTGGCTGCAGCAGAGAGACTGCTCTGTTCCCTCTCACAGAGGCAATAGTACCCCCCTCTGTCCCCTGGGAGACAAATATATATGCTGTTTTGGGGTGCTCTGCACAGTCAGGACAACACTGGTAGCATGGATTATGATACACCCTCCATAGCTAAATTTTAATTGAAAATATTCTCCACATTATCAGTTCCTACAATCCCATGAATCATTTACCACAGCCTCGTGATCTGATGGATGACACTTCAGTGTCCATGAGAACATCCTGGAAGAACCCCTTCCTTCCACATCATGCAATAAAATCCTGATACTGTTAAATCTGAAGATCATACCTGAAGTAGTAAATATAAAAACCCAAAAAGAATACCATCCATCTGGAATCTGCCCTTCCCTCTATCTCCCAAGCCATGACCAATCCTGACAGTCAACCTTCCCACATAAGCTCAATATTAGTACACACAGACAGATAGAAACATACATTTCCCATCCTGTTTGTATAGAAATGCTTAGCCTGAAGGAAGCAAAACCTATTTTGCCTGAAACTCATTTCTGAGAGCAAAGGTCCAATCAGGCTGGAGAACCCCAAAAGTTACGGCAAAACCAATTGTAAAGTCATACTGAAATAAAGCACACTTTGGATTAAACCTCATTATACTTCAAACCTCCTACAGGCACTCAAACTGGTCTGGTTTTAGCCCATTTTAACAGCCTCACACTGACCACTTCAAAACTCTTATTAACCTGGTGAAAAGTACACCCTAGGCTTTACTTTCTAAACAGCACCAAGCTGCTCATCAGCCTTTACCAAAATGACAGAGAAATAAAGAGTGATCCTCCCTGTGTGAGCTAGAGGCTTTACCCCAGCCTCGCTGAGGTGGCAAACCCTGCTGGCTTGCTCCCGTTCACACAGACCTGCACATGCTCAATAACACCATTGATTTTGTTTGTGCAGGCAGAGAGAATCCAATTTTAAAAAGCCACATTGATTCCCACCCATTAAAAACAGAGCAAACTGCAGCATTTGCTAAATGGATAGAAAAAGACTGAGGTCAGGATGGAGGGGTGGGAATAATGTCATTACGCGGAGCTCATTCTGAAGGACAGAGAATTACAAAAACAGACAATAAAATTTGACTTTTCATTATTTGTTGTAGTTTCTAAATGACAAAAATAGCAAGTCAACAACCAGGGAGTGCCTGGGCACAGTGACAAGGGATGCACAACGGAAGGCATCCTCGAGCATGGAGCTGTGATTAGTTGCATTTGGAGCATGAAGACACGCACACAGAGAAAGAGGGCACAGACACAGGAACCGAGAGAGAAGCCCTGTGACTATCTGCAAGGACCCTGCCTGCTTTTCAGCGCTTTGTTTTAGCACATTAAACAAACAGAGCCATCACACAGGTCACTGAGGATCTTCCTTCTGCAACTGTGGCCCCAGCTGCACTGCACACAAAAACTATTATTATTCTCTAATGGCCGCACCTTTTGCACAATGATTCAATGTTTCAGGTTTTTTTTTCCTCCTTTTGTGCTGTGCCACTTAGTCTTTTGCTTCATTTTATGTTTTATTTGCACACTCTTGAAATCTTCATGTAGTGACTAAAAATTCATGAGGCAGCCTTAAGTAGGAGCCCCCGCTTCCCTCCCTCCCCTTTTCCTACCCGTAGCAAGCAGCTGAGGAGGCACTGGGCACATGTTGGAGCTGCTGCAGCAGCAAGGGGATGGGAGAGGCTGCAGATGGGGAGGGAGATGCTGCTGCAGCCCTGGGGGTGCCTCCTCATCCTGCATCTGGGAGCACAGGCTACAGACAGTGCTGGGCACTGAGGCTCATCCGTGCCCAGCAAACACATCCCGGAGCAGAGACACTCCGTGCTCGATGTGCTGCTTGTGCTTAAGCTGCATGCCCGACCACGAGCCTGCCCGTGTGCTGCAAAGCAGTCATTCATCTCCCCAACTTCAGCCCAACAATGCCAACAGGCAAGTGCTTGCTAGCATTAGTGAGGCTTTCATAATTGGTCCCAGCTGGTTAGTTGTAACACGCCTTGTTGTTGAGCAACTACCTAGTAACGCTGTCAGACATCCCCTGCTTGCATAAGGAGGGTTAGTATCTTTATTAATTACGGGCTGCCACCAGCCTGTGGCACTCTCCACAGATAAGAAAGCCTTTAAGCTCCTGGTCAGCCAAGGCCTTGCTAGAAAATCTTGTGCCAGCTTCCAGCAAAGCAAGCTCAGGCTGCAGCCACAGCAGCCTCCTGCCTTCGCTGCCAGGGCTCCCGGTCCCCTCTGGCTGCCACGGAGCTGCTGCCAATGCCAGCTCCTTGCCAGCTCTCTGGCCACCACGTGGGCATGCAGGAAGCCTGGCTCACTGCGAGGCACGTGGGCATGCACAGTCAGAGCAGGGCAGACCTTTCAAAGCGTTCTGCAGAAATGCACCGCAGTGCCTGGCCAGGCTACCGACAACAGCAGCAAATACTAGAGCGTGGCACAGCTCCAAAACACCAGGCAAGGCAACACAGGGTCAGGGAAATGCACTGTTTCTGGTGGGGAAGGAAAAACCCAACCATGTGAATATCTCAAAAGGCAAAAGTGCGGAAGAAGTATCATGGAAGTGGCCATTTCACGAGATACTTGAGCATACCTGCGGCTCTAAAAACCTCAGTCAAAGTTTGCAGCCATCCCCACTTGCCATGCAATTTGATCTGTGTGATACAGCAAGCCAGGGACATTTTCTGCTGAAAACCAAGCACTGGGCTCTTCTTTCTGTGCTGTCGCTGTGCTGCTGTGACAGCCCCCTTCCAAAAGCAGTGACTAGAGTTATATCCTGCATACTGGATTCTTACACAACTTCAAATGTCATTTTGTGGGCAGTAATCAGATCCTGTAGCCCCAGGCTAAGATAAAAGTTGTGAGTGTGTCTAGGAGTTAGAACTCAACAGCTGCTCAAAAGCACACACCTTAAACTGGAAATGAACCTCTTCAAATCCCATGTGAGACCAAACCACAGGCTAGGGCTGCAAGGAGTGATCTGTTTGACTGCCTAGAGCAACTCTGACATTTGCCATCCTCTGTTGTCATCTGAACCAACCTCTCATATCCTGGGTTTGCTGCTGCTTTTTCCCTCTCTGACTTCTACTTTGGCTGCCCTTCAGAGTCTGAGATGGGCATCAAGGTGCTAGGAAAAGATCCTGACAACTTAGATGGGGCAGACACTGCTGCACTCCTAGAGCTGCTGGAAAAGCAGCTGACAATTCCTCCCTTCTCTGATGAGGGGGCTGAAGGCTTGGATTTGTTCAAGGGCCACTCAACAGCAGCTCCCCACCAAAGTGGCCCAGGGTGGGGGCTGTCAGCTGCGTCTTAATGCTCAGCTGCCACACACTGCAGATGGATCCTCTTCCCAAGACATGAGCCATCTCCCCATGCACACACAAACAGCAAATCCACTGCACCACTTCATGCTCATCACCACCATTTCCCATCTGAGCAGTAATACAACACATCTTTAACATTACTCATGCCTCTGAAAGCCAAGAGGGTCATTCACATAAACCTCATCTTAGTTACTCTTGCTGGATCATAGGTACTGATGCTGGAAGGTACTTCTCTAAAGCCAATGTAAATGTTTAAAGTTCATTCCCAAAGGATTTATGTAGACATAAACATACAGATTAAAAACAAGCAAGACGTCGGGAGCTTTTTACTACCTCCCAAAGTAGCCAGGCACATGGATATTTTATCTCTCCTTTTGGATCTGCTTTCTTCCAATGGTACAGTTCAGGGACTTCATACAGATCAGAGGCAGAGTTCAGGCTAGCACTGACAATTTCATTAGGAAAAAAAAAAGATAGAATTGTGTTTTCTTATGTTCTCTGCTCTTTTATTGCTATTTTCAAAATGAAGAACAGACCCTACCAAAGTGCTAAGGGCTGAAAACATAACTCTAAATGATACAGGAAACTCAACTTTGTGCCAATCCATTTTTATCCTCTTTGTGGCCATAACAAAGCTGAGAACAAGAGCCAAACAATGGAGGAGAAGAAAGAATAATTTCAACATCATTTTTTTTGCTGAAAGTAACATCAGCAAAAATAACAAGAATCCATTCAAAGACAGAATCTTATCTTCCAACACAGTTAACATGCCTTTCTTTCTGTCCCTCATTATATATCTTACACATCAAGCTGTACTTTGACCTCCTTACAAAGGAATACATTTGGAGCCACCACATCCCTGCACCCACATTGGCATTGCTAAGTGAAATCCAGCCCATAGTGCCATTCTCTTCCCTGCTCCCTCACACACCTGCCAAGAGGAGATAGGTTATCAAATGAGCCTCCAGAAACAGCAACATGACTGCCTCCTGCTCTTGCTTGTGCTCATGCAGCCCTTCAGAATCCAGTCCACTAATTTAACAGGCTGGTAACAATGACAGGAGTTGTGTTTTTGACAACTATGGGGATGAGATCACTTAGATAAGCTTTTATTTCTGATACAGGCTGTCACCATTACTTCCTTTTACCTACTGAAATCAACTGGCAATATTTCATCATTAACTTTTTAGCACAGTAACCAGCAAATTCATCTAGCCTCAGCTAAACAAACCTGTTTACATCTTATATTTCATCTGCCTCTCTTAATACTTTTGCGAGCATCAAAGAAATACTCCATTTCCTCCTTGGATGACTAGTCTTTGTTTGCAGTCTCCCACTGGCAAGTAAAACACTCTTAAACTAAATACATTGAAACTTTTCTAAACTCATCAGATGCTCCTTCCCCCTGCCACTCCCCTCCCAGACTTAGACTGCAAAGCTCTGCATGGAAGCAACTATTGGAAACACAAATTCTTACCCTGGTGAATCCAAAAAAGGCCATCAGCTTTCCTTCTGTACACCAGCTGTCACATTAACACGTGTGCTGCCCCTCATTGTCATATGCACTGTTATACCCTACCACCCTTTTGTTCAAGGGCCTCAGCCACAAAACTCTTTGTGCACGAGGTGCTATAAACACAGCCCTGCTTCAGCAAGCACAGCATTCCAGGAGAACAGCACAAGGTGAATGACACAGACACATCTAGACTGGAGGGTACAGGTAGAAAACATGGTGCTGTTCAGCAGTATTACCACCACAAGCCATCCAACCATCCTGTGTGCAGTTACAACTCAGTGTAGTGCAGCTCCTCCTGACGTCAGCTGAAACTTCTCGTCTGCCTCTATATGAGCACAAGCATCAGCTGCTAGAACACACAATTCTCCTTATCCTCTAAAGGCTTCGGCTGGTGACCTTAGCTGTGTAAGTCACTAGAGTTATCTGAAAACTGCCCCAAGCCTCTCACACAGGTAGAAAATCAGTGGTGGCAGTATAAAACTTTCAGCCCTTGTCATGTCTTAGCAGGCCTGGGGTACTGTACTGCTTTTGAGAGCTTCTTCTTCAAATCAGCTACAAATGGCAGGGCTGACAAAACAATCAAAATAATGGCAAGGAGCTAACTCAACTCTTTGAGCTACAGAATTTTCAATTCAGAGTCACTTCAGTCAGATTCAGATCAATTCCACCACATCTACCCTGCCTCTCTCCCTGAGCAGAAGCCTTTGGAGACAAACACTAGATATGCTAGTAGGTAGAAGTCTGCTACTCTCTGGCTAATGCAAAGCAGCAGAAGCAGGGACAGAACCTGGATGTCCACCCAAGTACTGTCCCATGCAGTCACAAAGGCAAAACAAAGGTAAAACAAAAAATTAAAGGTAAAGCAAAATGACCCAATGCCTGTACAGGTAAAATAATGTCTGCAATTACCCGTGCCCTTCAGTAAGCAAAAAGAAAAGGTCAAGCTGCTACTCAAGAACTCACAGATTACCTTCGAGCCCATCGTAGGAGAGGGATGCTGTCCTGATGGAAATTGGGTATCTCTGGCCTTGAAGTCTCCAAATTGCAAGAAGGGTGAAACTTCATCTTTCCTCTCACACCTTTCCTTATATGGGAAACAGCAACTACCAGGTAACCATGGTCTGTAAGGGAATTCCTCCTTTGCCCTTCCCCTCTCTCAGCTCCTAGAGCCTCTCCCTTTTTACTTCTTCCTGTTAGAACTGTGAATCTCTCACTGTGGCAAGAGATTATACATATATATATATATATTTGTATGGATGCCTCTCTTCTGCATTTCTTTTTTGCTTTAAAGCACCAGAGAACAACTCTTGTACAATCTAGCCTGAAAGGCAAAGGACATTTCCTTGAGCATCCCTCTTAAACAGGTAACAGCTGTGGCTATAGCTCGGCTTAAGTCAGGCCACAAGATTAGTGTTTTTCAAGCAAGATAACCACTCTCAGCTGCTTGAGAGTTACTCCTTTTACCCAGCATGACCTGAAGAAGGAGGTAGCTACTGAGCCCCCACCTGAGAATAAGGTGCCTTTACATGAGCTTAGGCTAATTTGAGGCATCACTGCAGCAAATGGTGAAACTGGAGACTGAAGTAATTTCATTCAGGGGTCTGAAGCTGGGGAATCTATAACCCCATATTATTTGTTGCATCTTCAGGCAATTTTTCTCTTCTGGTAACGATGCATTCATTTATAAACCAACACCAGTCACTTTTCTAACCTCATTGCTAATAAGCAGCAGAGCAGAAATACTTTCTAACCAGAAAATGCTCTTCAGTGTAATTCAGCTCTCCAGTACTGCTGTGCTGGGGCCTAAAACTTGTGAACCTAATGAATGCACAGGCATCCACAGTAAGCTTCCTCCATGTTACATTTACATCTCTTGCCTGCACTGAGCAAATGTACAGGGGGAGGTAAAAACCTGATAGGATTTAAATACATGGTACTTGAGCAAAGTAGCCCTGAAATCCTGTGCAAACTGTGTTGCTAATGCTTTTTCATACTCAGGAGAGGATGAGGAATCTCACTGCTCATAATTCTTTTATTTTCACACTTGGAGCACCGATCTCATCCCAACAGCCCCTCAACTCATCCTGCTTCTCAGCAGCCACCTCTGCCCTTGGCCAGCTACTGCCCTGACACAAATACACATTGAAATAAACGTAGGAAGACATAGGAAATGCTACTGGTGTATAAGTGTGACTGCAGTGCACTCTCCTTCACTGGTCACCTATTGCTGGAGTGACATCTGTGGTCACCACACCACTGCTCCTATCAGCTGCTGCTGCTGTTTTGGCATTGGAGCTGCAAACAAGAACACCCTCTCCCTGCTCTGCTTCCTCTGCACTTGGTGAGGAAGTGACTTGAGTGGGAGGAGAGAAAGGAGGGCAAACACAAAACCACTGAAGTAAGCAGCTAGAAGCAGAGACCAAACTTGATGCTTTTCATACACAGGCAAAGAGGCAGCTTTGATTGCTCCTGGCTCTCTGTTAGCCCTGTGAGTTGTACCTTCACTCACATTGTCACTGCAGCCTCTTGTCACCACACTGAGCTTGGTCACATCCCAGCCCCTGAGCTGAGCACAGGTACCTTGACCAAAACTCTGTGTCTTTTGTGTACTACAGAGATGGTGTCTGAACTGCTATAGCCAATAGCTGCCATAGGAGGGGTTTGATTTCTTGTAGGTAAGTAGTTCTTTTCAAGTAAAACACGCTGGCTATTTGTACCTGTTTCAGGCTTGCCCTGGTACAGTAAATACAAGAGTGACCTTGATTTTTCACATTATTTCACCAGGCTCCTGCCTTAATAGGACTTACTGTGTTTGTAAAGCTTAAGAGAAGAAAAAGAGACAGCAGGAAATCCTGTGACAGGCTTGTTTTGGTGGTGATGAGAGACAAACAGTAGCAGAAGAAGAAAGGGAAAAAAAACCACCAAAAACCCATAAACCAAACACCTGTAGCCATCCTACAAGTGGGGGTAATGTGACTTCCAAGCCACTCCCTCATCCTCACAATGTTACTGAAACTACTCCGAGAGAACACGTAAAGAAGGTAGAGATTAGTTTAGGATTCTCTGCTGGGCTTAAAAGATTTGTGATGTTCATGTTAAGAGTTCCCAGATGACTTCAGGTGGTAGCACACAGACTGGTAAGAAGTGTATTTGCACACTGCCTCCTCCCTGCAGGCCCTGAAAGAAAGCACATGGGAACTCCTTCTTAGCCCATTTGAAGTGTTATTTGTTTCCAAACTGTAAGGTGTTGCTTTTGGGGAGGTCAGCTCCAGGAGTGTGACTACGGGGCACTGGGTGGTGCAAATGGCCTCAGAGGGAAGGTTTGCCTAAATGGGTCAGTTGTGGAGTAGGGGTGGAGGGAAAGGGGAGCACAGCTCTAAAATCATGTTCCTTTTGGAGGTGATGTGGAGAAGGATGAGGTGAGTCCCCCTAGTTTGGGCAGGACCTGTGTCAGAGCTGGTGGCTGACCACTGAGCCCTACTCAGCAGCCACATCACCATGGCTCTGCTCCTGTTCCTTGGTTGTGGGCAGTGCCCCTGAGGGTGAATGGGGCTGCTTACACCCAGAGGACTCCCTTTCCCTTTGGGGGGATCACTGATGAGTTTAAAACCTGCAGCAGCCTTGGGAAAATTACAGTTACCTTTTCTCCCCAAGTTTTGTTTGCTCTTTTACACCAGAGCCCCTCGGCAGAGGGGTAGCACCAGCTGATGGAAGCACAGTGCTTCCAACCCTGGTGCCTGCCTCTGGCTGTGCTCACATACTCATCTCTGATCCAAAACCCCCTTCATGACTTGATTCCTGCCTGTGGACACAGAGGTTCCTTCCTTTCCAGCCACCAAGACAAAACTGAGATGTGCAGGAGTAATTACTGTCAGTGCCCCATCTTTGCCATACAAGAGCTGTTTCCAGAGAGAGGAGAGGGGACTGAAAGGATTGGCTCAGCACTTAGTTGTGATATTTGATTTTCCACCTCTCAGACACAGATGAGGTAAAAGGAAACAGCATGAGACTTCTCCTTTCCTTGGTCCACCAGAGCCTTCTCTTTGCTGGGGAGAGGCTCCCTGTCAGGCTCCTTGCAAACAGACCTTCGGTACAAATCTTTGGCCCGGAGGCACGTAACTGGGCATATTTTATTCCCTTGGTTAATAAATAAACAGAGCCCTCCTGTGACAGACAGCCTTTCTGACTCCACACAGGGCTCCTCTCAGAGCAGCTGGAGCTGGGCAGGAAGGTGCTGTGGCAGCCCAGGGAAAGGGGCACATCACCAGCTTTGAGAAGATAAAGGAGGAGCCGGCCTGTCTGCTCAGAACAAAATAAAAAATACTCAGGGAAATAGTAAGAAGGTTTCAGCAGAGAAAACACCAGGGAGGGTCTAGTCTGAGGAGATTGTTTAGGCTGAAATACAGGTTTTTCCGTTTTAAATTAGACCCCAGGTAGGGAGTTCAGACACACAGAATCTCCAGCTGGATGCACCATGAGCACAATGTTGGTTTGCCATCCCTTCTCCAAGGTGACTTACACAAAAAGGAGCTTAGCAAAGAAGCATCTTTGCTTGAGTTCTGTAAAACCAAAAACCAACTTGGCCTGACCATTCCAAAGGTGGGTCGAAGCCAAAAGCTTTCAACTAAATGTCTCTTGCTTTCCAAGACTTGATAGTCTGGGTACAATAAAGCTGAGATTCAATTAATCCTGATGTTGGTTTTGAAAACAAAAAAATCCTGTTGAATTTTGATTCTGAAATAAACAACTTCAAATTCCAAGGGTCCTTGGGAAAGAAACTAACAACTGCTTAAAATAGTGTACTTAGAAGTCTGCTTTCCTCCACAAAGTCTTCTGCAATGTATTGCCAGTTTTGCAAGCTTGCAGTCCTACAGGTGTGATTGTCACCAAGTGAAACCAAGCTCAGACTTCAGCAATGAACTTCATGGTTTCACTCCAGTCCCCACAAGAAACTTTCCTCCTCAAACCAATCTGCTCTTTACCTTGGAGAGGCAGAGTCAGTAAAGCAGTGAATGCTGCAGGTAGGAGTGAAACACACTGGCAGTACAATGTGGCTCCCACAGCTGCAAACACAGTCGAATCTGAGACAGATATTTTTGCAAGTCCAGAATGGCAGAAGATTTTGAAATACAAAAACCTTGTACATATAAGTGTTGTACAAGGACATAGCACATGCCAATTCAGTGAGCAAACAAAAAAGCACAGCCCATCCCTGTGTCATTACAACTGCCTCATTTAAAGGGCAGTTTTGACCAGAATGACACATTTGTGAGTCACACAATGGGGAACAGGTTGTGACTTTGCTCAGAAATCTACCTTGCTTTGGCTTCCTGTCAGCACAGCTGAAAGACCAATACTTGTCACAGCACAATGTCCATGTGTGGCAAGAGGTTCCCAGTTTAACCCCCTGCACCCCTCAAGACCTGCTCTCACCCAGCTAAGCATGCAGGGCCAGTTAAAAGCCACACCTGCACACTCTGTATGGGCCATTGATAACATGCACGTAGCCTTTATGCATGCATGTTTCCAGAGGATAAACACCTCTTCAAACTGGTACTCAGCCTCATTCTCTGTTATCCAAACATTTCATCAAAGGCCACTTACCTACAAAGCAGACACCTCTACCCAAGCCAGACAAGCCACATACCAAAAGCCTTTTGAAAACAAGGAACCAAACCTGAATTTATTCACTAATAGTGAAGGGGTGACAGCCGTTATTTTATACCTACAATATTTTGCAAATTCTGAAACTCTCATAAGGTGATTACACCATTAATTAGCAAAACACTGTCATCCCCGAGGTGCCAACACAGCAGCTGTTTCAGCTGAACAGCAAAGAAAAGCCAAGAGGGCAAGGTAACAAAGCTGGGAGTGCTCCCATGAGTAGCCCAAGCACTCTGAGCACCCCCACACTGCCGGCCCATGATAGGGAAGTGCTCCTGTTCCAACAAGGGATGACTCCACCTCTGCCTCCACCACCCCAGCCTCCCAGAGGGCTGTACCCCCTCTTCCAACTGGGTGCATGAAAGAGGACCCTGACAAAGAGCCACCTGTTGCAGCCTGAGCCCTGCATTTCTTAGGATATGGGTGTTCCCAAGAAGCTGGTCATACACAGCTGATCAACCAAGAAGGGATCTCTCTGGGCATTCATTCCTCTGACCCTCTGCAAAAGAGAGATCACAGAAATTACGTCAATGATCTACCCTTCCAATTGCAGCATGAAAAGTAAAAGAACCAAAATAAAATCCCAGGAAGATACCCTGTGATGCAGAGGCCATCACAGCTTTTTGATCCATTACTATGTGAACAGGGCTTCATTTCTAGCTTAAGCATGTCTGGCTAAAACTGCCAAGTGCAGAGCCCTGCTCCAGAACTGTGAGTGGGCAGAGCAGCCCTCCATCACCAGCTTCAGTTCCTCACCTGCTCCTTCAGGCACCTCCAGACCATGGCTGCATCACCACAAACCTCTCTGAAGGGTCAATGATCTGGCCCAGGTTGGTGCATCTGATCATAAGAGACAAGATTAAGGACTATGGTGATCAGGGGGACAGGCTGGGACCCCTCTCCTAAGTAAGGGACGTTGGGATGGCCACCAGTGAGATCCTACACACGCTGACTAATGTTGTCATTACAGTGCAAGAGTTCTATTGCCATTGCATTAGAAGGGTTCCATATCACTAGAGTTTTGTACCTCCTTGATGTTTCTTGAAGGCAGCTCCCCTAGGCACTAACTCTTCCTTGTCCTCACAACAGCCAGCTGATTCCAGTTCCCCTCAACCCCCCAATCCACTCTTTTATAACACTCTGCTGATTGGCTACAGGTGTGGCCTGTTAACATCAGGCCTGCTCCTAAGCCTTAATAATTGGCTCAGCTGCAACTCTTTAGGGGGTAAGATTACTTTCTATACTACTTTTATTTACTTATGTTCTATCCCCCTACAGACTAAGGATGCCACTTTGCACCACAGCAAGTTTTGCACCCCAGGTTGCAGATGAGTGGGCAGAAGGAGGATGATCCTCTTCACAGCACTCCCCCTTTCAGGTGACAGCTCTGACCACAGGCTGTGGCTGTGATGTCCTTTGTCACATCAGGCAGGGCCCATGGTGTGACCCCCCTGGTGCTCCTCCTTCTCTGGAGTCCTGCAGAGGCACTGGAGGCACAGCAGTGCTGCCCTCCCAGAAAGGGATTCTTGGCATTGGGGCAGTTCCTGCAGAGCCCACCTCAGGCTGTCATGTTCTGCCTCCCACAGGCTCCCTGCAGGCAGGAGCAAAGGAGAGAGATCTCCTGAGTAGTACCTGTGGCAGCAGATCTAGCTTGGAGGAGGCTGTATCCTCTTATGAGGGTTGGGAGCTAAATTCTGCTGGACTAAAGACATTTTGATCTCATTTTTGATATTTTTCATCCCTCTCTGTCACCTCAATACCATTACCATCCTTCCATTTGCTTAGAAACATCCCTGGTGGGACAGAAACAGCTCTGGGTTTGGGGCACCCAGCCCCTGAGGGTCCCTGAGCAGTGCCAGCAGCACAACAGCAATCTGCCCACCATTATTCCCATAAGAAAATGGACTGAGGGATCCTGTTCATCTTCAGAGCCTATTACACAGCAGCAACGGCAAATCATCCATGGAAAGTCTGCCACTAGACATGGGGCTCTCTGGTTTATGCTGGGTTATGCAGATGCAGGTCAAGAAAAAGCCCAGAGTTTGTTTAAAGACATTTTGTCTTCCAGGTTTGGGAGAAGAAAATGGGGCTATCACTTACAGGAAGAGGTAAGGCCTTATATTGCTCTGAGAAGGAGCAGGATCCCACACACCTTTCAATCCTTCAAAGGATTTGGCCATCACATTCTCAAAAGCAATGATAGGAAAAAGAAAAAGCAAGCTGTTAATAAAATATGGAGACAGCTTAGGAATTTGCTTGTGAAAGTCCATGATGAAAAACCTCCAGCTGAGATCTAATCTCTACTTTATACTCCCCTGTGCTCTGCTTCATCTTTCCTTAAATGCATGGGGCACAGGGCTTCTGTCACTCCTTGAGCATGACTGCTTAGAGTCTGAGAGGTTTCACTGGTCTGAGGAAGCTTCTCCTTCACATCCAACTTAAATGTGCCATTTCTTGAAGGCATCCCCTTGTCTTTTATACTCTAGCAAGCAGAACAAGTGTAAATTAAATGGAAGACACATGAAATCTTTATAAAGCCCAGTGTTTCCCCTAGCATGAAAGTTCTTTCATTTTAGAGTGGAAGGGGTCTTTACTCTGTGCTGTATTTTCCCCATCAGAAAATGAAGAAGAACATAAATTTTCCTCATGACTTGAATTTAGCTTAATCAGCAGTCCCCTGCTGATGTAATTCAACCCAATGAGATTTTTCTCTTTTATTTTTTTTTTTTTCCTGGTGAGCTGCTGCCCCTTTTCCCCTCCTCCCACTAATTCAGGCATGGAAAACAAGGGAGGAATTAGACAGAAATTGCTATCTATCAAGCTCTTCAGACTGGGCAGGAATAACATTTAAAATATAAAAAGCAAATTTTATAAAGTCTTTTCCTCCCCAGAGACTGTCACAAAAATATTCCTTGTTTGTCACTGAGAATGAACCATTTTTCTCTTTCATTTCTGCTTTCTGTCACATATTTCATTTTGGCTGCCCCTTCTGTCTTTCAGCTAAGGACATAGGCTGCTAACACAGAATCACAGGTAACTCAACAACAAAATGCCTGTATTATCTTTCTTTTTTTTATCCTAGTCTGTCAGGTAATTGCAACTCTAAAAGCTTTTGCATATTTACCACAGAAACATGTCTCTCCTGGAAGATGGGACTGTCATCAGGTAGAATATCTTATTTAATAAGCCTCTTCTAAGGTATAAACTGGGGCTGGGGATTTTTTCCTGGCCTCCTTCAGAGCAAAGGACAAGCAGATAAAGATCAGCTGCTGCAGTGCTACACTGTCAAAGTTCCTGTTCCTGTGAAAATTAACCCTCTCCAAGCTCAGAGCCCAGGTAGGCTTTGCCACTGTGAAATTAATGAAGTAGGAAAAGGGTCTGTTACCAACTCATGTTGCTTTTTCAACTCCAGTTCCCACCATGTATGAGACAGATTTCTTCTCTATTTGCAAACAGATCAACTACCCTGCTTTTTTTTAACCCATCTGATGAGCCGTGGATGCTGCCAGGACTGATTCTCATTAAATCCATCATGAAGGAGGGGCGGATTTTCTCTCTTTGCCCCTGTTTCACAGAAGTACAACGACAAAAATGTGGTCTGAACATTTCTAAATTCAGCTGTTATCTAAAGGCAAATTCCCTTCACCCCCTTCTCTATTTCCCCCCACCCTGAAGCAGCAGTAGACCTGCTTTTCTCAGTCCCTATGATGCTGAATCAAGCTGACTGCTACCAAAGAGAGGCCCTGAGAACATCTGCAAGAGAGACTTTGTGTCTTGGAGTCAAGACAGAGGGTGAGGATGCCCTGCCAGGGGCTATGAAATGAGGCTGCTCTGATGAAACTGTTCAACAGGCTGAAGAGGAATATACCTGGTTCACACATTTCACTTCAGGCACATCTGTGCTGAGGTCACAGCTCCATGCTAGCACGTAACAAAGCACTGAGTGGGAATCAAGGGACAACAACAGGTCCTCACTCCAACACCAAATCACTGACAATACTTGCCTGGAGGAGAGCTAAGAGCCAGCCAGAAGACTCCCATTGACTCAGACCTGCATGAAAACTAATCCTTGACAAACCATCTTCTGTACCCATACAGTTTTCCTGTGGGCCAACCTTACACTTGTTAAGTCCCTGGTTTCATATATGAGTACTGACTGGACGACACATTTGAGATTGCTTGATTGACTGTTTAGGTTACAGCAGTTCTGAAACCAAGAGCCTACATCCATTGACCTGGAATGGAAATGTGGACATCCCCTCTCCTGGAAACAGTTCCAGAGAGAACAAACTGATTGATAGAAGTGAAAGACTTTCTAAACTGTAACTGGCAAACTCTACTTTTGCACCACTTAATGATTATTTACAAACTTACAATGGTTTTCAATGCAAGTAAACTCCAAGAGGTTAGGACATATTTTTTTCTTACCATCAACAAGCTATTCTAAGAGCCATCTCTGTTTAGAATTAAGGGATGAATCTCACTCATTTAAATGAATGCAAGAAAATTCCCATAGGTAAAATACTTCTCCTAGTAGTGTTACATGAGCCCAATCTCTTACCTGTAGTATCTGGATTGAAGGTAAGTAGAACACACAGCCTTAGACACATGGCTAGCTGAACCAAAGTCTATGACCTTGACCCTATATGGCTGTCGGGATGGGTCTACCAGCATGATGTTCTCTGGTTTGAGATCAGCATGAATCAGTCCCAGGCTTTTCAGCTTCATTAGGGCAGTTGCTACCTGCTGGAGAATCGGTCGAATGTACTTAAGGGGCAAGGGACTGAATTTATTTTGTTTTAAGAAATCATAGAGGTTCTGCTCCAACATTTCAAATACCAAGCATGTGTGATTCTTGTGCTGGAAGCATTCGTAAGCACGGACAAAGTTGTAGTCATCCGCGCTTTCCGTGCTCAGCCGAGCCAGGATGCTCACTTCAATCTGGCCTTGCCGGGCATAGGAAGGGTGGTTTTTTAGGATCTTGATAGCCACAATCTCATTAGTGCCACGTTTCCAGCATTTGACTACTTGTCCGAAGGTTCCACGGCCAAGAAACTCTAACACTTCGTACGTGTTGGTCATGGAACAGAGCACCTCATGTTGCACCAGCTGGTAATCCCCTTCACTGTTGGAGCCACTGTTTTTGGAAGTGGCCGTGGAGGTGGTGGCGGTGGCTACAGTGGCCCCACTGGCATTGTTCTGAATCATTGGCGGATGCTCCTCGATAATCTGCACGCTGCTTGTGTTCTCAATCTCCTCGCTCTTGCGCTTAAGTCCACATTTTTGGTAGGTGTCCAGAAGGCTCACAGTGCTGCGACGCATCAGGTTGTGCGGCCCGCCCAGCGTTTGCCCAGACACCGCGACCACGCCGGAGGTGCTGTTGGCAGATGTAACCACGATGTGCCCCGTGCTTGCTGGGAAGATGATGGTCTGCTCGTAAGGGATGCTGGGGTTGGGGATCTGCAGGGAGGCGTTGACGGCTGCTGCGGCGGCTGCTTGGGAGGACTGCACGTTCTTGCCCTGGTTGTAGACTTTGCTGTGTGTGCCGTACCCAGTCATATCCCAGTTCGAACTCGGCTCCACTTTCAGTTTCTTCACGCTACAGAAGGCACTTGACTGAAGGGTATGAGGAGAGAAAACTTGCACATGCGAGGCCATACCTGCAACACAACATCAGAGTGAAACCACTGTGTCAGGATGCTTTCCCCAGCTTTTTTCATTTGCCCAGTGGCAGGAAAGGGAAATGGGATACAGGCTTCAGATACATTACATGCACACACACAAAAAGCAAGTTCTTCCAGAAATATGTATTTGACACAAGTAAAATATTATGCTCTAAAATAAATCCTTACCCCAGATTGAACTATACCAACATAAAGATTTCTGCTCTCTTGCTCTCCCCCTTTTCATTTTTAATGACAGGAATGTGCATGTTATTTTTACCTCCTCTGCCTAAAGAGACTCCTATTCCCATTGTCTCCAGGAATATATGTAGCTCTCTGGAAGAACTCATGTCAAATACTGCAAAGTATTCTGACTACAGAAGCCAAATCTCAAATCCTCAGGCTCATCCAATCTTAAGCAGTTTGGTGGATCTGACTTAAGCCCTCCATTTGTGCCCATAAAACCACTGTGTACTTTCTGGCCTGCACAGAGTGAAGATGGGACCAGGAGATGATACACTGTGAGCAAATGGAGGTGCATAGATAAAGTTGAGGAGCCAGAACAGAAGAAGATGATCTTTCAGATTGCTTGCCAACTCTGTGAGTGGGAATTGTGCACAATGCTAGTCTGTGCTCAGGGACACTGGAGACGGGAGTTACACAACATGAGCTTCACTGTGTGCTGTCAGTGCTCCCAGATTTATAAAATTTTGTTCATCTATTCTTATTCACAGTGACAATACCATTACCGGGAAGCAGATCCCCTGGAAATGAACAGCATTGTTTATGAAGCAACATACACATTAGCATGTCGCAGAATTAGCTCCTAATATAGCTTTATTTCCACAGGAAAGACAAAAACCTATTTTAATGCAAGCTTATTTGGTTTCAGAAGAGTTAATGATCTTCTAATTCTTTTTAAAAAAAAACCCAGACCACCAAAAAACAACCCCACAACCTCATAACCAAAGTGAAAATAATGCATCACTGAGACAGACTTACTGAAGAATTCTGAGTAATATTCCACTGAAACAGAAAAAGTGCCTATTCAGAGAAGAAAAAATGCGGTGCATGGGGAAGGGGACAGCTAAGTCCTGACTTGCTGCCAGCCTTCCCTCCCCAGGGTAGGGATAGTACTGCTGGGGCAAACACTTTGTGAAGAACACAAATCCATGGGGACTTCTGGGGAAGGAATCAGCACCCGGCAGGAGTTAGAGCAGAAAGGCACAGCCTCCTTCACCCTTCTATCTGTCATCAGTGTTTCTTTTTAATAAACCAGAATGACTAGGGAAGAAAAAGACAATATGCTGAGCTGGCACCATTGTTGAATTATTAAGCACAAACATAACCTTGACTTGTTTTCAACTTAAAAAAGTTAAAAGCTGAATGAATGCTTCAGTAACAAAGCCACAACAAACTCTGCAATGCACATGGATGACTTCTTCATGTGGAGGCATGACAGTATCTGACTTGGTCTCCTCATACTTCACTAGTCCCTGTTCCTCTTCAGAAGATTTTCTGGAGCTCATGTGTACACAGACACACTCACACACACGCATGCATAAACTTACTCATATAGAAAAATATGAATGTCACTCCACACTCACAAAGCTTGGTAGTCAAGTTAACAGATCTAAACACACCCAACTCTCTTTTTCCACTTAATTCCCAGCAGCCCAAAGGCCAGGAGGGGCTCAGGAGAGGGGTGCTGTGGCAAGCCAAAACCAACCATGAGTAACTACTCAGAAGTAACAGGCCAAGCAATCTCTCCACTTTGCTTCAGCACCCCTGCCTTCACCCTTTCAGCAGTGATGAATTTCTGAGGACAGAGCAGATGCAGAAGAAAACCCCTTCAGGACACATGGGGGAACCCTCCCCTGGGCTTGAACACAGCACACAAAACCCCACTGATCCCAGTCTAGCAAGGAAGCCCTGAAAACCATAGCATGCTGCCCTCTCCAGATGTGACTCCTGTCTCTAAGTGGATTTATGATTGTTTACTGTTGTGCCTTTTACCCCCTGCTCCCCCAACCTCCTGGGCAGCAATTTCCAAGGTTGCTGAAACTGGAGGCTCAGATACCCTTCAGCTCCTTGCCCTGCAGGAGAAGTACCTTCTCTGCTCTCTACTTTCCACAGGGCAACGATGCTGTCACGAATGCCATGGCATGTGGTGGGTGGTGAGCTCAGAGAACCACAGCAATGCTACTCAACTTGTCATCCTGGACACAAAGATCGTGTGTGAGTGAGCCAAAACTGTGTTTGTTTTTCCACTGATTAAGAAGAATCACGGTGTTCCTTCGAGTACAGTACTGACCTGCCTGGAGAGAGGGGGTGGTTTGATGTATGTTTTCCCCCTGGACGCAAATAATATGGCAGATGTAATTGGTAACATATTGTGGACCTAGCAGAGGTGTAATTTATAGTTATATGGCTTTCATTCCACGGCGTGCTTGAGCAATCTCTCTTCGTAGAAAATGAAAAGGGAAAAAATGACTGACGCAGAACAAGGAGAGATGTTCTTCCCGCACTCTCCTCTAAAGATAACACCAAAAGACTGAGGCATGGCAAATTAAAGTCAAGGATGTGAAGCACAGCAGCTGCAACTTTCTCAGTGCCACTGTAAAAATCAGGATAATCGCCACCATTAAGGGACAGGCTTTCAACTGGTGCAAACTGGCAGGGCTCCACTCGATATCAGCTGACGCTAAAAACAAGGTCAGCAGTCACTCAACATTGTCAATGTCAGATGGCTGCTGCCTGTGCCCTTTGGTGAAACGAGTTGTTGTTAGGGACTGGTTTCCACATCAACAGCCACCCCTTGCTGTCCCTGAAACACTGCTGGCAGCCTCAGCAGAGGACAGGAGCAGGGGATAAACATGACTCACCCCAAAAATGGAGGGATGAAAGAAGCAGTGCTTCTGTGGATAAAGCAAGGAGTTTGGATTCCTCTGCTGCCAGTGCTGCCCTCCTCAGAGGCTACATCTCATCACAGAAAAAGCTTTTTCTTTTTCTCTAAAAAAAGAACTATGAAATCTTCTTCCTTACATCCAAAATTATTTTCTCATGTTTGAGGTTTTAAGGGCATGCATTGTAAGGAAAATAAGTCAGTGAGTTCTTCAGCATAGTCCGATACCAAGAAATTACAGGCTGATTGACAGCTTGGTGATGGGAAAAGGCGGCTTCTGCAGAAAAGTGATTTTTATTGCAAATTTTCCTGTGCAGTTAATGCGAGAAAAACACAGTCCTAAATTTCCTGAGGACACAATAAAACTGTGCTGGTGGCATGTTGTTTCTTTCAAAAAGGATTTTTGCTCCATAGCAATAGCAGGAATAGTAATAAATGTGAATAAAAGTTGGATGGTTTTGTTACAGGAATCAAATTCCTCATTACAGCCTGTAATATGATTTACACCTTCAGCCTTTTGATTACACAGGCTGACAACAGCTTGCCACAACATCCACGAGGGAACAAGCCAGCAGTATTGGGGTGATCCACACCAGTGGCACCAATGTCTCAGAGGCAGTGGGAATCACCCCCAGGGACTATTCTTGCTCCTGGGGTCCTGGAAAGACAGAGGGGCCATAAGCTGCAGAGGGATGGAAAATGGGATGTTTCACTTGGGAAAAGTTCTCTTAACCCCCATTCAAAGGTCTGACAAGAAACCTCCTGCGCAAGGCTGGGCCTCTCATATCACTTTCCTTATCTGCAGGAAGATCCTGGCAGTCACCTTGCTACATTTTCCATGGAATGCCCAAGGCTGGCACCTGGCTCCTCATCTTTTTGCAACCTGCCAGCAGTGGAGGGAGTGAGGATACTTGGCACGAGCAGCTTCACCCACTGAGCATTCCTGCCCACCTGAAGCCCAGCCCAGCAGCCTCACCGACACCACCAAAAGCTTTGGCTGGCCTAAGCCAAGTGGCAGTTCCAACTGAGCTGGTCCCTGCCCTGGCATGGGTGCCAGGGAGGCCTCTATTAGCCAGCCAGGATGAAGCCAGGATGCCACAACAGCTAAATACATGTCCTGAAGAGTGTAAGTCTAAGTTTTATGTCACCCCTGAGCACAGCGAATCTCTGGGCTGGGAGCAGAATCAGGGTTGGGCACCATGCATTAAATAAAATTTATAGTTCCTTTCTTTAATAATGAGTTTAGTGTAGTCATTTAAAGCTCTCACAAAACTGATAGTAACTGGATTTAATGGGGCCTTCCCTGTCCTTGATATGACTCACATAACTCCTCATAGCATCTACATGAGCTGAAGTAGGTAGGGTGCAGCCAGGGGACAGTGTTAAAACAGCTGGAATGACTTTTATTTAAAGACTTGAGGTTTTTTGTTCCTGAGAACTCCTCCCACGTCAGCTTTCACTTAATAATTTAATTTAGCAGGTGCTATTTACAATTCAGATGTCCCTCTTCTGCGTGCACACACAAATCACGCAGCCGCCCCACTTGTACTCCTAACAGGTTTCAGGAAAGCAAATGAGGTAAAGTTCCCTATCCACCCACGTCACCCCAAAGGGCAAAAAATACACTTTGGGGACTAAAGAAAGAACAGTTTGTAAGTCTCTGATTTTCTCTTCTGGTTTACTCCCAGCACTCACTGCTGATTTTTAAGTGTGGCCTTTGAGGCAGCAAGAGACCAAGCTGGTGCCCGGGATTGAGAAGGAAGTCAGACGTTCTGCAGTACCTGCAGAGCTGCCAGTGCTCTGTAACCAGAGGCTGCTTCCTGGCTGCTGCCAGAACGACAGAGCCTGCTTGAAAAATACTGTAGAGAGCACATGGTATGTGTTCAGCATATAAATGATGCTTGCAAGACAATACTGAAATAAGTATCTTCCACTTCTCCCCAGAGAGGCACAAGCCTGCAAACCCATATACACGCCCAGGCTGAGAAGGCAAAAGGGGATCTGCAGGTGTGGCTAATGAATTGCACCTTCAGAACAGCCATGTCTCAAGCACAGCACCCTTCTGCACAGTGGCCTCTGTGTGGCTCCTTCTGAGGCATTGTCCCCAACACCACTGCACTCTCAGAATCTCCTGAAAATTTATGTCCCTGGAGGCTATACAAATTCTTTCCCTTGTGCTGACGAATGTTTGGAGACAACCTCAAAGCAGAGCTCAGACCTCAACAGCCTCAGCTCCTTCCTGTTCCTAGTGAGCCTGAGATATCAAGGGGGCCTGCATTCCAGGTGAAAATTTCCCTGCCTTCCTGTTCTGCTTTTCCTGTCCTGCTAGTAAAACTGTCTCAGCCTAATTAGTAGTTTTCTAAATGTAGTGCACAGCAGTTCTCAAAGATGCAAGATGTGACAGAGCACATCCCCTGCACTGCTCCAGACCTGGATCCACATGGCTCCAACCTGCTATGTTTGATCCATGTCTTGTGGCCAAATGAAAAAGCAAAACTTCCCAATGCACAGAGTAGCCATAAACAAAGCCAAATTGACAAAGCCAAGCATCTATCTCCTTCCCTCTCATCCCCACCCAAAAAGTACATCCATCCAGTGCCATGGCCAGAGCACCCTCATCATCATCACCTTCAAATCCCTTATCTCCCCGACACCCCAACTGCCCTCCTACATGTCACTCTCCTGCATTTATAGCATCAACAACCCTTCCTCCCGTTTCATCCTGCACATCATGACTTTCCTTTATAGGTATGATGAAAATTATCAACAGGACTTACTTAGTACTCCTGAGCATGGAGGTGGTGTAGGCAGTTACTCCCCATCGTGGCCTGATCAGGTTATTTTGGCATGTGGCTCAGGATACTGCTGTTTTTCCTCACAAACCATCTTTATTCCCTTCCTCACTCTCCATTTAACTCCTTAAATCCAGGGCAAATTGTCTGCTGACTACTGAAAGCTTTCTTAGCTGTAATTTAGAAACATTACAATTCTTAGTCATCCTTTTGGGGTGGGCTCAGGGGCAGATGAGCCTGAATAACAAGCTGTGGGCTCCTCTGACATATCCCTGGTTTTAGGCACATGAAGTAAAATTTCAGGGACAAATACATACATTTACATTTGAATACTTTATTACACCTCAGTGCAAGATTCATTCAGGGTCACCTCCATCTCCCACTGGAATGAACTGCAGTAATGACAAGAGATATTACGGATTTCCTCAGTTAATCACATGACTAGTTTATGTTTCACATTATAGTTAATTAACTATGCAACACCTGAGAACACAGGTTAAAATACACCTCACCAGAGGCTGCCCCATCACTTCCTTGTAGATGCTGCAGTGACTGGACCTGACACCAATTTCTAGGTCTTGGTGTGAGAAGGCCCAGCAGTCCAGTCTGTGCTCCCCTGAGCTGAAAGAGAACCCCTAGATAGCTTCTTATGGGAAAACTGGGCACAGTTGGAATAGTGCAAAACTTCTCTTCAGGATACCTCAGTGTTACTGTGTGGAAAGCAAATGAAGGCAGCAAGCGAATGCAATTTAATAGTCTACAGCCTTGACAAAACAGAGCCAGACCCCAGTAAGCAAACACCCCTCACCATGCCTGTCAAAGCTGACAGAAAGACAGTCACCTCTACAGAAATCATGAAATGACACTGCAAACACCCTACCACGACATCAAAGTGCTCTCCAGACATAAAATGAGAAACCTGGATGTCTGCCGTGCCCTGTTGGGTCTCTGGGGCTTGAGAAGGCAGGTCATAGCCCTGCCTTGCTGAGCAACAGTCCTCCAAGCCAGGGAGGACTTCTGGAGTCCCAAGAACAAAATGAGGTGGTGAACAATAAAGATGGAGGCAGGGGCAGCACCTGAAAGCCTCCAAGGTCTGCATGAGCATGTGAAGGAACTTCTGCACAATGTAAGCATAAAGACATTTTAGGAAAGTGGGTGTCAGTAAAGACAGGAAGAAGTTTTACAACCAAATGATCAGTACTCCCAAGAGCCTGATCAGAGGAGAAGAAAGTGTGCTTGGGAGTCAGAGATGGGATGAGAAAGAAAGAAAAAGATGAGATCAGACAGGTGGGATTGACAGAAGCCCTGCTTTGAAGCTTCATCTTTGGAGGACACTAAAGGATGTCTAACAAATGCTTTGCTGAAGAAATCCCTTGTTCAGATTTCTTGGAGAGAGGCCCAGCAGAGCTGAGGCAAGTGTGGAATGCTTGGCTGGGGCTGTGCTGCAGGCTGCTGGGGAACCCACGAGCAGCACCACATCTGCTTAAAGAGCTGAAGACTGCGGCAACACCCACAGCACCACTGAGAATGAGGCATGACATGATGAGGCTTCTATAATGCCACGCTTGAATGAGCTCCTGAAGCACTGGGTACAGCCAGAGGAGATGGGGAAAGCAAGCTACCAAGGAACATTTCCTCATCCTGAAATCAAAATGGAGCCGGAAGAGTCCAAAAGCAGCTACTCCCATCAATGGGCCAGGTAGGACTGTTTGGCAACATCATATGTGTTCAGGGCACCTTCCTCCTTCCCATCTGTCCTCCACCATCACAAAGTGGAACAGTCACCACAGCATTTCAGCATTTCTACAGCACCCAAAGCTCCCTCTGTAGAGCTATACTGCAGACAATCTCTGCAGTAAATGTGAAACTGGCCATAGTTTGCCTTGTAGTCCAGTCAAATGTCTGGATCCCTGCATTTAACCTCCAAACAGGGCTGTAAGGCAGGAGCCTCTAGATTCCAACAAGCTGCATCTCTGATTGCTACCTGCTAACAGAGTTACATCCTGAAAGCAGAGCTGAAAGAAGAATGACCTTGGCATGGCTCTGCTTTCGAGGCAGCGTGGCTCAAGTCTCTGCTGCTCATCTTCCAAGCAGAGGCTGACCACAGTACCCCATCTTACAGGGGAAAGAAAGGACTTTCTCAACCTTTCCGACCCCAGACTTCACTGGCCACCCTACCTGGCCCTCCATTATCTCAGTTCCTGGGAAAGGGTACCAAGGCCTCTCAAAAAGGAACGAAAATTAATCAGTTTTCCTTTGCTGCTCTGTTTGTGCCCCCCCTCACACAGCACTGGCACATTTGTGGCTTCCCACAGCTGCCTAGTGGAAAGGATATTTTGGCTTTTTCCACGATGGCTGTCTCCCCACCTGGATGACTTTCCACCTGTAAATATTAACTTTGTAATGTCAATGACTCCAACTGGCCTGCAAGTGTGGTGAAACCACAGGGAATACCTGGCACCTCACATACCTCACTTGTTAGAAACAACGCTGCTTGTGAAGGCAAGACATGGGCAAGGCTCACTGGAGTATCTGGATGAGCCTCTCACTCCCACAAGATTTTTTCCTACTGTTTTATTTGCAAAGAGGCCACTGCATGACATTCAGCCCCTGCTTTGTTTATGAATTCTGAAACTCAGACCAAGCTCTAGCTGGGCTGAAAACATCAGTTTGCCTATTCACAAGGTCCCTTCCTTCATTTGGTTTCCATCAGGATACAGACCTGTTGGAGAGAAACAAGTCCCTGGTGAGGTCTGGATGGAATACACAGGATCTGGCCGGCAAAGAAAGATGAAGATGCAAGGAGAAAGGTGGGGAAGCTGGGCACAGGGCTCTGACAAACAGAAAATTGAGACTGATTTGTTGACATCCTGACAGCCACATACCACCTTCAAATAAGAATGACCAAACACAGGACCTACAGCACTCTCAAACATTGAGGGTGTGAGGTGCTTTAGGAAATGAAGAGAAAGGATAGTGCAGGTCAACCACCTGATCTCCAGTTTAAGGAGCTGCAACAATTTTGTAAATAACCTGCCTTCCCATCATCACACCTGACCTGCACAGACAAAAGCCTTCAGTTCCTCAGTGAAACACCTTGAGCATTTTCACCATCTTCCAGACTTTAAGGCCAAGGAAACACCCCCAAAGTTACGGCCAAACCAGTCAGCAACCTTTTCTTGTTGTCACCTGTGGCTTTTGGTTTGCATTCCAAATAGGACTATAAACCCAGAAATGCATGATGTGAAACGGACTGTGAGCTGGAACCAGAACAGGCACAGTAGGACTGAGCCAGCTGGCCCAAAGCAAAAATCACCATGGAGACACAGGGTGCAGGATTGGGATGTGGACTCATTTCTCCCCAAAACAACTGTCTCTCTTGGCCCATTCACCTTTGAGACTGGAGAGTGGCTGTCATGTGAGACACAGTGATGGGGAGCTGCTGCAGCCTCCATGAGAACGCAGGGTGTTGAAAGGTTTATCTGTGGGAAGCAATGATTCAGTTTGCTGCATTTGGGGTTGTGCTGACCTCTGTCATACAAAAGACATGGTCACACTCAGGCACACATAGACATGTAAACACTTGAGATGACCCACGAAGGCAGTGAATCTCATAATCCCCAAAAGAAATGATTGATGCTACCCCAAGCAATCCCACAGAAGTGCCTCTGGACACCTGCCTGCCCCACTGCTGCCTGGCTTGTTGGGGCTGGTGCACGCCTGGTCTCCTGCTGTCTTCACATCAACTTCATTTGAAGCAAGGTCTAATGGGACAGAGGCCAGATCAGCGTACAGAGAAGAGGCCTGTTTGGCCAAGGAAATGCAGCTTAGGTGATGTACAAAGCTCTTGGTTACACAAAAAAACCCCCTGATTTTGGGGGATAAACTACATGAAGGATTTCAGAGCCTTGAAGAGTAAACACCCAGAAGCTCAGGAAAGGCTATCTACTTGAGAAAAGAGGATATAAGGGCCTTGTGTGTGATGAAGAAACTCAGGGACAGCACTAACAGCCTACTCCCCCTCAAAGCTCTAAACGAAAAGAAATCAGTCCAAGGGAAGTCATTAAGAGAAACAAAACAATAAAAGTCTACACCTGTATCAGCAGCACTCCCTGGATACCATCAGTCTCTCCCCCAGGTTTCTCCTTTGTGCAGGATATGATTATTTATTGACATATTTATTTACTCAGCTCTGCAGTGCTTAACACCATGGCTGCTTGGCTTCTTGCACTGTCAAAATTAGAGCATGACAGAAGAGGAGTGAAGCTAAACATGGAGATCCACTACAACACAGGCCAAATGCCTGCCGCAATGGGGACCCCACAACCAGCCTGGACAACAAACACTCCCTTGGGGTAACTTTGCTCCAGATCACTCAGTGCTTTCAAGGCTCTTCACAGCTCCCTGCAGAGACCCAGGCACCACAGCACACCTCAGGCCCTGTTGAAGTGCTGACCATAAGCACCTGCTGTGCGGCACAACTGCTGAAACCAAACCTGCAGAACCAAAAATCCACGGCAGAAAGGAGAGATGGCTGCAGATGACAAACCAGCTAAAGGGGCTGTCAAGCCTTCTCCTCATTCCTGATGCTACATTTAAGAACTGACGTGTCACTTTGCGCCTCCAGCAGCACGCAGCCACTTGCCCAACCTCTTCAGAAGCATCTTCTTGACACTGCTACAACTGTTTTGCAGCCATGTGCTTTCGACTCAGAACATTCAATTCTTTCCTTTTCCTACGCAATGAAATGAAAGGATTCAGTTCAGATGCAGTCGGACAATGAGTTCAGAATCACTAATGTGTCGGTGATGCTGCAGCCAAGCTGTCCACAGTCACACCTGTGGGTTTTGACTAACGATGGAAGTCTGGCCAAACTGAGTCATGGGGGAAAGAAGAGTTTCTGGGAAAATAAGCTCTGTATGATTTTCTCACAAGGAGCAAATATGCCACTGTTTCCACAGGTTCCAGAAAAAAAAACAGATTGGTAACAACTTGTGGTGAAATCACAAGAGCTTTTAGGACACCCAGGAGAACACTGGGCATCTTAGCTTTGCCATAGTCATAGAAATAACTAGGGAGTAAAATGGCCTGGGGTGGGCCTATGGGTTTTGCTAGAAAAACTGTGACACTCCCAGCAAATGATAGGGGGAAACTGCCATTTAAAAACACCCAAAACAAAAGAAAACAGCCAGGGGAATTTAGTACTAAAAAGTCCTGTGAACTTTAATTTGACCTTATGAACTCAAACTCACTAAAAGCTTTCCAAATCCATATGGATGAAAAGTAAGAGGAGACTGAAAACTAGATGCAGCAGAAGCACAATAACTGTGGAAAGAGTTTCCGTGGGAAGCAGCAAGTTTACACCCGGTAGAGATGCCCAATTAATTCGATGTTTGCAGTACTCCTTTGTGGACACAGTCCTTGGTTTTGGTAATTTTTCGTATCTGAAAATAGCCCCATTTCCCTCTTTAGTCCTTCCTGGGCTCATGGGAGACTGAAATGAGTCACCAGAGGATCAGCTGAGTCATCCAGCCAAATCTTGGAAAGCAGTACAAAATGTGTGGTCATCACATCCTCAACTGAGATGTGGATGACGGCAGCACCCCTAGCAACCCACCATGCATTCAGCAGAAAGGGCTGGAGACCAGTGACACCATGAGCTGTTACTGTGAGCCAGGCAAAGAATGCCTTAAATGAAACTCGGACAAAGCAAACAAGAGCTGACAAACATGGCCAGCATGCTGCCCAGTGGAAAAGGACCTGGGAGTGCTGCTGGGCTGGCAGCTGAACATGAGCCAGCAGTGGCTCCAGGTGGCCTAGAAGGCCAGGGGCATCCAGATCAGAAATGGCGTGGCCAGCAGGACCAGGGCAGTTACTGTCCCTCGGTGCTTGGCACTGATGAGGGAGAACCTCAAATCCTGTCTTCAGTTCTGGGACCCTCACTAGAACAAAGACAGTGAGGTGCAGCATGTCCAGAGAAGGGCAATGGGGCTGGTGAAGGGTCTGGAGAGTGAGTCCTATGAAGATCAGCTGAGGGAGCTGAGGTTGTTTAGTCTGGAGAAGAGGAGGCTCAGGGTTAACCTCATTACTGACTACAACTACCTGAAAGGAAATTGTAGCACATGAGGAGGGGGTCAGTCTCTTCTCCCAGTCAACCAGCAACAGGGCAAGAGAAAATGGCCGCAAGTTATGCCAGGGCAGGTTCAGGCTGGACATTGGGAAGAATGTTTTCCCTGAAAGGGTGGGTAAGCATTAGAATGGGCTGCCCAGGCAAGTGGTAGAGTCACAATCCCTAGGAGCATTCAGAAAACTACTGGAATGGCACTCAGTGTTATGGTTTGGTTGGCATGATGGTGTCCAGTCACAGGCTGCATTCAAGGATCTTAGAAGTCTTTTCCAGCTTTAATGATTCTACAGCTGCTGGTCCTGCACCTGACACAGAGTCCTTCTCCATCCAGTTTCCCCATTCCAGAGGCATTAGGAAAAAGGGATGGCCATCTCCATCTTCCAGATCACGAGACATCCCTAGCCCATTTTCCAAATTCTATGAAGCAAAGTTCCAATTCATCCAATTCCTCTCGCGTATCATCAAATCTTAACAAGCCCTATTTCGATATGCAATCTCCCTGACAACCAAATAACTGTGACCTTTTAAGAACACAGGTCCATATTTCATTTTTATGTCTATTATCTGCAGAACAAAAAGGAGTGGGGCAGTTGCTTTTGGGCAGAGAAGATGTATTTACCAAGCAGGTTTTTTATGGTGATTACAAAAGTTTAACAATCAAATTCAGGACAGTTGTTCTCTTTGTGCTGTCATGGAAAAACAGCCCCAGTCTTCAGGAGCTGGGAACCCTGTTCCTGCACAGCTTGCTGTCACCCTGCAGAGCTCATGCCACAAGCCACAGTTGAGCCAAGCATGGAGGACTCTGAAGCACCAGGGGTTACAGGAATAGCACATGTGGCACATCAGTAGTACAGGTCCCTCTGTGGTTCATCCAGAAAATCCACTGGCTGGAAGCTCCCATGACACTCCTTTCACCTGGCCAAGCACCAGCAAATGGTGCTCAGGGACTATATGTGAAATGACACCAAACAGGTTTTCATGAAACTGCTCAAAATTTCCCAACTAATGATGTCACTCCTGTTGTGTCTTGATTCTTCTCGCCAGCTCATCCCTGGGTTTCAGCAAGGCCGTGATGTATTCACCTCGCTGTGCCTCTTCTCCCAGCCTTCTGCACCTTCACTCCTATTTCCTTTGCCAAAAATATAAAAAAACACTTTAAAAAAAGGAAAAAAAAGAGCTGAAAGGTTCAGGTGGGGATCAGTGGATGATGAAGTCCACAAGACAGAGCAACACTTGACAGAAACAGGTATAACTGGTGTAAAAAACAGGTTTAAGTGAAACTCAAGTAAAAAGATACAGAAGCTATTAAAGTACCTAAAATCCAGGGGGTTTTGGTCTCAGAGTTATAAGAACCTGGTATTATTTAGTCTTTTAAAGGCTCAGTAGTAGAGACTCCAAGCTGTTGAAATGCTAACTTATTCCATGCTCTGCTGAGACAGAAAATAAATGTGAAACTGGATCCTGACAGCACCACTAGATCCCAAAATTGACCCTCCTGCTTTCTGCTCTGCCTGCTCCAAAGAACATGCTATTCCTGGAGGAGTTTTAAAACATAAAGCCCAGGCAAGTGTTCTCATGTCCTCTCCACTTCCCAAAGCTACGGCGAGCAGCTCGCTGGAGCTGCCCTCCCACACACATCACCCTCTAGGTCCTGGCACTTGCCAAGAGCTCTGCACTGGCCCCACGGGCTGGCCTGGCACCAAGCACGAGCAGAGCAGCAGCCGCGGCGCGCGGCTCAGCACGCTCGAGCTACAATAAACCTGTCAGACTGCGCGAGACATGAATCATATGGACTGCCACAACAGCAACCCAGCGTGTGCTAAAGCAAACAAACAAACAAACCAACAAACAAACAATCCTAAGACATCTCAAAACACAGACGTAGGTAAAAGGCACTCTCCTGAGGCTGCCAGCACACAAGGCAATCCTGGAAAAATATACTCTCTCCTGACTTGTGACAACTCAGAAATGCTTCAGCAGAGCTGTAGTAGGGGGCCACAGGAAAGCAAGACCAACAGGACTCACTGGGAAACTGGACCCTGACCAAGCAAATGCCTGGGTTTTCCAGGATGCTGGGAGTGGGAGAAAACACCTGTAGCAAAGGCTCATTGGTCACCAAGGGATGTGGCTGCAGAGGATGCTCAGGGTCTTTTGGAAAGCACATCTCCAAGTGCACTTAGCTGGGGGTGCTGCTTCCCTCACTGGCCAGGATGCAGCAGAAACAAGAGCATCTTTTCCTCCTTAAGGTTTTCCTGTGGTCCTTGGTACAGCCATGAGACCTGAAGCATGGAAAAAATGCTACAAGGGCATCTGAGGCACCTGCATGCTGCCTGTGCCCTTCAGGGCAGCCTTGGGAGTGGATGACTGCTCCATCCATGATTGTGGGCCACCAGGGCATACCATTTCATACCATGAACCTGTGCCTACACTTTGGATGTACATGGATTTTTCACTTGTATCATTGCAATATAGTCAGTGGGTACAGTGACCATTTCTCCATCCTGTTTTCCTCCCTGCTATTTAATGATCTTGCGGTGTCGCCTCTTAAGCCACAGTCCTCCAAACACTCACAGACACCCCTCACCTTCCAACCAGCAACTGCAACACTGTGAACCATGGGATGAATTAGGCAGACAAAAGCACAGGGGAAAGGTTTATGGCCAGTCTGTTTGCTTTTCCTGGCAGATCCAGTCCAGAGACTTCAGCTTTTCCAGGTGACAAGTGTCTTCCAAGACAGTGTCTGCATCACAAAATATTCTATAAAATCTTTATTTAACTGCTCCCCTAGGACTGCTGGCTAGACCCTCACACTACTGCCACATGTGCCTGTGTCTGAGTTTAAGCACATGGATTTTCTGAACTGACTTCATCAGGACGACTCACACACTGAAAGCCCACTCCATAGCAAGAACAGTGCATTAATCATCTGCCCTTGGGTTCTGAAAGGGAATTTTTGTGGGGAAGAAAGCAAAAAAAATTCCATAAAACTTGTGGATACAATTCAGGTATCCAAGTGATGCATTAATCTAAATTAAACCCCTCTGCTGTACTCTCTCTTTTAGAAAAGCAAGTTCTTCTCTACAAATGTAATCTGTGGTTAACTGTTGTTAACTTATTTCAGAAGAAATCCTGTGGAAGGTAAAGTTTCCAGTACCTGTGCCCACCCCACAAGCAGCATATTCAGAAAATCTACATTTGGTTTTCTTGCAGATTTTTCCTTCCCTTCCTTCTCCATGACTAGCAATATGGATAGAAAAACATTCTCTCTGCTCTTGACAGAGTGGCTGCTGCTGCTGCTGCTGCACGTTCTCCACCTGGAGTGAAAATTCTCCGTTGTCACGGCAGCCAACAGTGATGTCACAGACTGAGTATTGTGACTTCAGCTGGAAAAGGAGCAGCAGAGCAGATGAACTCTGAAAACAAAGATATTGTTTTGGTGTAAACACCAAAACCAGCCTTCATGGAAAAGAGGGAGGAAAAAAAAAGAAGGAACTATATATAAATATCTGACAATTATGGTTTTCTCAAAGAAGTATAAATATATGAAAAATAGAGTTCTCCCTAGGCAAGTATCTCAAAGGTCCAACTGAGTGCTGAAAGAATTGTCATTTTGTTTCTGTTCTGTCAAGAAATGGGACCATTTCAGGTTTTGAAATACATGTTTTCTATTCTTTTCTTTTTTTACTTTTGTTTTTAAAACCTTCTTGTCTGGTCATTGTCCCAGAATAAGCAATCTGCATTGTTGTGCAAAGAAATCTCAGAAAATAATGCACATGTTTCCAAAAGTTTCATTAATCCACAGGCAACTTGCAAATACTGCTGTCTGTCTTGATAAACCTTTCTGAAAATTCACATGCAGAAGAAGGGGAAATACTGGTAGGACTTCAGTTACCACCTTCTCAGGGGACAACACAAATAACAAGCAGTTCCCTCCCCAAAGTACCCTAATGATATCCTAGCTTTACAAAAAATTATGCTTGAATATTTTTTCTGAAATATAAACTTGCCATGCACAGTCAAAATTAAAAAGAAATATGGGGCATTTTAAAGAGAAATTCCATGGGGAAAAGCAACTGTGAAATAGCCAAACATCAATTATGAAAACCACATCAAGAAGAGGCTCTTATGCACGGGCTGAAGGGTTTAGGGATTTCAAGAAAATGTGCATCCTAGTTTGACTCATAATGTAGGCAGAGAATGAGCAAGTTTCCTCAAAAACAGCTCAGTGAGTATGTAACCCTTTAAAGTCACAGTATCTGCACAACTTTCTTGTATCTCACAGCACCCAGCTGACGGCAATCTTTGCTCTCCATGCCCAACTCCTCCACAGGACTGGAGATGGATTACTTCCATCCTAAATTAGTGCAAAAGGAACAGCTGATACTACTGTGACACGGGAAAACTTCTGAGGTGTGCACTACAGCCACCCCAGAGCTTGCTCATTGGTGCCATTATCACCATCCCAACTGCAAACCTTCAATCAGAGCCTTCTCCTCCCCTGCCGCTGCCCACATACAGCTCAACAGGCTGTGGGCAGCACTGCTTCCTTCTACCTGAGGGGAGAACGCAAATGTATGGAAAGCAAAATGTAACAAAGTGAACAAAGGCAGAGAGATTTGGGGTTGATTCTGCCTGTGAGTCAAGTCCGGATCATTTTCCCAAGCTTAAAGATTGTGGTCTCATGAGGGTACCACTTGGTACTTCCACAGGGCAGGATCTAGGAGAGGGAGTACCCTGGGTAAAATTAGGAAATGCCTTCCCACAAGACTCAAAGAAAAAGCAATGGTATGAACCTGTTCTTCCTTAAAATAACTTGCAAGTCTTTTGGTTTGTGGCATTGCTGTTCAATGGTACAGAGCATTATTAGAGAAAAACAGCATAAACCAGACAGTTGTCATAAGGGAAAAAAGGTATCTCAGTTCATTTGTGCTTCTCCTCCAACCCTGAACTTCTACCTCGAGGGTCACACTTGCTCCTACAGGGAATGTATGGATAGAAGGCTTCACCAGTTTTCCTCTCTGACAACAAACAGCACCAAACGCTTTCCTGTCTCTTCTCCCAGAAGCAACAGCTGTTTATTGTTCCTCATTCCCACACTGCATGACCAAACAACTACACAGAAAACAGAGATGGGTGAAAGCAAGACTATTTAAAGCTGCAAATCAAGAACACAAGGCTTAGGAAAGCTCAGCTTTATGGCTGCCTGTGCAACCTTCGACCCTCTTTCCTGCCCGTGTGCCATGGCAGAGCTGTTAATCACATAATCACAGGCTATTTTTCCAAGGACCTTGGCCTCACCCAGTGCAGCAGGATCTAGGGTGCTCACTAGGCGAGCACCCAGTTACTATTTCATCTTCTCAGTGCTTTTGGAGGTGTGGCCCCAAGACTTGTTTACTGCATACCCGCCACGCTCTGCTCTGCAGATGGAATTGGTAATTTACTTGTGGCCTTTCCTACAGTATGCATCATTAGAGTAACTGAATGTTTCACAAACATAAAGGAATGCATTTTTGCACTGCCCTTATAAAGTAAGACACTGCATTATCCATATGTCAAGGGCAGAGAAGCAAAGCATAGGGAGATTAATGTGAAAAGCTTCCACTAGTTTTAAATCTCAGTTGAAACTCTTGAGTACAAGTCCTTCAGAGATATGTTTTGCCAGTTGAGGCTGTGGTGACAACTATTTTTTTTTTTTGGGCTGATGCTCTCAGAGACAGCAGAAGTGATATCCCTGACATTTATACCATTCAAATTTTACTGAGTGGTTAATGTGGAGGCTTGCTTTCTCACTTCTTTGTACATTTGTTGTTTTTAACATGCATCAGGAAAAAATTCAGGAGAGGTATAAAAGAGCTGTTTTCTAAATATACATTCTGAGGCAGGTAGCTGGGATGGAAAATTTCTGCCCAGACAGTTTAAGTTTAGTAAAGTTGTGAACAACTAAAAATGAAGGTCTTAAAATAGGGAAGCTGTTGGATGGCCTCAATGACAGGTCATTGCCATAAAATACACTTTTCTTTCTCTTCTCACTTTTCTCTCTTCTCTTTCTGAGAAGAAACATGTTATACTAACAGAATCAAGTCAAACTGAAACACACACTGTAACCAGAACTTTATTTTATATTCTGGTTCTGTTCAGATAAACAAGATCAATTTATTTTTACATTAAAAGCACAACATAGTCCTGTTACTCAATTCCAAACAGGGACTTCTGCTTAGAGCATAAGCCCCACCTTTCCTCCTATTCTCTCAGAAAGAGAAAGCAAGTGTCAGGCACTTCTGGCAGCACTGGTCATAAGCTGGATATAGGACAGACAGATGGACAGTACTCAGGGGTAGTGAATCTTACATTGATATAAACTGATCCTTCCCCTGATTATTTGCAGGGAGATTCAAAAATTCCTATAAGGAAAAAACAAAAAGCCCATCTGAAAATTTCAGGCAGTGATTTTGTCTGTGCCAACACCAGGAAAGAAAGACAGACAGACAAAAAGACAGACGGTGGGGGGGAGGGTGGGAACAATTCAACCAACTGCTGGTGCCAGCCTTCTTCAGAGCAATGAAGTAATTTTAGAGACACTTCTGTAGGAGCCTAAAATCCAGCCTTGCATCTGTGCACAGGACTCGGGACACACAGACACAGACAGACATGCACAACACTGGACAACAATGTGAGACAATGTGGGAGCTGGAGAACTGGATCCTCCATCACCTTGGGAACAGGCAAGGACAACCCTGGGATAACTCCTGACAATTCCTCTTTGCCACCCAAACTGTATTCCTGGCAAATGAATACAGCTTCCTTCCCCTGATACATACCATATCTACACAGAGAGGAACACAGACCCAATTTCTCTGTCCTGCACTGAAAACTCTCACTGTATATCCCTGCTTTTGAGCTAGTCATGTCTCCTGACTGCACTAACTTAGACTAATTTAGTATTTTTAATTACAGAGGGATTTACAGCACTGCACTACAGTGCTCTCTTTTATTATACCCACTGTTTCTGCTGAATCTGGGTGCACTCTACATACAAAGTTGCACATTAGACAAATTACACTGCACATTAAGTAAATCTCTCTCTAGAAACAGGATTAGATGAAGAGGCAAATCTTCCTCATTCCTAGTGTATAAATTAATATCTACAAAATCAATATAAAGAAAGAGCCCCATATCAATTTATGAAAAAAAATAGTTTAAGCATTCTCCACAATTAAACAAATTTATGTAGGAGATGCATTCTTCTTCTCCTATTTTGCCTAATAAATAAAACAGCTGGTCCAAGGAATCAGGTCAATCAGTGTCTGGAAAAAGCCCCATTAAAGCTGCTATATAACCTAGTTTCTCAAGCTGCATAAGGCATCCTAATATTGAAGAGGCAGAAGTCCATCCAGAGACAGCAGGGATGGCTCAGCTTCTGGCACTTCAGGGTTATGGAGGATATTTATTACAGAAGACAATAGTAAGTGAGATATCTTGCAAAGATCTAAGGAGATGGGCTCTGAAGGACCACAACAAAGACAACATGATGCATCCAGACCTGTCCATAAAACAGAGCTAGTAGCCTTGGGCACCTAAGCTCAGGTCATCCAACATAAGGAGATGGTAAAGGCCCAGATTTTCACATGTGTTCAGATGCTGTCAAAACTAACCTAGCCCTGCTGCAACAATGGGTGATAACAGCTCTTCTCAGGGCTCTCCACAGCTCCATGGTTCCATCCCTCCCATGTCACGTGGGAGGGTGAATCCAGCAGTGCCCAAAGCTGTGGGTGTGTTTTGTGGGTACAGAGCCTATTCCAGTGCAGGCAAAAACCCCTCAGCACCAGCCCTCCTCCTCCTGCACAACACACAGTACACAAAATGCAGTGCCCAGGCCCTCCTCACCTCAGAAAACGTACATTCAGTAGGTCTGAAAATATTTTGCAAAGGATATCACAATCCATATCCTATAGAGATAAAAATAGAGCCAGAAGAAAGTGACTTGCTTAAGCTTTAGGAGCAAGGCAGCATCAGAACTGGGAAATGAAACTTCCTGGTCCACAAACCTAGGTTTTAGCTTCTTAAATAAGGATTCTCTTCCCTCATTAAAAAACTAGAAATGAGAAAAGAGGAAGGAATATTCTGCAGACAGAATGAACTTTGCCCTCAGAGGACTAATGACCTGATAGACTTCTTTTCCCTTCTAACCTCCATTTCCCCTTGCTAAAGTTACAATAACTTCAAGGAGTATCCTTATTCCTTGGTCTGCTTTAACCTAGTGTGTCAGCTCAGCATCCTTTTCCCAACCACCTGAACCAGAGACCATCCTTCCATGAGAGGAGATTACCTTCTTGATTTCAGTCTCTCTGGACATCCTTGCAACATCCTGGACTGAGACTCTCCGCTTTCTGCATTGTGCTGAGGGACCCCAAAGTCCTATCCACTCATCCCAGCCCATAGTACGTGGCAGCCTGAAAGGGTACCCTGGAGGTAAAACCTGGTTGTTCTCTATTAATTTTTCATTTTAAGAATAGCTCCAGGGAAAGGAGGGAGATATAGGTCAGAGACTTTGGAGGCTGATTAGTAACTCTGTACATCTTCCTTCTTTTTTTTTTTTTCCCTCATTATTTTTTTCTCTTCCAAATTCAGAAACAGAGGGTTTTCCCTCCGTATTTCTCATTTACTCCTTGAGCATCACTGGCATTAGTCAGCAAACTCCTGCAATTTCCTCACAAGCCCCTGACACTTGCAGAGTGACTAACCCTTTCTGCACACACTTGGGTTCTAACAGTTTCATTGCTTTTTTCCCTCATGAAAAATGGATCTCGGCACTGCACAGGCTCAGTTCTCCCTGTGGTCACTGCAAGGGTGACAGGTCACTCCCTGTAAGCTCCTGCTGCCAGGAGGCTGCAAACAGCACCATTTTTCACGCACAGAGCCGAGGAGCCAGGAGGTGATGGCAGGGCCTGCCCTCGGGTCACTTCATAACTCACCATCACAGTCGCAGTGTCCCTCACGCTAGGAAGAAGTTGGCTCCTGCTCCAAGCACAGGCACGGGGAGAAGGGGATGGAGGAAGCCTGAAGCCACCTGGCAGCCACCAGGTCTGCCAGGTGACACTGCCTTTGTGTCGGCCTTTCCTTCCAGCACTGGGAGTCTCTGCCCCCGTTACGGTGCCCGGTGCCCGACATGATGCGCAGCAGGCCTCAGCTGGGCTCCTGAGGCATGAATCCAGCATGAATGAAAACGCAGCTCCTTGTGACTCAAAGCCACCTCATCAGAGCACGACAGAAGGCTCCTCCTGGCCAGGTGGGCTTGCACAAGCTGCCCACCCACCCACAGCCACGCTCACAGAAGACCTAACTAGGAAGAAGTTAGTTCCTGCTCCAAGCACAGGCACGGGGAGAAGGGGATGGAGGAAGTCTGAAGCCATCTGGCAGCCCTGAAGCCACCAGCTCTGTTATGTTACACTGCCTTTGTGTCGGCCTTTCCTTCCAGCACTGGGAGTCTCTGCCCCCGTTACGGTGCCCGGTGCCCGACATGATGTGCAGCAGGCCTCAGCTGGGCTCCCGAGGCACCAATACAGCGTGAATGAAAACGCAGCTCCTTGTGACTCAAAGCCACCTCATCAGAGCACGACAGAAGGCTCCTCCTGGCCAGGTGGGCTTGCACAAGCTGCCCACCCACCCACAGCCACGATCACAGAAGACCTTGCATGCAGCTCACGCTCACGTGGGTGTCCCACAGACGTGCCCACACTGTGCTCTTGGTGCTGCGCTCGAGCACACAGCAAGTTTGTTGTGTCCACCTCTCCAGGGTGATGCCAAGAGCACACAGGCCACTCTTCCTTACATCCAATATGCAAACAGGATGTCTTGCCCCCAGGGCAAGGCCATGCCCTCAGGCAATGGTAGGTACTACCTGCTGCCACCCACACAGAAACAATCCACATCCAAAGCAGAGCCCATCAACGGGGATCAGTGGGAAAGCTGGTGAACTTGGGGCTGGAGAAGTTTATTTAACCCTGAGACCCTCACCCCGTTCCCACCACCCTTACCTCCGTCCCCATTGTAGGAGAGACTTCTGCATTGCTGTGTAGGGAGGCATGAAAATAAACCACCGGCTCCAGTGCCACACTCCCTCCTGGCAGATCTGTTTCTCTCTTCTTAACTGTTTCCAAGTGCCTGGCTGTTTTATAATCCCCAGTGAGCATTCCCTTAACTCCTTCCTCACTGAGTCCTTCCACTCTCCCTCGCTCGCTCTCTTCTGAAAGGCAGAAAAATCCAAGGCGAGGTAGGGGGTAGAGAAAGCAAAGGAGGGGGCTTGAATCAAATAGGGAACATCTGAATCAAAGAGGGAACATCTGAATCAAGCTGCACATATTAGTCATTTCCCCAGCCCTCTCTTACACAGACACACTGACTCTCCTGTTAATATATTTCATTTTTTCTTCCCCATGGACATTTGTGTACCTTAGAAACTTCTTTGCTAATCTCCTCCTGCTTTTTCATACCATGAGGTCATATGCTCCTGCTGGTAGCATGACTTTAAATCACACACCAGCTTGCCCTTTGAGGTCTGAACAGAAATCACTGTCTTAGATCACAAGTAAATATGAGTTGATGGCTTCAAGCCCAGTGTCACTGCCACCCCATCTATGCATATTGCAAAATTCGAGAAGAATCAAATGCAGGTTATTGCTTCCCAGTGGAAAGGACTCCATCACTGCAAGGACTGTGAGAGGACCATGTGGAGGAGCTAAGGCAAAGGAACACATCCTCCCTGTATCCAAGACTCTGCAACTGCCCTGAAGTGACCTGTTGAGAGCCACACACCAGAGCTATGGGTGCTAAAGGCCGTGCACTGTGCGTGCTTGCGCGTCAGTGAGTACAGACGTGGGGCACGGAGCCACTTGGCCTGAGACATTTTGGGAGGCCCACAGGTCACAGCTGCACTTGGCCACAACGCAGCACAGGTCACAGTGTGTGTGCCAGGGTGTGCTGGCAGCACGGTGTGGGGTAGGACAAGCACAGCCACCCAGCAGCTTTGGATTTCATAACCACCACTACGTGCAAAGCAACGTCACAGAACGCTCCGGTGCTTACGCTGCTCCTGCAAGCACAGGAATAAAGAGGACAGAGGGGAAAAAAAGCATTGGCTTTCACATGTCCCCTCTCAGGTGGGAACATGATACCTGCAGCTGGCTGCTGCTCTTCCTCAGAGCCTATGGCTGCTTCTTCTAGCATCTTGAGGTTACCCCTGACAGCTTCCACTCAAAAGTTTACCGAGGTATCTTTCTCCCTGACAAAATGAGCTATTCAAAATGAGCTATGTCACACCAGGCTGGGCCGCAGGGCTTTTAAAATCGTTTCTGCTGATGTTCAAAGGGAGCAGCTTGCTGTGCAGAGGAGTGGTGGAGTTAATAGCAGTAGGATCAGCACAAGCTCTTACCCTGCCATCTGCCTTCAGCTCAGCCAGGCTTTCTGCTGAACAGCCAATGTGGGCTGGGGCCACTGGAGTGAGCAGCAACTCACTGACATGAAAGACTGCCTGGGTTAGTTGATTAAGAATAAGATTACGAGCACAGGAATCCTGTATAGAGCTGGTACTGACTCATTTCAAGGATTTCATGGGGATATTTAAGCCCAGTTTTCCAAAGAAGTATTTTATTTTGCACAGGTGGGTGTTTGTGTGACAGCTTAAATAAGCCCCATGAATTGATGACTCCAGAAACAGGGGTCATCTCTGAAACAGTTATGCTTTCTTCTTTAGCCACCCCCACTAGAAAACAGGGATAGGGATAATATCCCAAAATAGGGATAAATAACACTTAACTGCCTCACTCCCCTGTAATGTTTAAGTCCTTTGCACATAGAGAGCTCTGAAGGAAACACAGAGCCTGCTGGAATGGACAGGGATGCCTCTCACAACTGTGGGTCACAGATCCCTCTCATTCTGCCTTGTGTACTTCTTTTAAACCACTGACAGAGGCTGCTCAGCTCTGTTCCTGCACATTCAGACTGACAGCTGCCTCAAGAATTCTCCCTCTTTTAAACAATAGAAGAGTCACTTAAGGCTTGTGGATGACCTGAGAGTACCAACTGCTGACCCACCAGTGCAGTCTGAACCTTCCAGTGCAACCATGAAGAGCAAGGCTTGGTCCCTTTGAGGGATGGTGAGGGCAAAACAGTTCTGTAGGCCCATAACAAAATACTGAGAGTATACAAAATACTCTGATGTCCTATCATTCTGTGGTAATACCCTACAGCAATTTAAAGAACTGCTGCAGCTGATCTCCAAACCCAGAGGAGACAGCTGGAGGGAGCAGCAAAAGGGTGCTGGTCTGGAAGGAAGAGGGGGGATCTGGGAGAGTGAGGGCACAACCTGCCTGATCTGAAAGCAAAAAGAACAGAGAGGCCCCTCCTTTCACGGATGCAGGGAGGCAAAAAAGCAAGATGAGCGAAAAGCCTGGACTTAATCATGAAAAACAAAAGCTCATCATTTATTTTCATATCCTCTCACTAATGCTGGCATAATGCTAACAGTGGAATTCTTATGGCATGCATGTCATGCCTGCAAATACCAAGTGAATTACTTCTCAGCAAGGCTATGGGCTATGGCACTGAGCAGCACATTCGTTACAAACGATTGGATGATGAACGACAGTTCCCAAATTCCTCCTTCACAATGCTACTTGCATTAGTTGTAATTTAATGAGTGTGAGAGAGAGGGAGAGAGAGAGAGAAAGTTTTGGCTCAAATCACAGAAATAATACTGCCTGCTGCTGCTTCCCACCGGGTCTTGTATTAACTCACACCACCTCCACCTCCTACTTCTCTACCTCCTCCCTTTTCACACCTATCCTCAGGTGCTAAAAGTCGTGTCATGAAACCCATCAGCATGGCAAGAGAGCATGCAGAAGCCCCCAGGCACATGCATTCCTTCTGGCTAAAAGGTGGGAGAGGCCACAAATCTCTCCCTCTTCTCTGAGGCAGGCTGGGGTGGTTCCTACAGCAGCCAGTCTGTGTAGACAAGCCACCAACTCTCCTTTGGTTCTTTCCTCCTAGGGAAAGAACCTCACCTCCTCCTCTAGTGCAGGTGAGAGACACCAAGCTGGCAGCTCTGGAAGCAGAGCATGAAGCACACACTGTATGATCCATGATGGTGCAGAGGTCCCACCACACACCCCTGCCAGCACGGTCCTTGTGCCTTCCCAGAGGGAACCACAGCAGGGTAGCCCAGCCTCATCCTCACCTTGTAGGCTGTCTTAGCTGGATTGTTGCGCTTTTAAACAATTTTGAGATCTGGTAAGCAGCCACTGAGTGTGAACAAAACCTTTGCTAGGGGGTGAGGCCTTCAGCAGTACAAATGTGCCATCACTGGTGACCCTCAGCAAAGCCAGCAATCAGTGCATGCTGCCTCCTCCTGAGCTCTTTGGTAGGTCTGTACCTCCAGCTTATTCAGGGCATAAATCAAGCCCCTTTTCTTCACTCCTGGACCTTGACACAAAAGGGACAGCCACAGCAGCAGGGGCATCTTGCAGGTCTCTGCCCTGGACTGGCCAGTGTCACCTCCCACTCCTGTGGCAAACTGTGACAGAGCCTGTACCCCTTCACATGACAAGATATTTATCCATCTAATGACCCTGCACATAAGGTTCACACCTGAAACAAGACCCACTGTGTGGGGTCTCCTGTGCTGGGCCAGAAGAAAGCTGAGGGGTCTGATCTGAGCAGCAGACTTACAAGTAAGTGACTGCAAACATCACTACTACTCTTGTGGTGTATGCAGTCTCCTCAGGATTTCCCACTGACTGAGCCTAAATGACAACCATCCACGGATTCCTACCTAGTGGAGCATCCAGAATACTCCTTATCCCTTCTGTGCCAAATGTAATTTAAAAGCCCCCCTCCCACATTTTGCAGTGTTTTGAAAAAAAACAAATCCAAACAAAATTTACATGTTTCTGAAACACAGGCATAAGCAGAGGAAGGGAAAATGCCCTTAAGGATTGGAACCAAATGTGTTTGTGCAAATGAGACCCAGGATTTACAGTTACCTTCCAGCCTCCAGCAAGTGCTACAGTCTTAGCTTTGACTTAAAAACAATCTGTTTTCTTGTAGAGGTTGAAAAACACCAGTGATATTTTCTCTGGTGTACTGGCCAAAGTCCCACAGCCGTGGCTGGGAAAGGAGGGTGGACCCTCTGTCACAGGACACTCCCAGGGACAGGTCTGTATGGGCACACAGATGCCCATTTGTGCTTTCCAGCAATACAGCAGGCACAATGCTGGGGGCAAAGGAACTACATGAACACAGATTTGCCCCTTGTTAAAATCCCCCTCCAAGCCCTTGTGTAGCATTGCACACTCTGTGGCTTTCTTGAACTTCTGGCTGTGCTTTGAGCAGTGACTCTGAAATAAACGAAGATATGCCTTGCTGAAGTGACCCTAAACGAAAGCAACAATACGTGGCACAAATAAATAATCAAGAACCATAGTTGCAAATCAAAAAGGATGAAACAGTGAGCCTGCAGTGACTAACCTTGTGCTGGGCAGCTCACCCACCCCAGCAGCATGGGCAGCCACACATCCCCCCAAAGGGGCACCAGACAGAAGGGGTCCCTTTGCACACAGCAAATGTGGGGAGAAGGGGACACAAGCATGAGAGGGAAGGGGGGCTCCTGTGACAGAGGACCACCACAGTGTGGCTATGTGGCCTTTAGGAGCCTTCACAGGGGTGCTGTCACCTGCTACCAGCCTGCAGAGCGAAGCAGTGACCAGGCTGGAGAGATGAAAAGCAGTTATCAAGGGCAGAACTATAGGCATGAACACACCTAGACAGAGGCAGACCTGCTGGACTGCCAGAACAGGCCTGTTACTGCACATCTCCTTTGGGCACACACTGCAAGCCACAGTAGTCACAACTGCCAGCCATGGTTTATCACATTTACAGTTTACAACCCAACCAAATCCAACACTTCTGCTGGAACCAAGTTCAGCTGAAGGTTCCTGGCCCAGCTGGGAAGGCAGAGGCTGTCCTGCCCCTTGGTTCCCCTCCTGACAGGCTGCTGTGGCTCAGGAGGGGTGAAGCTCAGACACAGCATGCAGTGTCACACTTCAGCTCCCTCTAAGCCTTCAAATTAGGGCTTACACGGGGCTTAAGTGCAGCCTGTCCCAACACAGGGCTGGATTTCACAGCTCTCATGTGCTGCTGGGTTGCCACTTCCCCCTGAAAAGGGGATGAGTGCCCTGCAGGCAGCCTGGCAGGCAGTCCATCCACCCAGACACCCTGAGCAGGGGATAGGGAGCACCTTGATCCCTGCAACCCTTCCTGTGTCCCTGGAGGGTAAAACAGGAGGGCTGAGCTCACCAGGACAGGCTTCTGCTTCCCTTGCCTCAGCTAGCCAAGTAACTCCCAATACCCATCTTTACAGTGAGCATTTTGTGGTAACCAGAGAGTGTTTTACTTCTGTGATCAAGCCTGTGCTCTGCTTCCTCCTCCACATCTCTGCTGGCACCCCACAGCTCACCTTGAGCCCCAGAGTGACCACAGGGTGACCACAACCCTTCCAGCCCATGGGTTGGGATGCCTGACAAGCAGCACTGAGCTCCCATGTGAAGTCAGCGCGTTCTCAATACAGGGCACAGCCATGAACATCTCAGGGGGGGCTGGTCACCTTCCAGCAGGGACACCTGAACATGACAGGGCTGGGGAGGAGGCAGCACAGGGGACGAAGCTACCAGGAACAGGGGAAAGGACACAAAACACAGAGAATAAGAGCCCCATCCCCTCCACAAGCCCTGCAATAACATGAAGGCAAGAAGGACAGAAGTACCAACCACAACATGAAAACCTGTGACCTGCAACTCGCTCCAGTGATGCCAGGTAACAGCTGTGGCTAGGAAACAAGCAAACACACTTCCCAGCTCACCATCACTGCTGCCACAAGCATCTGCTTTATTGTACATGGTATGAAAAGCACTGGCCATCCCCACCTGAAATCATGCCCTCTCCTGCCATTCACTCACATCCCATCTTCTTTTTCCCTCACACTTTATTTTCTACAGGCAGCAGCTTTTTGGCAGGAGTCTCTGCGTCTGTTTGCAACAGGGCATGGCAAGGGAAAGCAGACATCTCCTCATAAAGCATCCTCTTCCTGAAACCCCTTCAACCCTTCCTGGCTGAGAGGAAATGCAAGGATTGGTAATGACTCAAGTGCTCCTCCGGGAAACAGCAGTGATTTTAGAGGAACATGAAATAACTTTTAAGCCAAGCCTGGTCCTGAAGGGGGGAACTCCGCACTCTCTATCTTGAGTTCATGGCTGAGCATGCACAAAGCCAGAATTCAGGTGCCCACCGGCAGAGATACTGGAGAAGATACAACTCATTTATTGAGGTAGCCTCACCTACATTAGATACATTGTAAGTGGTACAGTAAACAGATGTGAAGGGATACAGATTTCTCAGGGATACTGTACCTGCATTCAGACACCAGTGACATCCCACCACTGGCTGAAGGCTCAGGATACAGAGATAAACTGAGATAACTGAGGATACAGACACAGACCTGAGACGATTTAGCAGAGTTAAAGACATATCCAAGAACTGGTCCAGCTGGGCCACCAAAACCTGGCACTGGGAGAAGATGCATGAAAGATGCAGCTCTTCTGCATCAGGATAGAGATGAGCTGGTGGATGTGGATTACAGATCATCCTCCATCAAAATGTCTGGAATGATATTTTTCTCAAGCTTGGATTTCTAGTAACCCTTTTGTTCAGCCTGTAAAGTCACATTGCTTGAAAAAAAAATCTCTTCCTGCTTTTACAGGCAGAGTGGCAGTGTCCCCTCCTGAACACACTGTGATTTACAGTGTTCCACACTCACACTGGCAACACAAGCCCTTATGCAGAGACTGCAGACAGCACTCCTGCCAACACATGCTCTGCCACAGCATCACTCCACATAAACACCCTGCATTCACCTTGTTTATATTTCCTCCTGCACAGGCTGTGACAGCTCACAAACACACACAAAGCCTAATTTATATTTATAATAAATCTCCCTTCTTCATTCACTGCAGCGGAAAAGAGCCCTGCTACAAATACAATTTGTTATAAAAGTGGTGTAACAGGGCTGAGGAGAATCAGGCCCATAGATAAAGGGGACAAAGCCACACCAAACACGTGTGTACACTCCTGGAGGTGCCTACACACATGGAAGGAGTTCCACATACACACAGACACTCTTCCACCTGTGCTCTCACAAACAGTGCTCAAGAACAGCACCTGCTGTCCCTTCTGACTCGCACGTGCTCGCAGGCAGCACAGGCTTTTGCAAGGTTCACTTTCATTGCACAGGTGCTCTCAGCCTCAGATAAGCGACAGGAAAATGACACTGCAAGAGAGGTGCTGTCATCATCAATGGGATATGCTTGTGTCTGGGTCTCACATGTCCTTTCCAGGTGGTGCAGCTAATTTAAAATGGGGGTTGCAGCCTGTTTCTTATCTGCACTTGCTAAATACACACACATATTCTGCTGTTGAAAGAATGAAGAGCGGGAGTTAGGTGGGGAAGGCAGGTTTCTGGTGGTGCCACTGATTGTGCTAGAAGAGATGAAGACTTTTTTACTGTAGTCATGAAAAAATGTGATCCCCAGTTTCTTTGTAGACTTGGAGGATTTATGAGGTCTTTGGTTTCTCCACGCTATCCACATGCCAAGAGCCGCCTTTTTGTTTTAATTTGGTTTCACAGAAAAGGTTGTGATCTCTCATCTTTCCACAAAGGACCTTGTTGCCACTTCCCTAACCTCCATAACCCTGAGGTCTGGTTGTGGCAGTGAGCTGCCCACAGGACAATGTCAGCCTGTTCTGAAGCTGGGCCCAGTGTGCCATGTGGGTGCTTGCAGGGGAAGCACACCCAACCAGCCCTCTGTGGTCTCTACTGGCTCCCAATAAGCTTCCACTGAGGTGACTTAACTACTAATTCCTGCCAAGCTCTTGTGTGCTCTCATGCCTTCTGTACAGCTCTAACTTGCAGAGTTTGAGTGACTCAGGCAATTCGTGTGATCTGCCACCTTCTCTCCATCCTGGCAACACTAAGCTTGACCAAAAATGTCACTCTGCATCACCAGCAAGCACACCAGCAGCCTTCCCAGCCACCAGAAAGTTCCTGCGCACTGACACATTGGGAGCTGGAGCATCACCTCATCCCAGCACTGCTCTTGACCCAGGGCTCATTGTGTGGTGAATTCCCATAATGGAGAGAGCACCCCTGCACACTGCCCCAGCCAGCTGGATTGCCAAGGCAAGCTGCCACATCACCTTGCACTGCTGGGCTCAGATCCCTCCTCCCTGGGGCACCACGGGGCCTCAAGGTGGGATCAATTCTGTTGTCAGTGCTAAGGAGCTCAAGTGTGTCACCAGAGATTTTCCAGTTAGAGACAACTCTACTCCAGGTATTCTAAGGGCTAGTGATGGCTGTTTAACTCCCCAGAAATTCTGCCACAAGAGGAGGATTAAGGGTTGCACGCACACACAGAGCTATGAGGATATCAAAGATGGTTTTCTTGGATTTTTTTTCTCCAGCGTTTGAAGTCTAACATCTAAATAGGAAAGTAGCAATGATGGCTGGAAATTACCACTGTTTGGAGGTAAACCAGAGACCTGCTGAAAATCCTTGCCAATCTATGTGGAATTTGTCAACACTAAATGCTGCCTAGGAGAAAATAAAACACCATGTATTTTAGCTGGACATTCTTCTCCTCCAGCCTACTGCTTTAAGCACACAGCCTTCCTGCCATCATACATATGGAGCAATGTGGGCACTCACCCTTCTGCAATCCTGCTGCTGTCAGCTCCTGACAGAGGGATAGCCCAAAGCCATGGAAGAAACACACAGATGGTCAAAAACCAGCCCACAACCCATCCTGGCACAGCTCTTCCACAAACACCACTGTGCAAAGCTAACCCTGGGACGAGGCACAGACCACTCTCTAGGCAGACTGAAACAGTCTAGAAATCACAGTTCCCCTAATTTCCTTCTGGATACTTGTCCCTCTTCTCCCCATGGCACCTCTGGCTGATCTGAGCACCTGTCACATCCCTTCTCAAACACAGCTGTGTGTTCTCATGGTAATACCATGTCACAGTTATCCATTTTTTTGGAAAATCTGCAGCACAGAGATCCTTGACTTTGGATCCCAGCTGCTAGTGGCTATGAATAATTGGTAATTAAAGTAAAAGTGATGCCATACCAAGGGATTGTTGTGCCTCTAAGTTTTCTCCAGACTACTCTCAGGAGACACAGGAGAGCTACCAGAGGTAAAAAAAATAAATCTCAGCCTACTAGGTTTACACAGAGACCATCAAAAATATGCGTCTGTATTGTTCTGACCTCCAGATCTTTTTTCCTTCACATTTTCCTAACCTTTAAAAGGCATGTAAGATAAACAGAGAAGAAGCTAGGCAGACAGCATCCTTGGAAGAGATGCAGGAATATAATCAAGCCCTCAGACACACGCACACAAACACCATAATTTATCTCTTCCTCCTCCTGTTTGATATTATCCTCTGTTCTAGTATCATAATCTGTTGCCATGGAAACAGCTATGATGTCACTACAAGAGGTTTATAGATGCCTTGAACAGGAAGGAAAGGTACAAGATGATGGGAGAGGAAAAAAAAACCACCTACAAACAGCTGCTGAGCAGGAGATGTTCCAGGAAGGGTAAGTGTTAACAAGGAAAAGATAAATACATCGACGTGCTGGAGTTGTTGCAGACAAGAGCAGAATATAAACCACACTTTAAAAATAAAGAATGCTTACAAATTTTGCCTAGAAGTAAAAATACTCTGGGCAAGCTAAAGGACCTCCCTGAAAAAAACAAACTTGTTTTGTTCAGCAAGTTTTCTGGGACTGGATATTCTCTGAGTATTGCTGCTGAAGTCCAAGTCTCCACCAAGCTGCTCCATCATCTGCTGTAACATTCCCTCCTGAAGTGTAACATCCCATCAATGCAGCCAGTCGTTGGGGAGCTTGCTGGCTATTCCTCATCCTGTGTATGCCTCTACAACCTGTAACTAGAAAAAACCCTCAGGTCCTCAAGCAAAAATAAACAGAACCATAAAATTCCTTAGGTTGAAAATGACCTCTAAGATCAATGAGACCAACAGTTAACCAAACACGGCCAAGTGCACAAGTAACTGTGTCCCCTAGAACCACATCTTTACATTTTTAAATACCTCCAGAGATTTTTAAATACCACCACTTCCCTGGGCAGCCTGTTCCAGCGCTTGACAAACCCCTTCCATAAGGAAATTTTTTGTAGCATCCAATTTATATTTTCCCTGGTACAACTTGAGGCTGTTTCCTCTTGTCCTGTCACTTGTTACCTGTGGAAAGAGGCTGACCCCCACCCCATTACAACCTCTTTCAGGTGGTGGTAGAGAAAGAAAGATAAGGTCTCCCCTGAGCCTCCTTTTCTGCATGCTAAACAAACCCATCTCTCTCAGCTGCTCCTCCTAAGTCTTGCACACAAGATCCTTCAGCAACTTGGCTGCCCTTCTCTGGACACGCACCAGCCTTCAATGTCTTTCTGTTAGTGCTCCTGTGCCTTTAAGGTTTGTTTCTTGGAGAACATCCAGCCTTCCTGGACTCCTTTGTCACTCAGGTCTGTCCCAAGGGACTCTATCAATCTGTCTCCTAAACAGCCAGAGTTTGCCTTGTTCAGAAGTCCCTTCTGCTGAGCCCCCTCCTCACTTCTTGAGCACTGAAAACCAACGAGTGTACCCAAAGCAGCCTCCCAACACCCCATTACCTCAAGTCCTTCTCTGTGTGCATGACACAGGCGCAGCAGAGAGCCTTCCTCTGGCCTTCCTCACCCACCAGCTGTGTCAGGAAGTTATCTTCCACACACTCCAGGAACCTCCTGGACTGCTTCCTCTCTGCTGCTTCCTCTCTGTGCTGAATCCACTGGATCACGTCCAGGAGCAAACAAACTACCTGACCCCTAACTATAAGCAAGAAAAAGAGTTCTTCTTGCTCTCTTGACCCAAGAGAGAGATCACAACCTTAGAGAGTCACTGCCAAACACACTGACACACCTGACATGCTATTGGAGAGAACAGTGTGCTGAGCCTCACATGCTTGAGATGTGCCATGCACACCCATGTGCAGGAGGATGCACATGTGGCTCTCACCCACAAGCTCAGGTGCCGATGACTGGGTCTCCATGCTTGTAACTTTTTTTGGCCACTCTGACTGATGGTGAGAGTAGAACAGACATGATGACAGAGAGGGTGGGGCAGTCACATATGTCCTTAAATTTTCCCTCAGCTGAGGGAAAATGCAACATGAATTTTGGAGGAAGGAGGATGGCACATCAAATTTGTCCTACACAGACACCGTGGTCATGGGAAGAGCAATGGCAGAGAAGGAGGAAACCACAAGGGTCTCAGATCAATGAGAAAGGGTCTCAGATCAATAAGAAGTGTTGGTGTTTCAGATAATCTCTGTCCCATCAGATGGTGAGCAGGATCAGAGATTTTAATGAATGCCATACCATCAATTTTGCCTCTGGTGTCAGCTCCAGATGAGGAATCCCCAGACTGACTCTCTGCTCTGCCTGTGAGCATTAGGGTACAGGTAGTGTCTCCTCTCCTCGCTCACCTTCTCTTCCAAAGATGTTGGAGACAACTCCATGGGAAAAAACTGTGAAAGACTGAAGTCTGAAGAGAGTGCGAGAGACTGAAGTCAGTAAGGGCAACTGCAGAAACAGTCCAAGATGGGATCTTCAGCATTTCACTCAATTTTCTGTTCCTGCCAGCCTTGGCTGTGACAGCCTCAGCCCCTGAAGATCTCAGGGATCATCTTCCTCTATTCTGTTACAGTCACTTGCCCTCATCTTTGTTCCCCACATGTCTCTCTCCTCCTTTTCCTGACCTACTGACTTACTCCTTCTCAATCTTCAGCCCACCCTTTCCTTTCCCAGAGCAACCTCTGCCACAAATGTTGTGGAAAACCCACACATTCTGATTTCCTCTCCTGAAAGTGTCCCAACAATTTCTATGATGCACCCTCCTGAGTCTGCATCTATGTGAAATGCAAACCTTTGGGGTGGTAACTATCTATCCCTTCATGTTGATGTCATGCCTAGTACAATAAGGCTCTGCATTTGCTTGGCACAGCAAATACAACTGTTATTAGGAACACCTTAAAAGCACCAAAATAGAGTAAAAGAATAGGCATGAAAACAATGCCAAATGTTGTGTGTGTTTTCCAGTTTCTTTTATATTTTGTGAGCAAGGGTCTCTTTCTGGATTATATGAAACCATTTCTTCTGTACTTTATATTTGGGACTGCAGAATTGACAACAAATCTTACAGTGGTGAATAAACAGAGATTGTGCTTTTTAAATTGCCAGGTGACATCAAGCAGGATTGCAAAATCGGGGGAATTAGATAATCTGAAAACAATCACGACAAACTGAAGGGTACAGGATGACATTCAGATGGGACAGATCAAAAATCACGCACTCAGGTAGGAAAGTCTACCTCCAGACATGCAATAGAAAATGGTTCATGAGGCATCAGACTTCTGGGACAGGATCTGTGAGCCACAGCACATCACAAGCTGCACAGAGGTGAATAATGTTATAATGCAAAAGTTAAACTAAACAGGAGCACTGACTGTAACAGACACAAAAGAACATTTCTGCTCTCCTTGGCCAGCACAGCACCCAAATACAGCACTGTGCTCTAGCTGTGCCATTCAAGAGAGAGATGGACCAGCTGAAGGGAGCACAGAGAACCAGGAGAATGGTCAGAGCTGAAGGGGAAAAGATACAAGAGAAAGAGCTGAAGAATGTGTTCAAAATATGATTTAGCCTAGGGAACACAAAGGAGGGACATGACAAAGACAAAGGAATAGTTTTCCTACACCCACAGTTCAAAGGACAATGAATCAGAGCAAGGAAAGCAGAGAGGAGTTATAGAGGGCGTAAGGTAAAATCCTTTAAGTGACAGAGCAAAGGGCAACAATGACAGCCTGGACATGCTGTGGACTGTCCACACATGGGGAATATGCTGGGCAAGCCTGTTAAAGAACATGCTGGACAGGCATTTGATATTCTGCTTTAAAAAAAATCTTTCATTTGCCCATTTCCTATTATTTAAATGATTTTAGTGAGAGGTAGGTTTCTTTGGCATTTCAGCATAGTCCAGAGCCCAACCTGTCAGCCTTCGGCACCAAAGGAGATGTTAGCCTGCAGGGTTCTGCCATTGGTAACACCATTGTTCCAGGTCTTGCTAGCACCTTTATGGATTGAAATCTCTAAAGAACAGAAAAGGCAGCTGCCCTTCATGGTTTTCCAAGTATCTCTGGCAAATACCAATGCCTTGCGGGATGACCTTTCCTGCTTTTCAGGGAAGGAGCCGCTCTTATTTTGTCCTTCCAGAGACAGACATCAGCACAGGCCCTGGAAGGTGAGCAGGACAGAGAACAATGTATAAATAGAGTGAGCTTCAGCTTCTCCAAATGTATGTCCCACTCAGTGGTGATGCTGAAGAAAACCAAGGGAGCAAACTATGGCATTCCTCACCCTGGATAAAACTCCCTCTTGCTCCAGAACACAACACAGAGAGGCTAATACTCATAATGTGCAGACCCTGCTTCCCCTTGTGTAGCTCACTGGGTTTCACTGACACTGCTGCTGATCTGGATCAGAATCTAGCTCAGGAGCAGCTCAAGGTGTTCACTTCTTGAAGATGCTTCCCTTTGGCTATTCTGCACATGTCCTGTGAGTAAGCAAAAGACTGTTCTTTGGCATCATTCAGTCAGTGACCTGATCAGACAGCCACTCTTTATACACCACCTTGAACATATACAGCATTGTATAACTACACACTGTTACAGCTTATTGTTACTTCCATTCGATAAACAAATTCTAATGGCACACACAGATTTTTAATTTAGTCTTGACTGTGGATTTTCCCAGGTATTTTGAGATGTGGAAATGCCTTTGCCGGCCTACAGAAATAGAGTCTGCTCCTCCACTCACATGCGTGGGGAAGTCTTAGTAGAAGTGGTTTTGCCATCAGAATTACCCAATTCTGAAGGCTACCTGAATTCAGGAGTGGTCCCAAAATAAAGGCACTTGTGCTTTCCTGCGGATGGACCTCAGTTAGCTGATATGGCCAAATGAGGCAGTAATCAGGGGCACTCCATGCTGTAAATGAGGGGTAGCAGTAACATGCCTCTGCTCTTCCTCCATGACAAACTGCTAAATGCCATGTCTGGAGTGAAATTATCATCTGTGTTTATTTTCAAAAGAAGAGGTGAATTCTTTATTGGTAGGGGAAATAGTTTCAAAAGAGAAGGCTTCCAGTTAATTACCTTGGTCCACACATTAGGGTACGTAAACAGCTCAAGAAACAACCTTTTCTCTAAACAATGTTTAATTCTCCCTTCTTGTTATTGACCAGTTATCCTTCCAAAAGTAAGAGAAAGACCTATAAATAATATTTCACATTCAGAGGGCAGAAATTTCCTAGTAAGGGTGAGGAAACAACCTCATTTTATAAATGTAGTGATTAGGCTACAGAGGCCATGAGTCAGAAAGGTACTCCAGCATGCGGCCAGCTTTAAAGGCATAAACAATCCTAATGAAGTCAGCAGCACTGCCTGTGAGCTTAAATTTAGGCACAGACCTGAAAATATCTTCTTAAATTGGGATCAGAGAGGAAAAGCGTCGAACCTTAAAAAAACCCCAGCAAGCCATTCTTAGCCTACCTGTTCACTACAGCCACAGGGATGGGGACACCCTAACAGCTGTAAGCCAAACACTGAATGCCTTGGCAAACTCTTCTCAGGGGTCTTGCCCATGGGCAGCACCATCACAGTTGCCCTGAGTCCTGCAGCTAGAAGAAGCTGTCTCATCTGCCTCATATTGGTGTCTTAGTCTGGTCTGAGCAGAAGGTGACTGTCCTTCCCTGACCTCACCATCTGGCAGGACAGCTCTAACACCATCACCTGGGACCCACCTGGTGAGGTCCACAATCAGGACAGGGATTTACTTCCAGGCCCAGGTCACCAATCCTGTCATGATTTGACTTTCCAACTGTCCTCCTGACCAAATATTCACATGTTTTTATGCACCACTGCTGTGATGTGGCCAAAATCAGGCCTTATTCATTTAGCCACCCAAGTCCATCACCTATCTCCAAATACACAATCTAACTTCCCAGGGCTGAGCTTAAGTTCAAAAGCCTCACAGGAGGTCTCTAGGCTGTTCCCCACCAGTAGAAGAACCGACACTGAACATCAAGCACAGGCAACTCTTATCCCCTTTGAATGGAACCAAATCCAGTGGTCTGACAGCACCATGTAAAACTGGGCAGTAAATAACAACGGGGAAAACCAGTGATAGAAAAATGAAAATTATTTCACTTCCCAGGCCAGCTGAGGTGTCCAAATGAAGCAAAGTGAGTCCTCCCCACCTGTCACAGCCACGAAGAGGAATGCACTGCAGAGTCCAAGGGCTGATGACTGTGGTGAGTAAGTGAGCTTGCCTCTGTGTCTGCTCACCCCAGCCCCTAGTCCCAGCAACGCTCTTTCCCCTTCTGAAAATAAAACAGCATTTTTCACCCATTACACAAACTTGTTTAATCACTAGACACAGCAGCATGATAACAACAATAATTTTAACTGGAGGGGGCTTCCTGTTATCCTGGCTATAGCCATATCCTGAGCAAATAAAAACTCAGGCTTTTAGTCCCAGCACTGACACAGCTTTAGCTCTGGTTATTATTTCATAAACAGGAAGCGTCTCTGAGTTATCTCCCTGCATGAACTTTGGGGTAAAGACCTTTACTCCGCCTCACTGGGGCCACCTCCCTGATGAGCAAGTTTTGTGTGCTTTGGTGAGATTTAAGGATGCATTCGAAGCCCAGCAGGGCTGGCCTGTTTCTGGCATTAAATGGGATCTGATCCACAAGGGAGGACAGGGTCAGATTTTCCGGCTTTCCCGGCCCCATGTGTGACAGGGATAGCGTGCAGGCAGGTCCCTGCCTGTGCTCAGCTCCAGCAGCAGCACCGGTGGCGAGGTGCAATTTACAAATATTACCCAGATTAATTCCATGAGCCACCCACATAGAAAACTACCGATGTGGCTGCTAAAAATACACCCTGAATTGCAACAAAGTTGTCAAGAATAAGTAAGGAGCTAAGCGAAGAGGAACGAAACCAAAACAGAGGTAATAACTGTTTAGAAAATAAAGGTTAATACATATAAATACCTCTCTTTACGCAATTGTGAAGGATGCCAGGTACCAGACGCCAAGGAAATCGCTGGAGACACCCATCCTAGGCAAAAAAAATCCACCCACAGCCTGTGCTGTCTGGCATACCCCCTCTTAAACTGGGGTCTCCCCTGGACCATAGAGCCTGGCTCTGTTATTTGCACAATGGGAAACATCACAAGGTGAGTGCACAGGTGAGAGTAACACTGCCTAGAAGAGGGTCCAGAGAACCAGATTCTTGCCTAGCTCAAGCCATTCAGCTCCTCTGTACCAAGCCAGTACAGCCACTCCTGATGAAGCCTCATCTCTGGTGCTCAGAAGGATGGCAGCCACCAGCTTGCCCCAAGTCTGGAGCAGAGGCCATGTAGGATTACACCTGATGAGGTCTGCTTTGAAACTCAACTCATTTCCTTGTACAGCTCACAAACGAAACTAAAAACCAGGTCAAACATTGCGCAGCAGTGTTACTTCTGTTTTGTTTCACTCGTTTTATGTCCTTCATTTTGCTGCTAAGCTCTCCACTACCAGGAAAAAGAAATAAAAAAAAAAAAAAAAATGAGGCAAAACCTAGGAGAGGAGAAGGTAAGAGCAAAACCTCCAAATTATTTAAAACAAATGGGAAAATTCTCCTGGCTCAGTGTGTGTGGGAGAGGATTTCACACCAGATAGTCACTTATTTATCATGCCTCGCCTATTAATATCAGGTGAGGCACCATTCTGCTTCCCAGAAATGGTATTTAAGCCAGCTGCTCTGCACAAGCACACACCACCCTCACCTGCACGTCAAGAACGCTGGGTGACTTTCTGCCTGTGCTCTGTGTTACCACTCACTTCAATTTCTACTGGAACCACTTCATAAGGCCTTTGAGGTGTCACATTTCCTCCCAGGGTGCTTTTTCTGTCAAAGAGCCTATGTTCTGAAATCGGTACGGCGCGGATACGGTTTCACCTCCCCTGGCCTGCCTTGCGGTGCTGGCGGTGGGCGTGCATGTGTGCCACCCGAGAGCTGTGCCTGCCCTTCGCAGCGCCGATCCGAGCCCTCGGTTCCTGTGCTCGGTTCCGGTGCTCTCCTCGGTGCCCTGACTCTACCTGATGCTCCAGACCGAACTGCTTGTGCACACAAACGTGAGGCTCGCAGGGGAGGATGGCAGTCCTTGCCTCCCTCCAAGGAGGAAATTGCATCCTCTGCGATAAGTAAGTTTTTATCTATGCACTGCGATATTGCAGGGAATTCTAAGGACCTCTCACGGCAACTAGGAGGCGAAAAACAATCATTAACCCCTCCTCCACCTCCCTCGAAGCCATTCAGCAGCAATTTAACCCGCAAGCATACAGCAACACAACAGAGATAAAACAATTTCTGTCAGCCTTTACGCTATCTCCGGCTCCTGTTATTCAGGATATTCACCTATTTTGAGGCTTAAGGCATGCTGCAGAGCCTGGCCGCAGACCCGTCCGTATCTGCTGCGGGAAATTTGTTTCTACGGGTCACTTTCAGGGCATTCTCCCCCATCTGCTCTCTTTTCCAGTCAGGCAGAAGCAGGGGCGCCGCTCAAGTTAGGATGCTCTAAGGAACCGCTAAACTTCCACCGCACGCTCCGGTGCAGCACCGCCGCCCCCTCCTCAGGAAGAAGCCGGCGCCCTGCTCGCCCCGGCAGTGGCCGAGGCCTCCTCTCCTCTCCCCTTCCCTCCCCTCCCCTGCGCTGCCCTGCCCGGCTCCGGGGAGGCGGCCGTGCCGGCGCTCGCCCACTGCGGCGCGCCGGGAAGGAAAGGGAGCGCGGCCGGGCTGACCGCAGGCCCCGCGGCCGCTCCGCCCCGGCTGTGCGGACCCGCCGGGCGCCGCCGCTCTCCGAGGGGCCCCGCACCGTCCGCACGGCCCCGCGCCGCGCTGGATGCGGCCCGGCGAGGAGCGAACTTCAGAGCCATCGCCGCATGACCCCCTGGGCGCCCGCCCGGGAGGGGCTGGGGGGCTCCGGTGCGGTGCCGGCCGAGCCTCGCCGGCCCGGTCACACCGCGGGGGGGGTCAGGCGCGACCCCGGGGGCCGTCGGGCGGGGGCCGGGCAGGTACGCGCCGGGGCTGCGAGCTCCGCGCCGTGCGGGTGCTGCCGGCGAGCTCCCCCCTCCCGCGGCGGGGCCCCGCTGCCGGGGAGGCGCCGGGGGCGGCCCGGGCGCGGGGCGGGGAGCGGAGGGGGGGCTGCCCGGCCGGGGCCGGGGCCGCTCGGCGGCGACACGCGGCCGCCAGAGGGCGCCGCTGCGGGCTGGCCTCGACCGGCACCCCGGGCCCGCCGCGGCCCCTCCGTCGGCACCGGCCCCGGCACCGCCGCGGGCCCCGCTCCCCGCCGGCCCCGCGCTCCGGCGGCACCGAGCCCGGCCGCGGGCAGCGCGGGGAGGGCCGGCCGTGCCGTGTGCGCTGACGAAAATGCTCCTCTTTGTCTGCCCGCCTCCGGCGGGGTCCGGACTCGGAACAGCGGGTGAGCCCGGGGCTGCCCAGAAATAACCCGGCGGGCCACCGGTAACTTTACACCGCCCGCCGAGCGCCCTCCGCGCGGGCGCCGCTGCCCGGGCTCGATTTCCTCCTCAGATAAGTTTTACCGGCCTCGCCATGGGGAGCAAAGTGCCGTGTCCCCGTGGCGCCCCCCCCGCGCCCCTCCGCGCCCGGGTCTCCGCCGCCACGGAGCGAGCGGCCCCGGGCGGGATGGCGCGGCCGCCGGGGGATGTCCCTCCGCTTTATGTAACGCTGCCCGGGCAGCGCCGAGCCGGGAGGGGTGACGGGGAAGGGTAAATGCGTCGCGAGGGGATTTAAATTAACCTCGATACATCTCTGAATTTTTCTTTTTGAACAGACACCGTGTACTACACATCGATCTAGCGCACACAGACGTATATATACATACACACATATATAAATGCATATATATATAAAAATTATGATTTTTTTAACCTGAAAGAAACTAAGTTGGGGTACTTGGGCTTCTCGCCGCAGCCCGGGCTGGACTGAAGCAGAAGCCAGGGGAGCTGACAGCAGGCTCCAGCAGCCCCGTCCCCCGCCGCCGCTGCCCGCGGAGTCCCCGCGCCTCGGAGGAGAGGAGCTACGGCGGGGGGAACTCCCGGGAAACCGGCGAGCGGAGCGGGGTAGCCGGTCCTGGGAATGCGAACTGCGGCGAGGGGCAGGCAGGCAGCAGGCACACACACACAGAGACACACACACACACGGAGGCGCAAGGCGAGCTCCGTCCACCTCATTGTTCTGCTCGGCACCGGCACGGACTTCACCCACCGCCCCCCGCCGGGGATCGAGCGCCCGGGACCGCGGGGCCAGGCACCGGCAGAGCCGGGGGGCGACCCGCGCCTCGCCCCGCTCCCGCCGGGCGCCGGGGAGGGCGATGGTGCCCCCCGCCTCCCGCAACACCGGCCGGGGCCACGGCGAGCGGCGGGGACCCCCTGCTCCCCCCTCCCTCCCTCCCTCCGTCCCCCGCTGCGGCCGGGCCAGGGGTGCCGGCGGGGCGGGCCGGGCCGGGGCTTACCTTCGTACATGGGGGCCATCGGTGCAAGGACGCCTGTTATTCATGGCAACGCCGCCACGAACGACGCGAGATCGCAGCCCCCCAAACTCAACACACATCTGCCATCTTGAGCGGGTGTCTCTCGGCGGAGGCGAAGCTGCCGCCTGCCTTCTGCATCGCTGCCCACCTCAGCGCGGGGGGAGCCGGGCACATCCAGCCCCGCTGCCGGCCCTCCGACGCGGCCGGGGCGGGCGGGCGAGCGGGCGGGGGGCGGCGGCGCCGGGCCGGGCCGGGCCGGGCCGGGGCCGGGGCGAGGCGCGGGGCCGGGCAGGGGCGGCGGGCGGCGGGGCCCCCCCGGCTCGGGACGGCGGCGCTGGGGAGGGAGGGAGGGAGGGAGGGAGAGAGGGAGGGAGGGAAGGAGAGAGGGAGGGAGGAAAGGAGAGGGAGGGAGGGAAGGAGGGGGGCTGGCGCCGTGCCCCCGCTCTCAGCGCGGCATGGCTGCGTGTACCGGGGCGCCTGCAAAAGTTGCGCTGGGGGTGAGAGGAAGGGAGAGAGAGACGGAGGGAGAGAGAGGGAGACGGAGACCGAGACGGAGAGGAGGAAAAAAAAAAGGAGGAAAAAAAAAAAAAGCAGCGAAGGGAGTTTGCAAATAATCAAGCGCCGATGGCACCGATCGCGGCTTCCCAGAAGGAGCGGGAGCGAGCGAGAGAAACCCTCTGCTGAGATTATGTGGGATCTTGTTTAACAACACATTTCAATCAGGAGAAAAAAGGAACAGTCAACAGAAGTTGGTGAAACACTTCTGTCTTCCCCCCCTCCTCTTTATAGAAAAGAGAGGAAAGGAAAAAAATAAAAAGGCAGCTGATTGAAGCTTTGCAACTCGCTGGCTGTGGGGATCATATAATTTGTGCTCATGCTTTACAATAGCGTGGAAAATTCCTACCTCTCCCCCTCTCCCCAAATAAATCTTCTGTTCCCTCAAGGCATTTCACAATCTGGTTCACTGACAAAAGTTCCAATTTATCTTTTTTTTTTTTTTTTCGTTCAGCTTACTTGCAGTGTAAATATTTAGCGGATGCATTTAAAATAAACATACGTTGTTGCTTTTAGGAGTCAGGTTGTGTTTTTGTTTTGTTTTGTTTTGTTTTGTTTTTAATAGGAACCACATCAAAGAAGTGTTTACTAACTGAGATTGACAGCCTATTCTTCCCCTCCCTCTCTTCCCTCCCCCCCCCCCCCCAACCCCCCCGTTTTTTAATTTTAAGTCATCCTTCTCTCCGGTTGAGCTCTTGCTGTAGGAGCACCAACCCGACGAGCATCATTTTTGTCAGTGCACAGAGGAAAGCTGTAGGTGCAGGCACAGGAACCCCCTTTGCCTGACAGGAGCTTTACAAAGGAAGGTCAGTCACCAGGTACCCATTGCGCAGGCAAAGGAAGCTGAGACTCATGCAAAGCCTCTGGCAAAGGTGGAAACAAAACCTCGGGCTGTGATCCTGCATTAGCAGCCGTCTGGATCTGCCTGCCTGGAGCTCCTTGCAGATGAGCAGTCTGGGACTGGACCGGTGAAGATGTAACTCCCTTTGTGCCTGCTGCTCCTGCTGATCCCCCCAAACGCTGCCTCTCGCTGCCGCTGGTGCCTCCCAGAGCTCTCCCACCGCAGCACTTGGTCTCAGCAGGGCTCAACACCCGGCTGCTCCCACTGATGCCTCGAGGACGAGGCGAGAGGTAACTTTTACTGGGGGGTTTCAGTGCGAGCCAGACGCTCCAGCCAGCCTGGCCCTCGTCTCGGGGTGCTGCGGGTGCCTAGGCTGGCACACAAAAGCAGTCAGGGCACATCCATGCTGCCCGGCCGATGGAGCAGGATGGCCATGGATGTGCTGCCGAGGATGTGATCCCCAGGCTCCTCTGGGCCATCTTTGTTTGCAAAGTACCTTCAGCGTTTGGCATGATTTTTCTCCCTCCCCTGAAAAATGCCTGAAACTACAGGAGAGCTGTCTCACGCCCCATTACCATCCTGTTTGCAACATGAAGCTGAGGATACATTTTAAATGTGTCAGGGAGTGCCACGCAGGGCTGCTGGAGGTGACTGAGGGCTCAAAAGTGGGCTGGGATGGCACTGGAGGAGTACGTACAGCAGAGGGAGCAAAACCTGCTCCCGGCTCATCCCTGCTTCATTTTGAGAGTGATCCCGAGATTAACCATCACTCAATCTTGGAAAGAAATGGACCTGCCTTCAGCTGGACCACTGGGGAAGTCCAGGCCAGAGATGGAGGGCAAGCGTGCAGATGACAGCAGGAACAGCATTTGAACTTGTTTCCTGTCCCTCTTTTATTTAGCTATGGCAACCCTCAGGGTTCAGCACTAGGCATGCAAGTCTCATATTTTACTAAAACATGTTTCTGGTCATTGTAATTCTGCACTGCTGCCTTCTTTATGATGGAGAACCTTATCTGCTTTCCAAGGCTGCTGATGCTTCTGATCCCAGCCTGCCTCCCTGCAGGGGGAGACACAAGAGGAGATGTGGAAAAGTGTTGGAGAAGTCTTGGAGAAGAGCAGAGGAGAAAACTAGAGGAGTGGGCTGCCACAGGAACCAGCTTCACTTCTTGGCATTGCATTCTGCTGCAGCGTGGCTCCAGGTCACCACATCAGCCTCACTCTCCTCAGCTGCAGAATAGGGGAAGATGTTCCAGTCTTTGCTGTGTGAGACTGCACTGAGAGTTCCTTCTTCCTTTCTTTCACCCTGGGCTATCCCATAGCCTGTGGGGTTTGTGTTAACTCCACATCCATCAAAGCTGGCATGACACAGGAGCTTCAAATATAAACCAAACCCACTCCTTGCCAGAAGGAGAGGAGGAAGAGGTCGTCAGAGATGTCTGCAGGACTCACCATGTGTGGCCTGGGCATGGAAGTGGTGCCCCTGGCCCTGTGGCTGGTGGGTGGAGCACGAATGGGGACACAGGAACATCCAAACCTGTGTGTGACATACTTAGGCAAATGCTAAAGCTGTTGGCTTCAAAGCACAGGTTAATCTGCTTGTCTTAAGGAAAAGGTGCTGAACTTGATGGACTGCTTGGCTGGTCCAGGACAGCAATTCCTGAGTGCCTCTCAGGTTCAATATCACCAGGGATATTACAGACTCTCATCCACTTACAATTTGTCCAAAGACAGGAAAATTAATGGGCATGTTTTCACCAACAAGGACTGTTCTGATCTTACATGTTTTTAAATGTTGTTACCAAATGAGGCCACATTTGGTAAATAAAACCCAGCTCAAACAGGTCCTGATCTCAGCCCCAGACTGGCTGTGAAAACATGGTGCATAGACAATGCTGGTGATTTCTGGGCATGTAGAAGGAGCAGGGATTTGCCCAGCCAGGCACAGCCTTCCTCCCCAGCTCACACAGGGGCCTCCTCCTGACTGACTCTTTCATAGAGGACTTGGGGTGTGTGATTGGAGCTAAGGGGGTACAACCCCTTAACCCCTTGCTCTACCTCCCCACTGCTGTGAATAGATGGGGATGCACTCTGGACATGGCCCAGCTCTGAGCCCACAACCTTCTTTCCATTCTCCCCAAAACTGAGCATCCATGCAAGGATGTTTCAGCCTTTGCCATCTGGTTCCTTGAGCCAAGGCCAGAGCTGTGGTGTGAACATACCTGTGGTGTGCACATACCTGTCAGGAGCAGTCAGCAGCAGCAGCACAGCTGCAGCAGCCCTGGGGCAAGGCCATTCTGCTGGAGACATCATGGTCCACTCTCTTCCTGCCTGAGACTGCAGAGGTGTCACTGAAATTTTGAGTCCTGAGAGACTTTCCCACCTCAACAGACAAACTCTTCCCTTTGTCCCTTTCACTTTGTGGGAAGATGGCAAGCCAGCACAGGAGAAGCACCTTTTAATGCCTCATCTGGAGGTTGTTTCATTTCTCCACTTGCATATTTGGCTCTCCCATGAACACAGCCCTGCTCTGGGTGCAGGTGCTCAGCTGTGTCATGGTCACCATGTGCCACCAAGGCAGCAGCATGCCCAGCTGTGTCTGACCTGGCTGCCAGGTGGTGGTGGCAGGCACTAAGCCAGGGATGCCCTTTTTACAGCACTCAAAGGATCTCCATTTCTGCTCCAAATCTTGGTGGTCTTGGCATGTAACTCCTCCAGAAAGGCACCTGGTGTTTCACTGCTGTGTCTCAGGGGCCTGCTGGTAACAACCTGAGCCTTAATTGCAGTGGGAGCAGCAGGAGTCACTGTTTCTTGCTGGAATTGGAGAGAGTTTGGGCTTCTTTTTATTTTTCCCTCAGAAATTATTACAGATTTTGAAAGACAAGTTTAAGAAGAAAGGCACTTGAGTTTTGAAACATAATTTTTGGTCTTCATTCCCATCTTAGGGGAGTTGTGTGAGTGGAAACAAGATGCCCTTTGGTCTCTCAGAGCCAGAAATGCTACAGTGGTATCACCTCCTCTTCTTTGGTGCCTCTGCCAGACCCTGCCAGAGGTGCCTGCTGCTGAGATGCAATTTATTCATCTTTCCCCCAAAGCTGGGGATCTGTGGCTCCCAGTTCTCGTGCCCATAATAAAATAATAAATAATATAATAATAAAATATTAAATAATATAATAATAAAATAACTGCCCATCCACTGTAGTTATTTCTTTGGAGAGATTGAGCCTAAAACTGTACTAACAAAAGACTGTATGGTACATTAAAAGCAACACCAACAACAGAAACATAACAAAACAAAACAATAAAAAAAAAACACTAAAAACCCCGAAAAAACAAACAAAAAAAACCCCCCAAGAACAAAAACAAAACCCAAAAAAGCAGAAGAGAAAGCCTGGAAGCACACAGGGTGAGCATGTCCCCTTCAGTGACAATCTTTCATACCTGTTCACCTTCATTTTGGTGGAGCTGAAATGCAGCAAGTTGTTAACAAGGATCAGGCCCCAGATCTTTCACATTAAGCAAAGCAAATTTTTTTTTTTTTTTTAACACCAGGGGAAGGTTTCCCAGTGAAATACACATAGTTGTTTTCTTTTTAAATGTAAATCAGTGAGGGAATGGACAGTTTAATTAAAAGCAAAATTATTAGGTAAGTGCTGAGGGAATCTACATTATTTGCTGGGTACACTCACATATTTTTACTGGTGAGTCAATTGCAATTTTTAATTTCTTTCCACCTAGTAAGACTAACTCAGAGAGTAGCCACTGTGATGTGGAATGTTTGGAGAAGGATTTTTCCATGGATAGCAGGAATGTCTGTTCTGTGTGCAAGTTGTGGATGCCCAGGCAGCCTGCTATGTTATCTCCATTACATCTCTGTTAATCACAGAATATTCTGAGTTGGAAGGGACCCACAAGGATCATCATTAGCAAACACTTGCTATAGGCTACCTCTTGGCACTACCTGGAGAATATCCTGTCCCTTGTGACAGGGATTTTGGGTTGCTGCTAGTGACTGAGGCCTTCAATGTCACCTATCCCTCCACATGAAAGCCTTTTTGCCAGGCAGGTGTTTTGTGGAAGCCCCTCTGCCCCTTCCCTCCAGCCCATGTGTCCCTCTTTCACACAGCAAATGATCCAGATGGACTTCCAAGCACACCAGAAAACAGCCAGCAACTGGGCTGGGATATGACTGCTTATTTTGTAAAGTTCTGAGGGAAGGCCCTTATCTTTGAACACATAAGGAAAATATGCTGCCTACTGGAGTAGGGCTGGGGACCCATGGCTCTGTCATAGCTGCAGTTCAAAATAAACACCCCAAAAACCTACAGCACAATTATCCCATGCACCAGCAAGAGGAGCTTTATAAGAACTCAGATATTTTCACTCTGTCTGAGCATCAGTGGCTTCCTCAGTGCAGCTCATGTGATGTAAATGCCCCTTTCAGGGCGTAACAAATGTATCCATGGTGCCGGCTTGTCGCAGACATCTTTTATGAAAAATCCTTTCCTTAGGATTTTTCCTCCTGAGAAGCTGAGAGGCCTCAGGAACAAAATGTAAACAATGGTTATCTGCTGCTGGAGAATGCAACAGGTGCATCTGTGATTGGTCTCATGTGGTTGTTTCTAATTAATGGCCAATCACAGTCCAGCTGGCTCAGACTCTCTGTCCAAGCCACAAACCTTTGTTATCATTCCTTTCTATTCTTGCTAGCCTTCTGATGAAACCTTTTCTTCTATTCTTTTAGTATAGTTTTAATGTAATATATATGATAAAATAATAAATCAAGCCTTCTGAAACATGGAGTCAGATCCTTCATCTGTTCCCTCATCCAAGAACCCCTGTGAACACGGTCACACAGGCTTACAGTAGGACGGGACTCAATTCCCACTGTGAAACCAGATGAGGCTGATAAAGCCTCAGTGGCTTCAACAGATGCACCCTGATGGAGTCAGGAGTGTGGCAGAGAGAAGCAGGACAGATGCTGTAAAACGCTCTGGGTCCCGTGGATGGAGGGAAGGTGCAGTGCAAGCACACAGCCTGATCAGGGCTCCAGGGAAGGAGAGATCTGGGTCACCTCAGCCCAGCCTAACACCACATCTGATCACACTGCTCAGCTTGCTCCCCCAGCAGGAGCACTGCTGAAATAAATGCCCTAAAAATGACGTGGCCTCTCTGTTTGAAGGGTTAAACACAATTTCCCATCATCGAGCTTTTGCATTTGGCTCAGGTATTGTTGCAGGATCTTGGATCCCTTTCTTCTTATTATTAATAAAAGAAACTTTGAAATATATTTTAAAGAAAAGTGCTTATCAGATAATGAAATTCTAGCTGTGGTTGTCTTTCAAACAACCAGGGCCATGATTTAATTGGAAGTAATTATAGACTTTTCTGAAGTATAATTTTTAGGGTATTTTTTCCCCTGACATTTGCAGTGGAAAATTAAAAATAAAACGATGTCAGAATCATGAGATTTCAATCTTTCTTCAAACAATAATGTGGGCTAGTGTCAGAGGTTTGTCCTTGGCTGGAAGGGAGAAAAACTCACAGAAGAAAATCCTTCTGGTGAAAATCACCAATAGCACCTACTGGTGCATTTGCTGTGCTGAGAAATTCCTGAGAGATTCCTGCTTCCCAGAGCTCACTGGAAACCCTCCTGCTTACCTCTGCTCAGTGGGAAAGGGCACATCAGTACCTAGCTCCTGAGAGCACCACATTTGTGATGCAGGCTTTGTTAATTATTCCCCCTCTAAAGCTGTATTAAAAGGTACACTTAGAGCAAGGAAAAAAAAATCCCATTCTACACAACAAAAAATTAAATGTAGTCCTTGTATCCTGCTAAAAACAAAGTTATTTCCATACTTTTTTGTCCCCCAGTACTTTTTTTCAAGTTTTTAAACAGGAAGTTTTTCAAATTATCTCTGTTTTCCCTTTGCAATTCCTCATCCCCCTTTGGTGAAACCATCAGTGTATCCCCTAAACTTTGGCTCACGCTCTCCGTCTTACTGAAAGTGAAAGTGCCATTTCCAAGGGAGAGACAGTCTCTGCCAGCATCAACTTAACATTTTTGATGGCCAGTGGCATCAGCAGGGCCCCGTGGGCAGAGCCTGAGCTCCTGCCAGCCTGTGTGGCTCTGCTGGAACTGGTGATGCTGTGATGGCCCTGGACACATGTGCAAGCACCCAGTGGACAGTTTGGCTCAGCCTCTTAAAACACATTCTCCAGACTTCATTTCTGTAGGGATGTGGATGTGCACGTGGTGAATCATCTTGCACTCCCAATTCTCTGCTTCTGGATCTGAAATTTTATAACTAATGCCCATTTAAAATCCATTCCCAAACTCCAGTCAAAGGGAAAGGAAGGGACTATTTCAGATTAAAAGGGCAACACATATAAAAAGTTCCATACAAGGCTGTGATTCACTCTGTAAAGTGCTGTAGGGGATTGTATGAGGGATGCCCCATTCTGCAAAGTGTGTTGACTTTTTGATGAGGCATTAGGTGAGGTTCCCTATCATTACAGGCTCTATGGAGTTATTAACAGGATGATTTACAAGCCAAATTCCCACTTGGCAATGCCTGCCTGGCCCACTCATGTACCCCACCTCACTGCTCAGCTTTATTTATTCCACTTCACTCTCCACCTCAAAAATCCCATTGCATGGCCTTTCCAGTGAAGAGCAGCTATAATTCATCTCAGACATGGCTTCAGCAACAAGGGAAGGGATTTCCCTCTACTCTTCAGCCTCTGAAAAAGCCTTTTCAAAGAGATATTTTATTATATAGGAAAAAAAATTATACAGACTGAGGTAAAAATTTTGGTCAGGCCTTCTAAAACAAACACAGTGACCATAAAGTAATAAAACTTTCTGTGGCACTTTGCCAGAGCTGATCCTCTGTGCTATACTTCAGGGAGAAGCAGGGATGTGCTGACAGAAATCTCGTGGCTTCCAACCTGTGCGATGTGCGGAGCCTCAAGGGATTTTCTGGAAAGCAGCTGCTTTTCCAAAGTCAAACATTTTTATCCCTCTTCCCAAAATGGCCATCAGACCAGCAATGTTTCAAAGACAAGCACACGTGTCCACTTCCAGAAAACATTTGAAATTGCAGGCAAAGTTTCCAAGAAAGCAGAGATGGAGATTTTCTTTGCTCTGAATTTCTGAGTTCCTTCCAGCAGTCCTTCCCCTGTCCTTGCACCCCTCCCTTGCTCACCTGGAAGTCTGAGCCCATGACCTGACCGTGGATCTGGGGACTCTGTGGACCAAGGAGTGCATTTGGTACAGGCAGTGCCGGCCACAACACAGCCCTGAGCTTGGTGGGATCCTTCTGGCCAGGGGTAGAAGACTCTTCTAGCATTTACCCTTATTTGGCCATGCACTGGATATTATCCCTTTTCCCAGCCCAGATCTCTATGAGAGCCAAACCTGGCCATGCTGTCCACCACTGTTAATGCTGTACCAAAAGCCAAGCTATTGGTGAAAGTTTGACACAAAAGCATTGTGCCTTGCTGGTTAGTCACAGCCTGTGACTATCCCAGCTTTAAAAATTGTGATCATGAGGTCTTGTCTTGCAACCCTGCTGCCCACCCTCTTCCACAGAGAGAGAGAGAGGAATAAATATTTACTACTTCTCAAAATAACACCCAGCCACACTCACCCTTACTGCTGCACTGTAGTTCATCTAATTGAAATAAGAACATAAGTAAATTGTTTGTCAAGGCAGTTTATTAGGAAGAGATTGCTGTGTCAGGAGCTCCCTCACCGCGAGAGATGCTGTGTTGTCTCTCTTAATATTTAATGTCATTTTAATAATATTTCCCAGTTAGGGGTGCAGGCTGATGCTATAGATTAAAGCCTGCCAAAGTGGGGAGGAATAAAAGCTTGAGGTCAGCTTCATTCCATTGACTTTTCCACCTGGAGGCTGGGCAAAGAGCAATGCTGCACTTTTTCCAAGGGACTCAGCCACTCCCTGGTACTTCTCTCAGCAGCTTTATCTCAGATTTGTGGATTTTGCCTTTCACTCACTCAGAAGGACACTTTAAAAGATGAGGACCACATCCTGAGGAGGTAGAGATGAGAAACCCACCTTTTTTTTCCTTTGGCATTTCCTTCCCATTTCTCTTTGTGATGCTGCTCCACTTGGGCTCATTATTCAGACAGTACCATAAACTACTGAATTTCTCCCAATCTCATGACTGCATCTGTAGCTACAGCACTCTTGACCCTCGGTGGTAAGCCTTGTTTTGGAAACCTGGGTTAAAGTCAGAAGAGTTTTAGCCCAAGGAGTGGGGATCTGCAGCTTAAATATCAAAGCTCCCTGCTCATAAAGCATCCACCAATGCTGCCTTGGTGTCACCCTCCAGCCCTCACAGACCTGCCCTGGCTGCACTGACAGTGCCTCAGTCCCCATGCCATCCCTCCAGACATCTCCTGGCAGCAATTCCCATCCCAGACTCTTCCTTGTTGTGAAAGACTCCTGGCTGAAGGACCATGGAATCAGAGCCTTTTGAAGCTGCTGCATAATAAGCTGTATTCTTTCCCCAAACATCACCAGACAGTTCAATAATTACATGAACTTTGTAATCAGCCAAACCAGCATTGCCATCTACCTGACATACAGGTAGCACTTGTGAGTAATTTTACATAAAGGGCAGGTACTTTTGTACTTAGTGCACAGGCCTTGTGCACAAACAACCATAGAAGGAGGGCCCAATTATAAATAAACTGTCCTTAGTTGTCACTTTGCTGTCTCTGACTTCCCACGCATTCAAATGGTGAGACTGATTCATTTAATCTTACTCTAAAGCAGCAAGCCACAGAGTCAGTTTCCTGACAGTTGCTTTAAAAAGCGTAGCTGAGCTCTCTTGAATTGTCTTCCCCTGTATTATATTTAGACATTGTGATTAGAGTATCTGTCATGATATGCTTTTACTTTAAGGCAGAAGTTCAAGCCGCTCCCTGAAAACAGAGATGCTCCTGGGAGCCGAAGGGCCACGAGAGCTGGGGTTCAGCATTTGGGAGCAGAGATCTTCAGCACCACTGGTACTGCTGGCTCCCCTGCACAGGCAGCCTCATGAAAACCTGAGTTTTCAAATAAGTGCAGCATTACTTACCATAATGAGACTACTGGGAAGGGTGGAGGCAGCGAAAGACTTAGCGGCCGTTTCCAAGGGTTTTAGAAATATCAGCTCAGCAATTCTTACCATCTTCCCTTCTCCCCTCCTTCCTTCTTTTCCCCTCCAAATCTTGTCAAGGGCTTGGATGCAAAATCTGGACACTCCTGTCATATGAACATGGCTTTCATATGTTTGTGTCATTGCAAAGCAGATTATAATGACTACACTTCATGCATTTTACCCTAATTAAGTCAGTGGAGGTTTCAAGGCAGATACAAACTCGACATGCAGCTCTGCCCTTGACAATTGCCTTACCAAAGAGAATACCTGAAAGCTCTTGTTTTGCTAAATATGCTATTTAATATTTTGTAATGCTCGGGTAAATGTAGTCAGTGAATGTAGAGTCTTCTGTTCCTATAATATTGTGGAGGAGGTTATTAGAGTTATGCTGAAGGAGGTTTCCTTGTTCTGTGCCTTGCTTTGCCAGAGCACTTGTCAGATACTGAACTGAAGGTTCCAGTCCTGCTGACCATTTTCTGTGATGAGGAGACCCCCAGGCTCCAGCAGACTCTCAGCCACTGCTCTGATGGCAGGAGCTCTCCTGCAGCCTGGCAAATGTGGCCAGGACCTGGCAGACAGGACAAAGTGAAAGACACGATGGGCTCTAAGGTACAAGAGGGGAGGGGAAGGGCTCTGTCTAGAGGGGGAATGGTAGAGAGCAGATGCCATGCCTCTCTTGTGTTCTGTTAACCCAAATTTAACACACTGTGGAATTCAACACACTGAATTAAATGGTGAGTTTCTCCCATGTGCCTTTTGTAGGATGCCTGTCTTCCTCTAGCTGATCTACAGAGATTTGTAAATCTATTATTGCTTCCACATACCTTCAGAGAAACTTGTGCTTTAGGTTTTATGCGAAGAAAACTTTAGGTCCTAGGTCCACATTCCAGTGTCTGTCCAAATGTGATTGGATTACCATTCCTTTAAGACTGGTCATATTCCTTTTCCTCAGATAAAATTGTCACGAAGTTTTCCACCATCCCTGTGTCTCCAGAGAGAATCTTGGAGACTTGAAGGTGACTTTTCTGAAGAATGGTCTCAATATAATTCCAAAAATACTTTATAATTTGGAGCCTGCTCCTCAACCTCCAGCAGAGATCAAAGAGATCCCAGAAAAAATATTAAGCACCATGCATTCCTAGGAGCTGAGCCTTTGGCTGTAATGAATCAATCAACTACCCTTTTATCAGCCACATATAAACTGACTTAGGGCATTTTGGAGCCAAAGGCTACTTGTACAAGGCTGCTGGTTGAGGCTTTGTTTTCATTAAAAAGTTTGACTCCAAAGGAAGATCTTTGTTTTCAAACAGGGTTTTTTTAAATCTCCCTGTTATTTTCACCTTCCATCTTGCTCAGCCAGTTGGGTATGAAAAACTCGTTCGTACTTCCTAGTGGCAAGACCATGTGTGGATGGTATGTATGGGGTGCTAATTACTATCTGCCATGGGTATTTATGGGGTTGCAATCACTGCAGCACCGTGGTGCCAGGCACAATATTGAGATAAGCAGGCAAGTTATGGAAGGTGGACTCTGCTCTTCCCACCCACAGTGGGAGACTGTGGAGACTTTGTCCTCTGGCTCATGCTCACATGCAGGCACCTGAAGACAAGGGACGTTTGTGCTTTCCTGTGGAGCAGCTCTGGCCTGTGAGCTGTACCTGGCACCCCTGGTACCCCTGGCTCCATCTCAGATCACATCCTGCTCCATCCCTCCATCCCATCCATGCTGGCCATGGCACCAGCTCTGTGACTGATGGCATTGGGAGCAGAGCCCACAGAGCCTGTGGCCTCACACCAGCTACTGCTGAACTCTTTTCCATAGAATGTTTTTCCAAAATCCAGCAAACTGTGTCAACTGGGAGAGCAGAAATCAATTGGGGTGCTGCTTCCCAGCCTGTGCAGGGTCACAGAAGGTGTCCCAGTCAGACATCATGGAAAGCTTTGATCTCTTTGGAGAAAGAAACTGCCATGGAGCCTGGCTGGCATTAATGGGAATAATTTCTTCTGGCTACTGGCACTAAAGAGACACTTTGCTTCTCAGACCAACTCAACTCTTTGACCAAACTTGACCAAAGCTGTGGCCGGAGATTCAGTCTCAGCCTGATTCTGAGAAAAACACATGCCTGGAACTCCATTTCTACCACTACAGAGAAATGAATATGAACCCACAAGAAAGTGGAGATGACATGAAAAAAATGCAGGTCACGGTAGCAGCTAGCTCTTAAGTGGGACAGACATAAATTTCTTTAATGTGGATATAGAAGGGGATGTGTGTTTTGTTTCTGTTATTACTTGATTGTGGGAGGCTAAAGGGAAATTTTCTCACAACCTCAAGAAAGAAGTGTTCAAAACCAGTTTTTAAAATGTAAAAATAAAACAAAAAAAAAAAAAGGAAATTTTGATAGATCTGTGTAATTTTTTATTTTTTTAATCAGCTCTGATGGTTCTAATTGATGTCCAAGGAGAAAGCTTGGAGATGAAGAGGAAAAGAACTGCACCCTTGATAAGCCCTGCCTATGGGACAGCAACCCTGGGACATGCTGAAAATGTTTAAATAAGGAATGTGCCATGAACCAACATTTATCTCCTACTTACCCTTACAGCTATTTCCTTACCCTCAAATTTTCAGGAATGAAAAGCTGTAAGGATCAGTAATTATGCTGAGACTTTTCCTTTATGTACCACTGCTCACTCAAGAATTTCAGCCCATTACACAAATAGCAGTGACGTGCTTGTTGGGGCCCTTTGAAGCACAAAGTGCCATTGCTGCCAGCCTGGCTTCCTCAGGCAGAGGGAGATGAAGGGATGGAGGAGGGATGTCAGGACCCAGGACATCCCTCTGGCTGTCCTGAGCAGCCAAGAGCCCTGCCAGGGGGCTCAGAGCCCCTGGCACAGAGCCCAAGATGCCTGTGTGGGTTTGATTATGACCCATAGAGCAAGTTACCAACCTTAGATGAAGATCTGCAAGCCACAGCAGTTTAAGTAGAACGATAATGAATTTATCACAAGCTGAAAAAGTATATTTTGGGGTTTTTAGAATGGGGATTCAGGGGGGCAAGATGGAGGGATCTGGGCATGTCCAGCCTTTCTCCTTCTTCTTCTTCTTGGCCTCCATCTTCTGCTTTGATGTTGGCACTTACAGATTGGTTTAAAGTAGAAGCTCACTGTCTAACATAGGTGATAGGTATTGGGAAGTAATTGTAAACATTATATACGTAGTTTTTAGTATAAAGACATAACACCACCCAGGGACAGGCAGGGCACCTTGGACTGTCTTGCTGCGCTGACCCCAGCAGGACAGGAGAAAGAATTTTACAGATAAGATACAATAAACCACCTTGAGACTGAGAAATGAAGAGCTCAGACTCATTCTTCAAGTGCTGGGCTGGGAAAAGAGACTCTGACCAGCTAGAGACCCTGAGAGGGAGATGAAGGGATGGAGGAGGGAGATAAAGGGATGGAGGCTGCAATGCTTGGGATGCCCTCCCCTTCCTCACCCTCCCAAGTCCCTCATGCCCCTCCTGCTTTGCCCACATGGGGTTTTCCGGCCTCATTCCCCATCTGAGCTCTTTTGGGATGATGGAGCATTTCCAGATGCTTGGGTGCACCTGGCAAACAGGGAATGGGCACCCAGCACCCAGTGCTCAAGTGCCAAGCAAGGCACTGATCCTACCCCTGCATTGCTGGGAGCTCTCTGTGACGCCAGAGGGTTCAGAGACAGCCAGCAGGGCTGGAGTCAGGTTACACTGGCTCCCAAGGACCAGGCAGCGGCTTCCCATATGGGAAAATACATGCCCACGTAAATAAAGAGGGAAATAATTATAAGTGAGTAATTAACTGAGCAGAAGTAAAAGTGGGAAGCTGAAAGACTGAAAGAAAAGAGAAGCGCATGAGCTTTTTTGTAGATGCAGAGGCTTGCATTTCACATCTAAAGAAATAGAGGAAGAAATTTAAATGCATATTTGAAAAAAAAAATCGAGTGGGAAATGTGAAAAGAACCGCTTTTATGAGGAAGCCTCTGAAGGGACAAAGCTATAAATGCACAATTCCAAATATCAACCATTTCTTCTTAAACAGTAAAAAAACTCAAATAATTCATTCTGTACAGAGTTAAAGCAAACTTTTGGAAAAGCACCTGGGAACAGTGATGGGAATTGCCCACCCTATGATTTTTGCTTCTGCTACAGGGCAGTAGAAGTGAAACATTATTTACTCCAAGAAACATTGCACTCCTTTCTTCTCAGCACTATCTTGCTTATAGTCAGGTGTATTTACAGAAACCTGCTCCAAGACCTGAGATGCACCAGTCTCCCAGCACTGTCCACTCAGTGGTCAGTGGAAGGATAAAGACTCCTGTCCAGGGAAATACCCTTTCCCATAGAATCATGGAATGCCATGTGTTGGAAGGCACCTTTAAACATCATCTGCTTCAACTCCCCTCCCACAGAAAGGGGCATTTTCATCTAGATCATGTTGCCAGAGACCTGTCCAGCCTAACCCTGAATGTTTTCAGGAATGGGGCCTCTATCACCCTCCCTGGGCAACCTGTACTAGTGTTTCACCACCTTCATTGTAAAAAATTTCTTCTCTTTATCAAGTCTGAATCTACACTTTTATAATTTAAAACCCTTACTCCTTGCCCTGTTGTCCCTACTAAAAACTCAGTCTCCCTCATTCTTACAAGCCCCCTTCAGGTACTGGAAGGTCACTATGAGGTGTCCCAGGAGCCCTCTCTTATCCAGTTGAACAGCCCCATTTCTCTCAGCCTTTCCTCATGGAAGAGGTGTTCCAGCCCTCTAATCATCTTCAGATTAAGCAGAAAATGGCTTATCAGGGAGGCAGGATTTCACTCAGAGAACCCCAGAGTGAAAACCCAGTCTTGAACTTTCTCTGTAAGACAACATGAGAAACAAATCTAAATATGCATTCTTTGCTCAACCACCACAAGGTACCTTCTGTATCTTGCTGACATGACTCTGGTTGAAAGAAAATTCAGTGGGCAATTTGTCACCAAAATAAAGTCACCACTATCAAATTAATTCTGGATGCAAATGAGCCAAGTAAATTTGATGGTACTTGTAGAAATGTATTTTGGACAATGATAAAGAACCTGGGCCAGTTGCTGCTCACTTAGCTCTGATGTAGGCAGCACTTGCATGGATTGCAGTTGGGGATGGCTGGATGGGGTAATGGCACTGGGCTGCTGATGGAGGGGCTGCTGCTTGGAGACCAAAGGACATTCCTCTGCCTGGGATAATTCAGAATCCTCAGAGACAGGGCAGCCAGGTACCTGCTGCCATTTCTTCCAGTTAGGAGATAACTGGAGTGACACTGTAGGGAAAAGATGAGGGCAGTGTGATTGGGAAAAAAAAAGGAAATAAAGTTCCTTTGTGATTCCTCTATGATTTTGTGGCTCTTAGAGCATGCTGGGTGGTGGGACTGGAAGTGTGGAAGCACCCAGAGACTTTATTAGCTTGACAAACTAGGAAGACTGATGTGTTTTGGCACTCCATCACCATTACTGGTCTTTGGTGAGGCAGTGTCTTTGGGCAATGCTGTTTCCAGGGAGGATTTCTCTGGCCTATGCATACCCTGCCTGTTGGGCACATGAGAGCTGTGCTATTTAACCCTCCTTCCCCTTGTTTGTATTCCTCATTCCCACACAATCCATAGGCAATGTTGTATAGTGTCACTCCCCTCCCCCAAACTTTCCCCATTTCAATTGGTGTCACCACAAAGGAATAGATTATTACTGACACTGATCCCAATTTAATCCTTCCAATAATCTGATTTTCCCAAGCCTATTTATATCCTTGAAATGACAGTAGGGTTTAAAGTGATACAAATACCTGAGCCTAAGTGCTGGTACTCTCCACAGCAGTCTGGTCCAGTTTTGACCCTTCAGAATGAAATGTAACCCCAAATATTATTTGATTAATCCCTTCCCAAGTGTTTATAGTGCTAAACTGGTCCTTGGTTCCTCTTTTTGACTAGCTTTTTCACATTACAGTTTTATTCTCCTATACACTGGTATCAAACTGAAGTCCCAAAATAAGTTTTAAAACTCATATAAATGTAGAATTTCCTTTCCTTTTGTGAATTTTAGTAACTTTCTGGTGTCTGGAAATGATCTAGAAGTAAAGCTTTCATAGCACTGCAAGAAGTATAAACCTGTTCCAATTGTAATTTCATGCAGCAACCTGAGAACTTTTTTATTTTCCTGGGATTTGAAGTGATCAGCCAATGTTTTCTCCCATCCCCAATCTCCTTAAGAAGCTTATTAATGCTTTACATTGAAAATAAAGACACACCAATCTGAAAACAAAGCCATCCTTAGTGCTGGATATTGTAAATGTGCTTGCTGGACTATTTCCACTATTAGTAACCAATTCATTTTAATATTGCTCCTGCTTTTGCTAGATCTGCACAACCTCAGTTCACACGTAGCCAAGGAGTAGTTCAACCAGCAGTCAGCAGGTTTTTGCTCTTTTTTTTCCCCCACTCTTATAATTCAGTGCACTGACTTGTTTATATAACCAAATCCTTTTGTTTCTCCAAAAGGGACTTGGCTATTTCACTGGAGTGACAACATCCGTGGTAGGTGATGGTCTATTTTTTCCAGAGCAGAGGCCTCAGTTTTCAGCAGGATTTACATTCCAGTAATAAATATTTAAAGGAATTATAATGGAACTGAAGCAAAGAATGTCCCTCTGAAGTGCACACACACACACGTGTACACACACACACACAGAGACATGCTCATTCACAGTGAGTTAGTCTGGGGTCACTCTGGTGCAGATGGTGCAACTCCTGAGATATTTTGATTTTTCTGTTAGGAAACTTGGCCACCTTGGACTTTTATTACCCCATAAAAACCTTATAAAATATTATTATTTACTGTCAATGTAGCAGATCACTCAAACATCTACGTCAAAGGCATTTTCTGCAAGAAAATCTCTTTCTGCCACTAAAAAAGTGTAAGACAGAGTACAATCCCTGCTGATTTCTTGGTGTCCTTTCTCAGGTATGAGCTTTAGGATTTTCAATCATCTCTATTTTATTCTATAACAGACTAAAATAAATTACACCATAATGGCAGTTTTGGAACATATCAGGGCTACACAACCACCATTTGGCTTCAGATTATTATAAAGCAAATGAGACACTGATGTACTTTTCCATTTACAAAGCTTGGCCTTTCCCCTGTGGGCATAACACTAGGTGATGTCTTAATTAATGATGGTGAAGCTCATATAAGTGACATAAACAAAAGAGATGCTTTTTAACAACAATAAAAAAAAGAGAAGAACAAAATATTCCAACTCTTGAGAAAGAATGAACTGATTCAAAAAAGGAGAATAATGAAGACCAAAAGGCAAAAGAAGGAAGAATGTGACGTAGATATGGGAGTTACCTGCAAATGTCTCCCATTGCCAGTCAGAAAGTATTTATTTTGTATATTTTGCTGTGTCTTTGTCCCTTCATGTGCACTGAATGATGCCCTAGCAGCAGCACTACATCTGTATTAAACTGCCTGATTATAATGCTCACTGAGCACTGCCCACCCATCAGAGCCTGCTTTTCCTTCCTCAGGCCAGTGCATGGGCAATATTCATAAAATGACACATGGATCAGCCACTTTGTCCGCGTTTACCATATACATATATATATATCCACATATACATACACATATCGTATATGTATATATACATATATATATAATTACATATCTATATCATATATATATATATATAAGTATATATATATATATATATAATACATTTATATATTATTATCTATGGAAAAAATAAGCATTGAGTCTTAACTGTAAGTGCACAGAAGGGCACCTTTGCCATGAGGAGGTGAGGAGGCCTGCTACCTGCATGTCCTCTGGTGGGTGCTTATCACGGGACCACCATGATTATCTCTGACTTTAAAAGGCTGAAACACATAGGATGTGTGGGAGCTGCAGAAGGACCTGTGTCTCACAATCTGACCAAAAAAGCAAATTAAAGGAATGAAGAAATGGGTGTTGAGGGTAAGGGGAATTGGTGGTGGAGAGGGGCTCTAAGGGGAATTAGAGGGTTACATGGTGGTTTTTTTCCCCATCTATTCCTATCCCCAGGGCTAAGCAGGAAACCTACTTCTCCATTTCCACCCTATCTCTGTTTTTTCACCTTTGGAATCTGGTTATTCTTAGCTCACTAGGTTTAATTTGCTGACCCGACATGAGCATATCCATCTTTCATGTTGTGCCTGGCTTAGACTCAGCAGGAACACAGGAGTGGAAAATAACCCTTCTGTCAGCTGGAGACAACGACACTGAACCCGTGCAGGAGAAAGGGAAGGTGGGCACGGGTGTGTAGAAGGTCTCTGTCTACTCAGGGTAGGCCACAGTAGGCCACACTCTGTGGATACAGTGGACATGTGAGAGGCCACACTCTGTGTTCTACTGTGGACATGTGAGAGGCCACACTCTGTGACCTGCTGTGGACATGTGAGCATGGACATGCAGACACCAGTGGAGAAGTAGAGAGAGATGCTTTTATACTCATCAGCCCTCATTGCTGTATTCAGCTCTCTGCAGGCATCACTGCAGAGAGCTTTCCTTCATCGGGAGAGACCTTTGGGATTGGGATGGATCTGCTGGCCAGGAAAGGGAAGGAGAAACCTTCTGCAGGAAAGGGGAGCCTGGCTAGTTCAGGAGAAGCTCCTGGGAGAGGGGCAGGCGTGGATGGAGGCAGGGAGGCTCCCGCTGCTGCTGCTCACCCTTCCTGTGCCAGCCCTGCTCCATCTGCTGGCAGGAACAATGTGGAGCAGAGCCTCCCCCAGGCACAGGAGGGAGAGCATCCCTTATCTTTGGAACCCATGAGTTTCCCTCTATTTTAGCCCCTAATACATCATCAAAGTTACAAATTAAGTACTGTGCGTGCTGTGTATTTACCACCTGGTCTGCTGGCTGGGAAGTTGATTCCCCTGCTCACCTGTGGTCAGCCAAACCCAATGGAAACGTCCTGCAAGGCTGCACATCGGGATACTGATGGGAATGGAGGGGAGATGGCAGCACCAGCTGCTGCCTCAGCCAAGTGCCCAGGAAACCTCCTGGGAGGTTGAACACCTTTCACAGGATGCAGCTGTGAAAGGTGTTCAAGGGAAATGGGAGTCCTTTGGCTCTTTGCTTTGCTGCTCATCACTTTGCTAGGGCGTTATTTTGGGCTCCATTTTCCCCTTGCCTACTAGGTGCTTAAGAGAACAGGCTGAGGAAAGCTCCGAATTTTTCAAAATGGAAAGCTTTTGCCATATATGAGCCTGCATGACATTGTGGATTTGATTCACCCTTCATGGAGATGCAGGGTGTTCACAGCTCCCCTGTGAAAGGGTTTTTCAGCTCTGGCAGCGTGGGCATTAAAATGCTTTTTTAAATTGTCTTGTCTTCTGCTTTTGGGAAATCATCTTCTGTGACTGTGTTCACAGGGGTCTCAGGTTGAGAGAAGAGATGAGGATCTGACTCCATGTTTCAGAAGGCTTGATTTATTATTTTATTATATATATTAAATTAAAACTATACTAAAAGAATAGAAGAACAGATTTCCTCAGAAGGCTAGCTAAGCTAAGAATAGAAAAAGAAGGAATGATAACAAAGGCTTGTGTCTTGGACTCTTTGTCCGAGCCAGCTGGGCTATGATTGGCCATTAATTAGAAACAACGACATGGGCTAATCACAGATCCACCTGTTGCATTCCACAGCAGCAGATAATAATTGTTTACATTTTGTTCTTGAGGCTTCTCAGCTTCTCAGGAGGAAAAATCCTAAGGAAAGGATTTTTCATAAAAGATGTCTGCGACAATCTGCACCTGGAATTTGCATCTCTTTTCTGCAGGTGAGAAGAACTGTGTTCATCCTGCTGTGGTCCTTACATCTGGCAGGTCTTTCAGCTCTGGGTTACAGCAATCAGGTGAATGGGGTGGGCTGAGCTTCCCCACAGCAGCCAGCTCCTCAGGGAGGGAAGGAGGGCAGCCAGCATCAGACCAGTGTTTACAGAAATTTCAGTCTCCAGTGGATTTCCCTATTCCAGTGAAACAATAGGAGGGTCTTGTGCTGTATTATCCATGCTTCCTCTTTATTCTGATATTATCTGTGAGTTCTTGCAAATAATAGATGACTGAGAGCATTGTTGTTTTGGGAAGTAGGAAAATGAAAGCATTAGATGGACCTTAGCAGTTTCAATAGACTTATTCATGTTGTTTGTAGTTATGCAAGTCAGAAATGAGCAAAATACCTGTTGGAATAAGTAATAACCCTGTGCATTTACAAAAGTAGTTATCTTACACCTCATTTTTAATAAGAGAGATTGTCTCAGTCAAACAAGTGCTAGAGAGTTCAAAACAAAAAAGGAAAGCAAACATAACTCCACTCTTAATGTCACAAGATTTTGGGAAGCAATCTATTCCAGCCTTTCCATGTATCTGCTTTAATACAGGCATTCTGATATAAATATGCATGATGGTGATTAATAAATCTTCTATCAATTGAACTTGAAGTTGAAAGAACATGCCTTTTTTTTTTTTTCTTTTTCTTTTCTAAACCTGTATTAAAATAGATCATTCAGAACTCTTGGAATGAAAAGTGCTAGGTCAAAACTCACATTTTTCTAGCAAGTCTATAAAAATTTACTATAAAAAGTCACATACTGTAGAATCTCAATCATCCTGGAAGGCTTATCCGGGTTATGGCTCGAGTGTGCTATTCATGTGCTGCCAATTTGCTCTGGAAGTACAAGATGAGCTGTGGTGCCTTGCAAAGCAGCTGCACAGTTCCCTGGGACAGATGGAACCCAGAAGCCATCCAATGGATTGATTTGGTGCAGAAATCCTGCAGCTTCCCTTCAGTTCCATGCAGAGCTTGTCAGAGCTGGAAGTCGGGGAGCAGTGTGGGTCCTGTGCAGCTCTGGCAGGGCTCAGTCTCTGCCTCTGCATCCTGTGCTCCTCAGCTGGGAAGTCTTCTTCATTTAGAAACTTTGCCCTGCAACTGCACAGAGATGGCCCTGGCACCTCTCTGTACACTAAAACCTCCTGCATCACTCATTTTTTATTATTTCCTGTTACTTTGGACCTTTCCTTCTCTTCTTCACCTCAAGTAAAAGTGAACTGTTGATATATCCATGGGTGTAATACTGGTCTTGGCAGAAATTCTCTGGCTCATTGTGCATTAACATTGTTGATATTTTTATGCATATGCAATTAATAAAAATAGGGAAAAAATTTAAAGCTTTTGCTATATTCTGGACAGATTATGGATTTTTTTCTCTCTGTGAAGTAAAACATGCTGCCCACAAGGACTAATTACTAAGAGCAGATTTTACTCTGAAAGGGGAACTTTCTCTCATTTGCACAGCCTTGTGTTAGAAAAACAAACATTCAGAGTTAGGCAAACAGGGCCATGCTCCCAAAGGGGTTTTTTGTGAGTCTCATGGCATTTAGTGATCCTATTGATCTCCCAAATTCAGGGCAGCAGTGACTGTGTGAGAAACTTCATGTCTAGTTTTCAAAAGAAATGCCTAGCTTTTGGGAACAAATGCCTAAATGAATGCTTGAAAAAAAAAACAACCAAAAAAATAACCCAACAGAACACATAGTTTAGGCTCACCTTGCATGAGTCCATCAATCTGGGCAAAGGTAGCTTGTGAAAGCCTGAATGGGGCAAACTAATTCAGAATAAAGCAGTGTTAGTGTGAAATTCATGTCCAGCACAGGGAAGGGGAGTTATGCAAGAGAAGCTACTCTGCAGCAACTCCCAACGTGGATAAGCCCTTAATAACTTTTAAAATCTCAGCATTACTAAGCCATGCTTAAAATTTCTAGAGGCCTTGAGTTTCTGGAACAACTGGAGTATGAGATTCAATTGCATTCACTTGAGTGGAGGATACAGTTAAGTATCAGCACATTTGCAGGCTGGAGGCCAGTCATTAACTAATTAGTGTATGGGAACATTTGAGTTTTTCCCATCTGATTTTGCAAAGCTATTTGGCAATACTTGCTTATGAGCTTTTATTTTTCACTTTTTCTCTTCTCCTTTCACAGCAAACCAAAGAATCCCCACCAGAAGCAGAAAAACAATTGGAAGTACAGTAAGTTCCCATTTTCCCCCTTGCTGGAGATATAAATTTTGCTGAGTTTAGCGCCTTTTTTTTCATTTGTCCTGCAGACATACACGCATAGACTTTTAAAAAAAGAAACATATTAAGGGTCTCAGAGTGTTAGCTTCCTTTGCAGCCACGCAAATCCTCCTTTCCCAGGGGAAGCGTGTGAGCCGGGATGGCTGGGGTGGTGGTGGAACTACATCCCCCAGAGGGCGTGGCGGGGAGCAGCCACGGGGGACCAAGCAGGGAGGCGCGGGGGCTGCTGGGAGTTGTAGTCCCACGGCCCTACCTGGCAGCTGTCCCAGCACCTGTGTGTTGTGAGGAGGCGGCGATGGCTCCGCGCCCCGCTGCTGCCCTCAGGCTGCTGCCGGGCAGCTGCGGCTGGCATCCCAACCAGGAACCGCTGCAGGAGGCACGGGACACCTCCGAAGGTAAGGATCTCCTGGGATTTTCTGTGGGAATCTTCCTTACCCCGTGGTTTTGGCTGGGGAGCTTTGCCGGGCCGTGCCTGTGGCGCATCCTTGGGCAAAGGCTTCGGAGTTGGGCTTGGCTGGCGGCAGAGTCAGCGTGTGAGGCCGGGCAGAGGTGCCATTCTCCCCCTCAGCCATGGTTAGATGTGTTGGCTCCTTCAGGGAAAGCTTAGTGGGATAAATAATCATTCAGTCCTAGAAAAAGTGAGGGTAGGAATCCCACTCCCTCAGAGAGGCTGCAAATCTTTCTCTAGTGAGTAAGGGTCTTAGAGCATCCAGCTTTTTGCTGAATTTAAGCTTGCTTTTTAAGTGGTTTTTTTTTTTTTTCCTTTTAAGTTGAGTTTCAAGGTCTTAGTAGAGAGAAATTGACAAGTACACGTTTTGCGTGTGTGGCTGCAATAGACTCTGCCTGTGTAAATTTCCTTTTTCCAGTGTATCTGCTGTTTGTTCAACTCAGTTGAGGCAACTCAAAGTTTCAGGCTTTCAAGACCACTACAGTGAAAATCCTTGGAAATGCTTCTGGTTTACCCTGCTGCTTAATAAAACAGAGCAGTGGTCAGGTGGCAGAGGATGTGGAAATGGTTTTGTGTGCTTCTTGGGTAAGGTAAAACACTTCTGAGCATTTTGGCAGTGACCATCTTTGGCAAGCAGGCACCTGGGAAACCATTCCAGCCTTGCTGTTGGTCTTTTTCTTACACCTGAGTGTAAACTTGTGGTAAATACCTGGCAAAAGGACACACTGCAGACTTCCCAGGGCTAAGTGTACGTGAGATAGTAATGCCCTGTGTGTGGAGACTTGGTTCAATGACACAATTATACCCCTGTGGTCCTTTCCTGCTAATAATTTGCTTATTATTCTGAAGACCATAGATTTGTTGTATGCATCTCTCATGGTTCTCAGCTGTTGCTGCTGGGGTGAAGCAGCAGGCTGAAAATTGTGGGAGCAGAGTGGGAGATTTTAGCTAAGGCTACTGGTGCATGACCCTATTTAAACAAAAAAGGTGAAAGTGAAGACAGGAGACCCTCCTAGTAAAGGTGCACCCGAGAGATGCTGTGAAAGGCAGTTCTCAGTTCTGCTGGGAATTGTGTTGCCCTTTTAATGGCAATAAAGTGGCTTTGCTCCTGGTTTCTGCAGAATTTGCCAAATGCTGAACTGAACAGGTCTGGACAAGGAGGCAATTCCCTCCCTGTTGAGAAGCTTGGCAGCTCTGGGTGAGTGAGAGATATAGATTTGGGTGTGTGGGGTTTGCACACCGTGGCATCAGGGCTGCTGTCATGCAGAAAGCTGAAGAGCTGGTGTCCTTCATGATCAAACATGCAGAAAGGTTAAATGCAGTGCCTTCAGATCTGAAATGGGGATGATGGAGCTAGTGTTAGAGGTGTTGGTAAGAAGAACCTTCTACCAATTAATCCATTACCTTAAAAATTCTAGCATTCTTAATGCTAGAAATTCTTAAAAAATTCTATTCTGTAATGGAGAGGTCTCATGGGCTGCTTTGTAGGTGAAGCTTTTCATGTCCCTCATAGACTACCACCAATTAGTGGCACTGCTAATTGTTGCAGACATCTTTTATGAAAAATCCTTTCCTTAGGATTTTTCCTCCTGAGAAGCCTCAAGAACAAAGTGTAAACCTTGATTATCTGCTGCTGTGGAATGCAACAGGTGCATCTGTGATTGGCCCATGTTGGTTATTTATAATTTATGGCCAATCACAGTCAGCTGGCTTGGACAGAGAGCCCGAGTCACAAACCTTTGTTATCATTCCTTCTTATTCTATTATTAGCTAGCCTTCTGAGGAAATAATTTCTTCTATTCTTTTAGTATAGTTTTAATATAATATATATAATAAAATAACAAATCAAGCCTTCTGAAACATAAAGTCAAATCGTCGTCTCTTCCCTCAACCTGAGACCCCTGTGAACACGGTCACACATGGAATTCCCTGCTCTGCCTTTCCCCACCTGGCAGCCAGGCTGCAATGTTTAAATCAGGCATGGATTTCCCTGTTGACCCAACATCAGCACTCCTCCCCAACGGCAGTTGTGTTGGTTTAGTTTTCCTTTGCTCATGCACATCAGAAATCACAGAGCATGATATGGCCAATGGGATTGCATTGACACACCTCTGCTGATGCTATTAATATCTAAAGAAATCCCCAAATGCCTCAGTGGTAGTGCAGTTGCCTGCCCATCTTTTTCTTGCCAAACAGAGCAGGGGTTTTGACAGTAACAAATTCAGTAATTACAAGCAAATTTTGCTTCTTGGTAGTGTTAAGAAGATAGGGACCAGAATATATACAGAAAAGAATATATATAGAGTATCTGTTTTTGAATGGATAGCAAGCTGATTTGCAATGTCATTTAAACAGCATCCACAGCCAAGTCTTTTTTAAAAACAAAGAAGGCTGAGGGGGTTTGAGGGGGCTCATGTCTTTTTCTTGCTGACCAGAGAAACATAACACACCCTGTCTAAAACAAGTGCATTCGAAATTCAGGGCTGGTGCACAGGGCACTAAATTTCAATTGCTGGGTTTATGCCATCATTGCAGTAACTCTGTAAAACACAAGATGAAGGGTTGCTCTTTCCACTCTGAGCTCTTTCTATCCTCCACCTTTACAGCAAAGGTTACCCTGAGCAGTGTGTGCGTCTGTCTGTTGTGAGTGTAGAAATACCTATTATTCATAACTTGCCAATGTGTATGCTGGAAAAGAAAAGCTGAATTTATGGCTATATTTCCTCTCTGCCAGGGTTTTTAGAGTTGTGTGTTTCAGCATTTCCATTATAAACCCCTGTTTTCTGAGGTTTATAACAGTCTTGACGAGTGGAGTGGTCCTGAACCATAATAGAAAGCGTGTAATGTTGCATTTGCAGTACAGCTGTAACTGCACATTTAGGAGTGTAATCTTCTCAGTGTACCCTCAGTGCTCCAATAAGGTTCACTGGAGTTACATACTGAGAGAAAAAACAGTATTTTATGTTTGGAGTTGGTGCTCTCCATCCACAGAGCTGAGTGCATCACACGAGGGCAGAGAGAATCTACCTGCACCAGACTTCCAAAAATTCTTTGCTACACTCTTAAAATACTCATGCACCTTTGGGGGCCCCCTCTGAATTACAGCTCACCACAACCTCCCTGTGTCACTGGGAATTTCTAGTTAGGTTGAGCTGCCATACACAGACCTGAGGAGAAAGTTCCCCATACCCTGAGAAGGAAATATATTTCTTTTTTGTACTAGCCCAGCTCCAATATGGTGCTGGGCTTATCTGCCATGTGGTGGAAGGCATCAGAAGGTAGGAAGGAGGCTGAACACTGCAAACTTTAGGTTCAGATCCCAACTACAGCACATTTTGAGAGATGAAGTTAAAAGGAATGTCAGCAGGATTGAAATCTCGTTGAGACCAAGTTTTTCTTGCTGTTTCAACTCATAACATCAGGTTATTTAGTCTTCCACTTAACCTTTATTCCCTTGGCTAATAGGTCAGCTTATTGGGTTCATGCCCTTTTGTAAGTGTTGCTAGCCTCAAGCATTCCAAAATCACAGATTTACTCTCAGATCCATGAGACTGCAGGAAAAACATGCAATTTTTAAATTGAGCAATTGAAATTAGTTTAATTAGTATTTTAGCCCTGATCCTTTGGGTTTCACAGCTTCTGAGCACTTTTTTCCTTGCTTGGAGCTTGACAGTCCTTGCCCCCAGTAAAACCTGTATTTATCACAACTGCACAAATGAACAACCAGCACTGTAGAAAAAAACTCAGCTAAACCAAGAGTTCAGAAAGAGCTTGAGGTTGGGAAGTGCTGGTTTTTTGATTGCATAATTTTATTTATTTTACTTTTTTTCCTCTCCCCTCACCAGTTTTGCATGTCTGTGTTTCAGCATATCTGCTGAGAATGAAGCTGAAGGGATTTCTGATTTGGTGAATTAGTGTACAAGTGGTCAGAAGGAAAGTCTGCAGTGGGAAAGCACAAAGGGCTGAACCAGAGTGGAGCTGTCCATATATTCCATGTGCTTCTAGGCCACGTACAAAGGGCTGCAATTTGCACATGAGTTATCTGTGCTCCCTTTCAGAGGGGTAAGAAGCCTTTGGGAATATTTGGCACGATCTACCAAGAATTATTCATGATGTGATGCATACATTTAGGCAGCAGATACACTCTGTATAGGGGCAAGAGTGAAAATAAGGCATTTCAAGGTGCTTTATATTGTCCCTATGTTTGCCCCATGGTGTGAAGGTTCAAAGTGTCTTCCAGTCCCAGCTTTGTGTGTTCCAGTGCCCCACACGTTTTGTGCTCTTACTGCCATCTCAGAATATTCATCATGGTTGTTCACAGTGCAGTTATTGTCATTTGGAAATGTCTGTCATGGGGAACAATTTAGAAGGCAAGAGAGGCAACAGGGCAAAAGCTTCCCCTGCCACATCTGCAGGAGTCAGAGCATCATCACCAAACCCTGCCCATGGTGATCTCCAGGAGAATGTGCTGTGAAGGGATCTTTCTGCATCTGTGGATGCCATTAAAGAATTGCTGAAGAACTGGACCTCAGTGATTCTTTTTGCTGCCAGTTTATGTTTCTTTGAAGTCAGGTTGCATTTCTACATGTGGATGCAAGCTAAGAGTTTCTGAGCTTTTTGAGGTGTGAGAACCATTGCTGTGGCAATAGCATTAGTCTGACTTGCTTCATTGCCACCTTTCTTTTGCTTTTTGCCAGTTTGCTGCCTCTTCTGTGCAGAGACTAGTGGCAGCTGTGAGATGTGGTACCTGCTCTGGTTTTGGCATGTTTGTATCACCTAATGCATTGATCATTCATTTGCTCCCTCTTTTTGCTCTTTTATTCACCTCAGAGGGACAATTGCATCCAAACCCTCTGGTTTTAGACAGAGGTAAGGCATAAAGGGACAGCTGATACTGCCCACAGTTCCCAGGTGGGAAGAATTCCAATATTCTTGTCAGGCTGAAGGCCACAGCCCATGGGCACATTCTCCTTTCACATCTGTGGAGTTTCTTCTGGGAGTATGAGATATTTTAAAAAACCAGTGGTAGTCCTCAGGTGAAGAATAGCTCTTTATACCTTGTCTGAGGTTCAACGTTTTTGAGACTTTTGGTGCATTTCCCATTTGTCATTTTGGATTTTGACAGGGTACTGATAAATGCATTGTGTTAGTCTATAAGTTTGTTTAATTAAGTTATCGAACAAGGTATTTCTGTTTTTCACAGTTCTTTTGACCTGTAATCCAGCACCAAAACATAATTTGGAGAATTCAAGCCTGGAATTTGTCCTCTAGAGTAGCTTTTCAATTAGACAGAGAAGGTTAGGCGTTTTTCATAGTGTTTAAAAAACAAACTTCAGAAAAAAAAAATTAAAACTTAACAGCTCTTACCATAATGTTTTTGCAAACATTTATATGTCTCTCTGCAACTACAAGACTAGTCTAGCAGGGTTTTTTGGCTTTTGCTGTGAATGTGGAGCTATTGATCTGTGAACATAAATCCATATTTATCTCCAGTCAAGTTTATAGGACAATGAAATTACAGGATTGCTTGAATCAATCAATGTTTCTAAAGCAAGCTATAGAAATATAAACAAGTTACCAATTATTTAATAAAGTCAATTTGCTTAGAAATGCCTGGTGACGGGCAGCAGATGTTACACTAATTTCTGCTTTCTCTGGAATTTCACAGGGGCTGCAAGATCTTAATGCCACTATTAGCAAAGGTAACTTTATTTTAGAAACTCATTCCAAACTCTCACAGCAAGAGGAAGAAGCTGTCATTCCTTTTGACCAAAGAATCTGTGCTATTTCTAAGAGGAGTTCTTTGAAATAACTAGGATATCTCACAGCTTGTTGCTTTAGAGGGGACTTAGTACAGTGGCACTACATTTAGTTAGCATAATGAGTTTTTTGGACTCTAAGATACTGACTGTGTTTGAAGTACCATAACTTTTAGGCAGCTAGAGATTAAATTTGTTAGTGAAGTACAAGTTTGCATAATATTTTAGCTTTCCTAAAATTTTAAACTGCATGCCTGTTTGCTGAGAAGCATTTAGGTTAATATAACCAGGTTCTGACTTGGCAAAACAATTTAAGTGCAAAAGTGTGTCTTTCTGGGGCTCAGTTGGAAGTGTCATCAAAGTGGCTCCTCAGTGGGGTTTTACAGTCACTGTGTTTGCCCTTTGAGATCCACTTTACTGCAGTGACTTTATTCAAGGTGACTCAAGAATCTGCCACGAGCCCATGGAACCCTTTTGGTGCCCCTTTCTGTCCTGAATGTAGAGCAGGATGTTTATTAGGAGGCTCTGATGCCTTGGTGGTCTGTCTCTTGGGTAGTTTGTCATAGTTTATCATGCAGGAGTACAGAATCATCTGATTAAACTGCTTAATCAATCCTTGAACAGGGATAGCAATAATTAAGTCACAGATGGCCATTGTAAATCCCTCTATTCCAATACATTATTATTGCCAGTACTTTGGATATTAAGGTTGTTTTGAATTTAAGAAAAAAAAGAAAACCTCTGTGAAATATGCCTCTAGAATTTTTTTTTGTTGGTCTACATTCAAGACATTGAGAATTCATTTTGGCTCTGGGAAGGTTTTTGCTTTAAGATAAATTATCATCATATATACTTACACATTTTGTTACATGGGCTTTGTTAAAGCTTATACATAAACTAGTCCCTGATTAATCTCTTTTTTAAGCTGTTCTGTGGTATTTTGTCTGCAGTATTTTGTGGCTAAGCTGTCTGTAGCAGAATTTTGTTGATCTGAAGACTGTGCTATAAATTTCTATAGACACAAACTGCTATAAAATTAAAATGCAACATCTTCCTGGACTTCCTTCATCTATCATAAAGCTGGTGTGGCTCAGCCTTAATTAGATTATTATAGACCTAAAATATATGAGGTAGAATAGCAGAAGAGGAATTGAATTTGGTCATTAGCAGGAGTATGTGGTTTGTCTAGCTGGTGTAGTCAGTAGCTCCTGAAAGATGAGACTATGCTTTCCATTTGATATGCTTTGAAGACAGGTCAAAATCCTTAACATGATTTAGGGAAGGTCTATAATCCTGCTTTTTAATAAACTCTGTACTTCATGTTGGAACAACACTTGTGCATGTCAAGCATTGCTGAGGCCACAGCCACTGATGTATTCCTTTAAAAGTTGAAATGCGTTGTTTTGGAAGAGCATTTACAGAAAATATTACAGGACTCCGGGCTGTAAGGCACAGAGGCTTCCTGTAAAACCTGCATTGTCTGGGTGCCAGGTTTTTGTTCTTTTTCAGTTGAGGAACAATTCAGCCTCTCAGACTCTGAATGCTGTTGTGCACTGCCCTGTTTAATAGCTGCTGCTGCTGTGGGTGTGTGTGCAGGCTGCAGCCCGGGCTGCTCAGCACCAAACTCCTGCTGTGTTTGCTGGGGAGCTCCCAGGCACTGCGTGGCGGGGAATGGAGGCTGAGATGGGTCCCTCCAGTGCAGCTTTTATCCACATCTGTCTGTGATGAACCAGGTGGTGACCCGTGGGATGTAATTGCCACGGAAGGGAAGAGCGTGGACGGCACCGTGTCAGGGAGCTGCAAGCCTTGCTGGATGCAGTCTGGAGGGAAGCCTCGTGGATGCAAATGCAGGCTCTCTGCTGACGCACAGCACTCTGACAGGAAAAGGCTCTCTGCTGCTGGTCTCTGGCTTCCTCCAGCCTGCGGGCAGAGGGGACTTTGTGTCTGTGTCTCTAGTTCCTTGATACTGTCACCGTGCTGCCCACCGTGACTCCGCAAAGGGACTTGGAGGTTGGTGCAAAATATCTGTGCTGTTGAGTCTTAATTAGGGTGACATTTCTCACGTAAAAAAACTTGTAAAGAGAATTCTCAGGATTGATAATTAGCTTGTTTTCATTGCTCTCTGCATCCCTGACTGCTTTCCCCCCCACAAGTATCATGTGGATTTATGTGACTCTTCACAGAGCTGAGCTCCCTAGCTCCAAGATGATAACTGTACGTGCCTCTGGGATGAGAAGCGCTCCAGGTGGGTTTTAGAGTCAATGCTTGCCACCCTTCTCAACGGTCAGAGGTGCCAAGTTAAAATCCTTCAGCAAGGTGATGAGGCTTAAAAAGTGAAACAAAACAAACCTCACCATCAACAGCAGAAAAGGATGAAAAGAAAAGCAAAAAAAAAGAAGAGAGGTTAATTATGTGTTCTTTTCCAAACTGGATTCTGATGTGAGACACTATTTTCTTTCATAGGCATATGTTTAAGAACTATTCATACCTCCTGTCTCTCAGTGTGACTGGGAAAAGACTCCAGTGCTCCTTAAAAAACAAGTGAGATTTCTACTTGACCTGTGTGTGCTGACAGGAGTCGTGCAGTTGATTTTAATAAGAGAACATCTGTCCTCTATGGGCAGAAAAATGTCTTTTATTAAAAAGCCAAATAAAGTAAAATTGGAATATTATTTCTTGCCTTCTTCCCTTGTGGTAGAAGAAAAGACAAATCTTTTGGAAAAGAAAGAAGAGAAGAAAAGAAGAAAAGTCTTTTAGAAAAGACTTTGATGCATATCAATGTTTGATTTTTTTTCTTTTTCTGAAAGTCCCACAGGATTGGTTGTTATTGGGATTAGCTTGTACCCACTGATTAATTCCTTGTGTCACTGGTGTTAAATCTTGTTGGAGTTGTTCTTGCAGAACTTTCCAGCAGCAGCAGCAGCAAACCAGCAGAGCTGTTATTGACCTAGAATAGCAGTGGAGTTGTTAATACCTGCAGCAAGGTTTTCTGTGAGCTTCCTCCCTATTCTGTGGAGCTGATGAGCTGGTTAACACCTTCTACTTATTCTGTAAGGATCTCAGGCTGGAAGGGAATTAATGCAGTTGTGAAGCATGAAGAACCAAAATAGCAGTGATTCACTTAGAGTAGAGCCAAATCTTCTTAAAATTAAACTCCATTGTGTTAAAGACTTTACTTTTTTGATACCTATATTATTAACTTCTCTGATAAAAGCAGGAAGTGTAATACAGTGATATTGGAGAAGCCTTGCACATTAAATCTAAGCTATTGTCTTGGGGTAGTCAGAGAAGAAACCACTCTTCATCAGGTGTGTTAGGAGAATCAGATTTTACAGAATTTCTGGTTCTTAAGGTTACCATATGATTCACAAACCAAATTTTTGTGTAGCATCGATTTCCTTATCTTTCAAATGGTTTTTTTAGGATGGATGGAAACTCCAAAGCACATATATGAGAATTTATAGTTTCATAAGTAACAAACAATACTGGACAGTTCAGGGAATTTTGTCATGGGCTGAGGTGTTTACATGCAAGCTGCTGCTTCTGATGTTGTTGTCCTGAAGATCATTTTGCTCATGGAATTTGGTTACTTTAGTGTATAGCAAGTTGGTGGACTTCTCCTGTAGAAGTGCTTCAAGGATGTGTTCTTTGTTTTACCTTTCTAGTTGGACTGGATCAGATGCTTAAAACAGGCTTGAGGTTTGCAGGCAGGAAAATATGGAAGAAAGCTGAAGAATTAATATACAGAGAACTAACCATTTCCAGAACTGCAGCCAAAACTTGGTGGTTGTGTGCAGGTTGTTCATGGGGCTGTGGCAGCCTCACTGTGCCACAGTGCAGAGATAGTAGATTTGACCATATTGGTGTTAAACCTGATACTAGAAATACAGCTATTTGTAGGGGTAGCCAAAGTATCTCTGGAGAGACTGGTTAGTGGTACCTCCGAGGGGGACAGTGCACTGAGCCAGGGAAATTTACTGTAGCCCTCATGGAGCTGAGATGATACAGCCAAACAAGTGCTGTCTGTGTGGATTCACCAGTGTGACAGATGCTGACTTATGGATCTGGTACTACCCCAAAAAAATTGAGGTTTTCTGCTCATTTGGTCTTTCTTTATGTGCATTCTAGAAGTCACATTAGACCAGCTTTCCTCTAATTCCTCCTTTTAGTTGTGGTAATTTGAAGTTTACTTTGTTCCATTCTTACAAGGCATAACCAGCATTGAAATTAGGTGCTAATGAAGTTTCATATTGCAAAAATGTTCTATTTTAGTTACTTTAGAGAACTCCACTGTTTGTATGTCAGGACATCCCTGAAGAGACTTTATATTTTTCTTCCATGATCTGTAACATGGTCAGGCTGTCTTCCCCATTTATTTTCCCCACACATTTCCCAGATTCCCAAACTTTAGGTCAAAAAACCCATTCAACAACGCTGATGTCTCAAGCAGTGAGTATGTAAATATTTACTAGCATGACAGTCAACAACAGTGGGAGGGGGGAAATTGCTACATTCTGCCATTCAGGGAACCTTCGAGGTCTGTCTGAGTGTGCAGTCGGTGAGAAGAGGGAAGGTTTGCCGTTTGTGATGACATGTTTTTGCTCTCTCAGTTCCTGTTTTGTTGCAGATGTCATTCCTTTAGCTGTGGAAGGCTTTATCAGCCCTTGTGGAGGCTTTCCCCTGCGCACAGCACCCAAAGCTGCAGCTGTAGTGGAGGAAAATGGAGCCTGCAGATCTTCTGGCACTTGTCTCCCCAGGAATGAACAGTACCACAGCCACCCTGGCACTGCTGGCAGTCCTGCTGGTCCTGCTGTATTGGTGAGTGAGAGCAGTGACATGGGTTACACATCAGACACAAACCTGCTGAAACCCAGCATCTGTACGCTCTTATCCATGAGGGGAAACTGGAAGGTAATTTCCTAGGAGGGAAGTGGAGGGGGAGTTGGTTTGGAAGCAGAGAGTGCAATAAATACTCACAAAACTCACTGTGCTTTTAGAGAATTCTCTCCTTGCAATACTGTCTTGTAAGTGCTTTACTAACTGCTAACAAAAATTATCTTCTAAGTTAAGAACTTTTTTGTTGGTTTCTTAATAATTTCTTTGGGCAGCAGGAGCATTGGTCCGCGTCAAAAAGAAACCAAATACTTGTTGGACCTCTTCTCTCTACTGTGCTGCACACACTTGTTTTTTGGCTTAAGTGTACAGACACTCAAACTGCTGCTTGAATTTCCTCTCTTGTTCTTTCCACGCTGACCAGTAGACACAAATCAGAATAACAGCAGCTGTAATGGTTAGCACAGTAGGCAATGCAGTGACCTGTGCTGAAATGAAAAAAAAACAAAACAACCTCCCCCCTGTTCTGACAATTTCTTTCAGAAATTATATTAGCTGAACTGGGAGTGTTTTTCTGACTTTTCCCTTGCATTTATCTTTAAATTCTGCCTTGCAGTAAAATAATGGGGTTTTTCTCAATTGTATGAGTGTTCAAGAAAAGGTTTCAGGGACTGTTGCTGAAAAAAAAAATCCACCAAAAATCCAAAGCTAATCAGGAAGAGAATAGTGATGGCACCATGAGTTTAGCACGGCTGTTGTAGCAATGTAAATGACAGATCTCTTTGCATACATTTTGTCATTGTTTCACCCTGTTGAGCTTTGTTCAACTTCCTTCTGTGTTCAGGGAGCGTCTAGAGAGACTAAAAAGAGTCATGTCTATATCTGACATGTGTTGCTGTGTCAAATAGGTGGGCGAGCCTGCTTTCTTAACGAGATCTGCCCAAATAATTGCAAACATCCAAGTCCTATCTCCTCTGAATTTCACTGGGAAAAAGAACAGTGGCTCTAGATCATTAAGACCATGCTGTTTAGCTGCAGACCTGTGACATCTCTGGGAGCTCAAGGGGGACAGAGGGAGGACAGAGGCACATCCACAGTTCAGAAAAGCAGCAGATCAGCTGGTGAGGTCTGGCCACCTGTGAATCATTTGAAATTGCCTGATACTTCCCCATAGCTCATGTCCGGATGTGCCGAGATCTCCAAAGACCCGGAACTGCTCCTTGTAAATCTCAGGCACTGTCTGGTGTGTGTTTGCCCAGGGCCCCATTTTGTGGTTCAGTTTAGGTAAGGCTGTTCCTCCCCTTGAAGTTAAGACATGGTGGTTTAGTGCACATTTGGTCTTGCCATTAACAAAGCTAGCTCTAATTGCAGAGTTAAACCAGACTCATGGCTGTGCTCAGTTATTGCTGAATTGAGGGCTGACCATAAAAGTTTCAAAAAGCTCAACTTAGCAGTGAGGTGGGAAATTGTCTAACAGTAGAGACACCCCATTCAGTGTGTCTGCTTTCCTGGCTGAAGGTGAGTTCTGTGAAAGCATCAAGAAGAAGTTTTATATGGGAAAAGTGTTTTATACTTGTAAATGGTTACAACTAACCAGTCTTGTTGATCTACAGATTCAAGTTTATTTTTCAGTAGCTTATTAAATTCAGGTGTCTATAGATCACTCTTCCAATGGGAAGCTGGTGATTATTAAGCTTGCAGTGAAATAAGCTACGGGCTTTTGGTAGGTTTGCCTTTCAAAGGACTGAGCTGTTTGCATCCATTTATCTCAGTAAAGTGCAGTGCCTGAGCCTGTAAGGTTAAAGTCTTGAAGCACATCTGCAAGTGTGGTAGTTGTTCAAACTTGTCAACTTTCTAATTTGAATCTATTTTGTTGAAATTTTTTATACTACCTGCGTGTTTAAACAATCGGTAAACTCAATGCATGCTCACATCTTCCTTTATTCATGAAACCTTGGGTTCAAGGAATTATTTAAACATTAAGTGTGTGAAATGGTTGCTAATAGAAATGCAGGTCTCTAATTCTAGAAAATGTTTTTATTGCAATCATGTTGCATACCTGATTATCTGGCTCTTCTAGGAGTTAAGAAAACATGAGTGTTGTGTGTGGCAGGAGTAATAATAAAGTAATAACTCTTAAGGTTCCTTTGAGGTTTTCTTTATAAGCCTTATCCTAATTTTTTAATAACTACTGAATTATTCTTTTTTTAGCTTTTTCTTCCAAGATTGTGTCTCTTCAGAAGGGCAATCCAGGGGAAAGGGAGGAATGAATATTTGCTGTTGTAAATTTTGTTGTGGCAGTAGCGTATGATTGATTGGGGTCATGTTGTGGCAACTGTTGTGTGAGTACAAAGAACAGGCAGTTTGTCCACCTTGTTGGCTGTAAAAGGCTTAGCAAGGCTCAACAGAAGGCAATTGCAGGTAGAGGAGAGAGTAAAAAGATCTAATGCACACTAGAATAGGAATGTGGTCATGGCAACACTCATCTTATTGAGCTCTTTCCTTTAGCACAGTTTTCGTGGATGGGGGTACTCAGTGCTTTAAACCACAGCCTTGAGCTGCTGTCCATCAGCTCAGCCTCAGTCCCTGTGAGTGTGGGCATTGTAAGGCCAGCTGGGATTTGTCGCAGCTCAGCTGGCAGGTGGTATCTTGCTAAACTGTGATAAGACCAATCTCTTCACGTTTTTGGGTATGGTGAGGTCATATGAAAGAGGGAGAGAAGAAAGGGTTGATTGGGAAGGGGAGCAGAGGTTGCAGCTGCATAAAAATTAACTTATAGGGAAGATACAAGTCTTTCTTTAGAAGTCTTAGAAACAAGTTCTCTAAAGAAAGACTTGAATCTTCCCTATACAATTCTTAGAAACTTGGACCATTTGATAATTTTTAGGCTGTTGTTTATGGTACGATGAACATAATAACTCTATAGCAAATCATGTAATAGCACAACTCTGATTTCTCATGTGTTGTGCTCAGTGTGATATGAAGGTGATGCTTGTAGTGTAATGTGTCAATTTTAAATCAGTGGAAGCAACTATAACCTTTCAGTGTTTGTCTTTTACATGACCTTAAGTCAGCTCTAAGGAGAGGCTTTGTAAGGTAGTTGATGAAATACTGGGAGTAGAAAGACCTATGAAGCTTTTTGGTACATAGTCTGTTTGGATTTGAATAGTTGGTTTTTTGGTAATCTGTTAAATTAAGAGGCTGCTCAAGCCTCTTTGCTATCCCCCATTCCTGAAGGATTTAGTTATCTGCTACCCTCCCCATTCTTGCTACTTGTTCTCTGTAGGTAAAAGTCTCTTGCAGATTTCTTATCATGGATTCTTGGATGTCTGTTGCTACATCATTATTATTGTGATAGGCAGGTTGCTGCTTTATTGACCACAAAAAGGCATAATATGGCTAACTACCAAAGTTCAGTAATACCAGTGGCGCTCTTAAAAAACACTTAGCACTCTTAAAAAATGTCTTGTCTGTGTCCTCCCCTGTGATTTCTTCCACCCAAACTGATTATCAGAGCAGTTTCTTTTAAGAGCACTTTCTTTCTCAGTTGCAGGCACTGCTGTCTCTATTTGCCTAATCTCTGTGAATCTCAGGGGCTTTTTTTAGGCGTGAAATAAAACCAAACTCTTAAGGGAAGAATGAGTTTAACATTTACAAATCCCAGTGATATTCTCAATTGAAAAATACAGTAGTATATCTATGCAACATATTGTTCATTTTCATTTCAAACATATGCTGAGTTGGATATCCCATGCTTGGCTGTAGCTGCAAACATTGCTTTGTGTCTTTCTTTTTGCTGTCTGGGTAGATGTTTGATAAAATGAAAGCAGGAGTTTATCTTGCTTTAAAGTTTAATGTACCATAAGCTGAGCATTATGAAGAAGCTGTCACAGCATTCAGATACCTGTGTTCAAACTGGATTATCAACCCCTTGTCTAAACAAACCTGGGGTTTTTTAGAAACATGGAGGTTGGATGGGAGTGTTTGTTTATGTTTGTAAGATCCGTGTCTAATTGCATGCTTTCAAACATAGCAAAACATAAACTAGTGGTGTTCCTGTCTGTTTCTGAAAAGCTAAGTAATTCAGAAAGATGTCATTTTTACATTGAAGTAATATTAATGATTACTTGTGCTAGAGACAAGTATAGAGACTAAGAGATTGGGGTCTCCCTAGATCAAGGTACTGCCCACCCAGTGCAGAACAAGTCAGGCCTGACCCTAAGAATTTGCAGTCTGATTAAAAAGAATGAAAACTAAACTTAATATTTTTCCTCCTCTGACCTAAAGTCATTTGCATACAGTTGGATGGGGGACATACTTAGTCAATGGGGCACTTGTGTTAGAGTTCTTAGTTGGGGCCATACCTGCACTAAACCACACCAGAAGCTGATCTCAGAACAAGGCAGTATTTCCATACAGGTGACTTCAATACCATTGCTTGTTTGGCAGTACTTTGCATGTGTGGTTTTGGAAAGGGCTCTAAAGGGAAAGCTTAGAGGAATCTTTCTCCAGCAAAAACTTCATGCTGGTTTTGGAGAACCTTACTGTTTGGGGTTGAGTTAGCTAAAACTTTTTTTTTTTTTCCTAAAGTGAATACCACCTAATACTAGATCTTGGACCAACTTTTGCCCCTCAAAAGATCACTCTAGCTTCTCAGTTTCAAGTGAACCCAGCATCAGGTTTGCAAGGCCGGAAGGCTGGGAAGTTTTGGGTTTTTTAATATTCTGTTAACCCCAGCTGGTGGGTTTTTTTCAATTTTTTCCCCCTAAAATGGCCATAATCACTGCAAATCCTTCTGCTTCCTTCCCCTTCATGTGAATGTCCCATCAGAAAAGCTAGAAGGACCTGACTCAACAGGAAACACCAGCAAACCGCTGTTGATGACAGAACACCTAAAAGATTCTGAGTTGTCTTTGTCATGCAGTTTCACATCAAGAAAACCTGTAATTCCCACTAATGTGTCAAACATAATTTGATCCCACAGCTGTGCAATATGTGGCCTTGTCTTTGAGCTAAATCAAGCATCTCTAGGTAAGCTTGAGAAGGAACAGAATAAATGACTGAATTAGAATTTGGAAAAGTGCCATACCACATATGACTAAATACTTTGTTTCTCTGAAAACAAAGTAGATGTGTGTAGATTTGATTATCCAGAATGAAGTTCACTCAGTGCTCTGATTATGCTGCTTTTAGGTAAACAAGTTATCTTACATTTGGGGAAGAAGCAGAACAGTTTTCTCTTGTTGCTATTGCAGCTTCAGATCCCTAGGTTCTCTCAGAGGCTGTTATAACCTCTTGGTTATCCAGACAAGTGTTGGGCCTTTCATGCAGTGCAGCTTTGGTTTTCCCTTGGTTTTGCACTGCAAAACTCAGAAACTGTCTCTGCTCATTTTGTTTTGTTTTCAATTTAGAGAGTACATGTCCAGCAGTGTTTATTTGAAGGCCCTCAAGTGGTTGCTGAGTTTTTTGCTTTTTTGAAGGTGCACTTTATCTTAAAAACTCTGTGTAAAAAACTCAATCTCCAGCCTATTAATTCCTTGTGGTTTTTGTTTTTCCCTGAGCTTTTTCATGCCTTTCCCCATTAAATCCCAAATTAAAGCATAGTTTGATTTTAGTGAGTGGAGATTGGAGCCTTAATAGTATGTAAAGGCAGACAGGGCTGGGATGGCTTTCTTTTCACAAAACTGGTATATTTATCTGTGTTCTGCTGTGGTCTCCAGATCCATGTCCAGTGGAGTGAGCTGCAAAGCTGGATAATGCACACAATAGCTCAAGAGCAAACAGGAGCTGGACTCAGCCCCTGAGCAATCCAATTTCTGTGGGTCTTGGAATGGCCTGGGTCTGCTCCCAGCTGGGCTGCACAGGTAGGAGAGAGCAGCAAGAGAAGGAAGTACTCTGACTTTTCCATCAGGCACCTTCTGCCTGCTCTGGAGCTTCACTCAACTCTTCCGGACCTGCACTTTGGTTCTAACTTTTGATCTGGTCTTTGCCTTTGGGTAGGTAACTTTGTTTAACTTGGGGATATTTGGGCCCCTCTCAAACTGATTTTGGGTACTCCAAATTATCTTCTGGGAGCTCCTGCCTCCATCTACTGACAGTATTAGGAACTCAAGGAACTTAATACCCTGCTGGTGGTGCTTTAAATGGAATTGAAAGTAGATGATGGGAGGAGGCAATGTGAAAACTTCCTCAGAGAGAAGGCTCTGCAAGCAGAGCAGCACTCCATCCATTGCACTGGGGCTGTCTCTTGTTCTGTCTGTGCATTTAATTGCCAGGCTCAGAGGGGCCTCTCAGGTCTGCTGCAAAGTCCTCAAACACTGCCATGAGCTCTTTCCTGAACCCCAGGGGTGCATTCTGCAGTTCCTGTGGCTGCCCTGCACTGGGGGGACTGGTTGTTCCTCCTGTGCTCCAAGGTGTGTGGATTTTTGTCACTCCACTTTCAGATAGCACACAAAGTGTCCTGCCAGCCTGCCTGTGCTCCCTCTTAAATGAAAAGTTAAAACAGTTGGTAGTTTTGACAGGTTAGAACTCCTCAGAGTGCTGAAATATAGATCTCTGTTCTCTTTTTTCTTGTCTCCTTTAACATTGCTCCCATCATTTAAAAAAATTGCCCATATTCTTCTTTACTTTTTGTCTTTGCATTAGATTTCATCCATACCAGTGTTTGTTTTGTCCTCACTGCTGGCTCACAGGTAATTTATGCCTTTGATTGCCATGCCTTGCTCTTCTGTAGGGGAGTTTTATTTAGTATTTAATGGAGCTGTCTAAAAAATGTTTTAAAATATTGACATATTATTGAGAAATTGTTTTTTGTCAGTTCCCCTTGGCACACCCAAAATCTTTAGATGGATTTTTCTCTCTTATATCCCTAGTTCTCTTTTTGGTTTCTTTTCCCTATTGAAAACAATATTTACTGTTCCATAAGCTCAGTATATGCTAACTGCTGTGAAGTAACTGAAAGAGCTCAAAAAAATTTCTGGTTTGAGTTTGGATATGCATTTATTTTGCTTTCCCAGGAATAACAGAGGGGCTTGAGAAAATGATGTTCCATGTTTGCCTCTTTCTTCCCTTGCTTTATATGTCATTGCTTACATTGGTGGCAATTTCTCTTAAGCTTTGCTTGTTTATTTGACATGTGTTATCTATGATTGGAGTGATGTGCAGGTCAATAAGAATACAAGAGTTTTAATCATCCATCTAGCATGAGGGAGATTCTTCATATCCATTCCTTTGGTAGTTTCTTTCCTGACTAGGTGCTGCTTTCATGGTTCTGCAGAACCTGTGAAGTTGTTGGAGGAGCAAGGAAGCAGCAAACAAAGAATAGGACAAAACTTGTAATATTATTAATTTTAGGTAGCAATAGAAGCTGGATGCCCAGCAATGGCTGGGGAAAGACTGGAAAGAATGGAACAGCAGAATATGACTCCAGATGAATTTGCAGATGGTTGTTACAGATTGAGGTCAAGTATATTTGGGCAAATTGAGGCTGGAAGAAAGGAGCTGAACTGAGATGTGTGTTGGGAGTAGGAAATGGGGCAGTGTCTGTGTGCTTGCTTACATGGACAAAGCAAAGTCTGCTTCCTTGGAAAGAATAGTTCTTTTCAGCCACTAAAAACCTTGTGATGCTCTTTATGAGTTGAGGGGCATGGGAAGGATGAAAAGGCAGTAGACTTTAGAGGAGATGAGTAATTGGTAATTGTATGATCACAAGCTCCTGCTGAATGAATGCTCTTGGATGAGAACTCTTGGCAGAGTTCTGAACCTGTAACCCTCAGTATTGTCTTACTTTGCTCTGTGGCAATAAATCTGATGTAATCTGTGCATGCATGTTTGTGGCTTCTCATCCAAAAAGCTCCAAAGAGCTTTTATGTAAACACCCTCTCAGTAGAGCTATAACAATTGAAGAGGTCGTCGAGGCATGTGGTTTGAAATGTGGGAGAGACATGAAATAAAGCCATTCTGGGAGAGGAAGGAGCAGCTGAAGGATCTTCAATGGGTTGCATGCTAGCATGACAGACAGAGTGATGGTGGTCAAAAACTGAAAGGGCCCTCTTCCACCTTTAAAATATCGATATGATCTGTTTGTTCTCTGTTTGTAACAAATCTCTGTTTTAAGATTTTCTGAAATGCTCATCGTGGCTTGAGATGAAGCAATCTCTCCCAACAGAGTTCTCAGTGTAAGCTTCATAGTAGCAAAACATAGCATAGAGAATGTTAGGATAGATTTCAGTGAGTTTGACACTGTTGTACTGGACTGATTAATGTCTCTGAATGCTATGAGGAACTGTACTCAGTATGGGACTCTGAGCTGAGTCTGCTGGTTGAGCTGCTCGGCAGCCATTCAAGTCAGAGCTCTGGCAACAGCTTCAGAAGAGCAAACACCTCTTGGTGGCTCCAGAAAGGCTTTGGATCCCCTCTTGTAGCATGTGAAACAGGGTTGTTCTGGAGTAATGTTCAGCAGCCTTCACTTATATGTATCTGGCTGGCTCACTTGCATCCCTTCTTCAGAGGCAGGAACTGGTGTGGTACAGAGATAAAGAACCCTCTGTTTTACTAGACCTATTCCTAGATATGGCAACAAACCTTGGGCCTTTCCTATTTCAGAAGAATAGTAATTTAAAATTTGTTTGTCTGCTAGAAAGTTTTAGACCTCAGGTAATTTCCCACAGATTGTATAGTTGTGTCTCTTGGTAGTTATGTCTCTTGGTAGTTGTGTTTTAAAATTTTTAAAAGTTTATATTTTTAGCAGTAGTTAAGTATTCAGTGGTTTCACAATGTATTTTATTTCCTGGGTTGTAATTTTTGTTTAATATGAATGGAAGTGCTCTCAATTTGAGTGGAAAAGCAGCCATCTGGTGTTCTCCTAGGACACAGAGATGTTGTCTGGTATTAAATGAAAGAGACCCTCAGATTCTGGGTGTCAGGAACAGAGGAGTGAGGAACCTCCCCTAGCAAGGTTGCAGAGGGAGCTTGGAATTTTAACAGTGGGCACAGGATAGTGGAAGGACTGTAGGAACCTGTGCCTTCCCAGGCCATGAATCTCAGAAGGACTGTAAGGTGTATTTACCATGTCAATAGGTTCATCCTGCCAGGACTCAGTCTGGGATTTGAGAATTGGGGGCAGTTTTTCCCTAACCTGCCTCCCCAGCTTTAGGAGACCCCTACTGTTAACAAGCACGGTAAAAAGGCCTTTATTTCCATGGTAGCTTAGTGACTTGGTTCCTCTTTCAGGCTTTAACTGTGTCACTGGTGGACATTTTCTATTTGATTTTTGACATTGCTAGGGATTCTGGGCAGTAAAACCTTTTTTTCCCCTCCTTCTCCCCCTTTTTATTTCCGTTCCTGAGTGAGAGCATAGCCAAGCAGTCAGCTCAGTGCCATGGAAGCATTTTATATTTTGAGCAGAGATAAAAATCTCATTCCTTCTATAAACAAAACAAATCAACAGATGATGCCCAGGAGAACCATTTCTCTATAGCCATTTTCCTCCAGCTGCTTTCTATTCCATGCAGCTTGCAATGCACCATATGAAATACGTGTGTGCCTTTCTGTGTGTGCAAAGCACAAGTTTCCTCCAGACACTGGCAGCTTCATCATAAAAAAATCAACAAAAACCACCAAACACCCTCCCCCACTTTTTTTTTTTCTTTTACAATGCTGTAATTATAAGATTACTAATAAAATTGAGATGCTTGGTTGTTAAATAGTGTGTAATTTAGCAATGCTAGAGGATATGCTGGAGGAGCTTTGCAGTCCCAGCCATTGCATCTTCCCTCTGAATGGATTTGGACTATTGTCTGTGGGAGGATGAGGGACAGAAATAATCTGAGGGAGGCTGAGTGCCTCATAAACATGGCAGAGATGAGAATACAACAACAAAAAATCTCATTCAGAGCTCTGTGTGCTTGCATGTGTCCCTGTGTCAGTGAGAAGATCTCTCCAGTGCTGCAGCAGCTTTGTGGCTGGCACAAGCTTGTTGCAGGCATGAGATTGGTGGGAGACAATAGGAATTGGCCCCTTCAGCCTATTTAAGCCCTTGGCTGATGGCACCCCTTGATTTTCTGCTTTAGTTTGGCCATGGTGAACAGCTCAACAGCTCAGGTGGATGACCAAAAGTTGCAGGGGGATAGGGGTTGAGACCCCGAAGTGCCATGGAAGGAGATCATGCAAGGGAAAGAGCAGAGGGTTGTTTGGATGAAGAGCTGGTAGGTAAAGTGGATGGCAAGTTCTCTCCAGAAGCTTGGGAATAGTCCCAGGTCAGCTCTTGGCAGAGGTGCAGCTGCAGGGATATCTTATCTCAGCAAACCTTTCTGCTCAACTCCCCCTCCTGAGACGTGCTTCTGTGCAGGAGGAGGGTGGCCAAGCCAGATATTCCTAGGCTGGAGCCTGGGGGAGTAGTTACTATCCTTGCAGGGGCAGGGAAAGGTGATAAAAGTTTGAACATTGCTAGGTTAATGGGCTGCCTTTTTGCCATAAAGAGTATCCTCTGAGACATGAAAGAACTTGGGACTAGCCGGGGGACAGGAGGGCAGTAAAATTTGGCAACATTACTTTTGGTCATCTTGATAAAGCAGGGTTTAGAACTGAAGGAAAATATTGTGGTTTCACATCCAAAAACCTCCTGAGAGCTTTCATGTAAACACCTTGCAAGGATCCATGTATGTATATATTTGCACTTATATATAAACACATAGAAAGTGACTCAGAACAAACAGCTTCTAAATAAGCAGCCAAATATAACTGATCTGATCACTGGAAAGATCATGTTCAGTGCCCAGAGCAACCCCCTTATCCCATCTCTAGCCAAATGACTCCTGGCAGCTAAGGAAATAACCTTGGGTAAAACCAATAGGATTTTTATAACAGAGACATTAGCTATTGACCCTGAGTGTATTTTATGGCACTGCCTCTGTTTTGCCTTGTATATCTTCATTCTGGTGTTGATGTGTTGTTCTGTGTTCTTGAAAAACTGCAGTCTCTCCCCAGCCCTCCAGGATCTGTCACTGCAGCACCAGGCTGTGGGCTCACCCTCATCAACACCAGATCATTCTCTGAGCCAGAGCTCATTGGGACAGGGCTGGGCACATGGGACAATTTTGGTATATTCAGCTGGGGTGCAAGACAAGTAATTGATACCATTTCTGCTATGCTACTGGGAGAACAAAGGCTGTACCTGGTCAGAAATTCACTTTTCCTTATTAACAAAATTCAGTTAAAAGAAATTTTTTCTACCAAATAAATTCTTTGTGTGGTATGGCTGAGATGGTTTTGATCAGAGGCTTCTTGCCCTAAACCTGAGTTTGTTGGATCATTAAAACAGGGTCTCAAACTTGTGTGAGAACTGAGTTCTGTTTACTTTACTCAATTGCCCTGGTAAAGTTAGGGAGCAGCAAAAAAAGTTCAATAGAAATTTCCCTGACTGACAAGTGCACATTAATAATTTTTTTTAAACTTGTATTTGTGAAAGTGTTTCCCAAGATGATTTGCTTATGTCTGAGCATTTAGGCTTGCAGTATCTATGGAGCTTGAACTCCGAGCTTTAATGAAATGAAAGAGCTGTGTTGTAACATAGCTGACTTTTTTTTTTTTCTTCCCACAGAAGTGAAATATTTTAGGTGCTTAGTTCTTTTGAAAATCTGGATTTAAAGGAGGTGGTTAACAACAGGAAATCTTGTCCCAGTTTTTGGTAGCAGTGTCTGATTGTTTTTCTGGGTGACACTATTTGGGGTCGAGTTATAGAGCTAACTGTAAGATGCAAAACCATTTTGGTAAAGTTTACATGGACAGCCTGTCTCATTAATTATCCAAGGAATTCTGAACTCTTAAATAACAGCTCTAAGCTGATTTACTAGTGCAAGCCTTTTAAATTCATAGGCTGAATTTGGCTTGCACTGCTTAGACCAGTGATAAAACAGTATTGTGGGGTTTTTACTTTCTTACCTGAGAACATAATTCTCCCACCTTTCAGCTTTCACATGGACATTTTTCTAACTGAAAAATGTTGTTAAACATAATATTGATACAGTAAAAGAGCAACCCACACAGAAACCCAAGCTGCACCATAAATCCTTCTCTGAAGTTGCTCACACTGGTTATGTAAATAAAAGAAAATTGATGCTGTTTGCAGAATGTGATGATATAGGGGAAATTTCTCCTACGTGATAGAAACTGTGTGTGTCCATGTGTGCCCCTGTACCTGTCCCCCCACCCAGCTCTTTGTTGTTTTGGTTAGCTCTGTAGCTGATACAGACACCAGAGAACCACCCCCCCGAGGCAGAAAATGTCCTTTCTCAAGGTTTCACAGAGGATCATTACAGGGACTGTTTTGTCTTTTCCTTGCTTGGGAAAGACCTTTTGACTGAAAAATATATTGCTCAGTTCAGGAGGAATTACTGTATGTAACCAAACACTAATGACTTCCTTTGAATGTGGTGGGGTTTGGTTCCAATTCTAAATAATGAATTGTATCTCCACAAACTAAGGGATGTTTCAACCCCTGTGACTGCTGATCCCCAAGGAGGCAGCTGATCCATCTATGGGGGGGTTTTAATTTTAAATTGCATTGCATTTGTAAATAGCTGGTGGCCAAAATCATTATCATTGTGTTAATTTAAAGATCAGTCAGCATTTTCAAGGGCTGGGCAGTTTCAGGAGCTTTCTCTGAGCAAGTTGGAGGCTTTGTCTTGTAGGCTGTGAGCAAATTGTTACAAAACACAAGAGAGCTGGTAGGAGTTTGTGGAATCATAATTAATTGACAATGGTTTTTCAAAAATGACATTTTTCAATTTAAAATAAGCTGTTAAAACAATTTAGAAGAGTGTTGTGATAGTCCCTTGACACATGTGGGGAGCTTTGGGTTAAACATATAAATAATGCTGAAAAGACTATATTTAGTTCCAGACTGATCCAAGGACAACTGAAAAATTGAAGGTCAAATAACAAAACGAAGAAAAGAAAATTATAGCCCTCCTTGTTCTGTTCTGCAGCATGCTGCTTGGCAGCCGTGAAGGTTCAATACTGGGGAATTTGTCACATACAACTATTTATGATTTGTACTTTAGGCAAAGCAAGTAAGCATGAAGTGTATGTACTTATTGACAGCTGCACGCCACTGAGTCCTGTCACACTGAATCTGGAGAGCAGCTCTGGAGTGCTGCAGAATTTTGGGGGGCTGGATATCAAAAGATCCATGATAACCCAATTAAACATTTAATCAATCATGGCTTTCCCAATGCTCTGTCTTGACCCTTAGGCTCTAGCAGTTTCTGCTTGGAACTGAGCTGAAGTGCAACCAGATGCTGAATGGTGGGCCAAGACCACTGCTTGTTTTGCTAATTTTATTTGTACAAGCTTTTAATACTATGGAGCAGGAAGAACTCCAGTTCACTACTAGCTTGGGAGAACTTTCAGTCTCTGCTTGAGCAGGAGTTCCTTTAAACATCCCAGTGCTTCCAACTGCAGAGACAAGGCCATGGCTTCAACCCATCTAAGTGAACCCTCTGATGGTGGTAATGGCTCTTTTCCTTCCTTCTGGAGACACCTCCTGCATTGCTGATCTGGCCACGATTTGAGGTGGGTGCCAGCTGTATTCCCTCCATGTAAGAATATTGTCTCACTTGAGTGGCTGCAGGTAGCACAGGCACTGCTGGAGCCACAGGCCCACAGCTCAGCAGGTCATGCCTGTTTTTCCAGCTGGGGATCTGCACAGGGATGGCAAAACTCTGAATGCTCAGCCTGCTGATACATTGATGGAGATTGTCAGTGATGTGATTTCTGCAATCATGTTTATGCGATGTTTCACTTGACCTAATCTTGCCAAGCCTGATCATGCCTGTCTGTCCTCTGCACAGCTCCCAGCATGCCCAGAGCACTTTCCTATGGCCAGCCAGGCCACAGTCTTGGGGCCAGATCCCTTCCCTTTGCTTGAGACATGTTCTGACTGTTCTGTTTTTATTAGGAGATTTTGGTAGTACATGGTGTAATTAATTATTTTCACAGCCTTTATTTATTTTAAACTAGTATCCCACTAGCCTTCCTCTCCTTGAACTGCTTATGAAACCTTATTCTGTTGAAACTACAGGGTATTATCTCACTGAGTAGTGCAGTTTTTAAATTGACTAATATACTTTAAATGTGTGCATTGCACAGACAATGTTTACTCAGACAAAGCTTTGGCTACCAGCTGTGTGAAAATCAAATGCATTTTTAGCAGTGTTAAAAAATTAGTGGGAATACATGTGGTCCAACTTGGCTAGCGGCTTGTCCCAAGATAAGTGCACTCAACTCTGAAGCTGCAGCATTCAGAGAAACACACTTCTGTTGCTTAGATGGAGACCATGTCTTGCATAATTTGTGTTTTTGCAAATTCACTTTAAATCTAGGCTTTGCCTGTCAGAGATAATGGGAAACAATTATTTCTTTCAATTACTTGCTGGCTGTTGTTTACATTTCCTATGCACATCTCTCTCTCTCTCTCTCTCTCTCTCTCTCTCTCTCTCTCTCTCTCTGTCTCTGTCTCTCTGTCTCTCTCTTTCCCCCTCCCCTTTCCTCCCTCCCCTCCCGCCATTCCCTCCATCCCTCTCTCTCCTCCCCTTAAAAATATTTTTGCGCATGCTGTATCTAAAAAGAATTCAAAGTGGAAACCCACTAGGAATTAGGGTCATTCCTTTAGCAATGAGTTAATCTATATGCAGAAGCAAAAAAGAAATTGGGATTGTCCTCAGCTGAAGCCCCAGATGATACATCATTTTTTGGTCTCGTTGTTTCTTCAGCTCCTGAATTTATTATATGTTTAGTCTTGACTGTGTTTCAGAATAAGGTGAAACCTCAGTTATGGTTTAGAAGATTGGTCGAAGTCTTATCCTGGTGAAGGACCATATAAACTGAAATTGAAATTTGGCCTAAGAAAGTTGCGCATAACGCTGATTCTTGTAAATGTGTCTCCTAATAGACACATTTCTAACAAGTGTGCACCCATTCTTTTTTTTCTTTCAATATTACAAGGAGCAGTGACATGAACCATGTATCTTTTCAGTAGTTCATTTGTTGTGCTCTTCATTTATAGCTTCATTTCCTTTACTTTGAACTTTTACACATTATTTACATTATTTAATTCTGAGTTCATAAACATGGATATGAAAGCACATGTTTGTTTTTTTTTTAAACCACCAAGATGTTATTGATTTGTGTGAGGAATCCCTGGGTAGAACAGGGAGTTCCGCAGTGGCACAGGTGAATACGGGTATAGCTCTAGCTTTGCTTTAGTATATCAGGTTTGGCACTTGGATATGCATGTACAAGGAGAGAGAGATGAATTACTGAAACCATAATTTCCCTTACTGTTGGCTACCAAAAAAGAAATTAAAAGGGGAACTCTCAGCCCTCACTGTTCATGGAATGTCACCACAGCATATTTTGGAGTTGTTTTTGAAGGGTCATTAACCTCACTATCTAAAAGCAAGCAAGCAACTGGCATTCTTCTAGCTGTCAAATACACGTTAAATGGATTCCTTTAAATTAGTTTTTGTCTCTGAAGAACATTTTGTTGTTTATGCTTAGTCTGTAAGGGCGCTCAGATGCCCCAGTTCAAGTCAGAGCCAGCCACATCAGGAGAAATAATCTTTACACAACGTGGTATCTAGCTGTGCATGCCTTTGTGATGAGAGGAATATACCTTTCCCAACATGATCGAGTAAGAAATACCTCAGCAGTATAGAAGACTTGATTATGATCTTTATTACCTTGCTGTAAAGCAAGAGCAGCATCACTGAACTCCATGGTGTTGCTCTAAATTGAAGTGTGAACTCTGAAATACAGAGCAGAATAAATTCACTTTATACACTTTAACTTGGAGGAGACGAGGCAGTGCGGCAGTCCCAGCAGGATTAACTGCATTCAATCAGTTTCAGGGCTTGTATATCCCAGCATTGTAGGTAGGCTTGGGAAGCTTAGTTAGCAGTAGAAATGTCACTGCTCTTCCACAGAATGCTCTGGTAACAGCCAAACCTCCTAAATAATCATCATCCCTACTGTTCAGTGTGTGTGAATGCTGGGAACAGAAGTGTTGGGGGAATCTTTCGCAGCTCTGGCAGGAAATGTGTCTCTTGGAGAACAGGAGACTTTCCACTGGCGCAAGTCCTTGCTTTTCAAGACCTGTCTCTTTGCTGAGACAGCCATCTGGCCATCTCAGAGGGATGGCAGTTTGTGGTGCAGTGCTGCTGGGGGTGGGTGTTATCTTTCCAGGTGGCAAGGAAAGCCTCTCAAGCTTGCACGCCATTGCCATTGGCAGAATGAACAACTGCAGGGTTTTGAATGCTTAGATTCATTATTCAAACTCCAAAATATTGTGCAATCTTTCTGCAGAATTTTTTTTTTCCTTTGGCAAGGAGTGGGGGTAACCCTAACCCTGGTGACTCCCACTTTTGCTATTCGGCCATAAGCATGTCTTTACTTGCTCACAGGTTTCAGGACTTTGAGATTGATTTTCATTCTACCAAGCAATGACAAGCCTAGAAATAAACTCTGGTTGGGGCTCTTTATCCATGCTCAAACTTCACTTCCTTATGCAATCATGCAATTTTAATATTGATGCTTTCAGAAAAATCCAAATAATGAGGGATTCATGATAAAGCTGTGAGATTTTGTTGCCAGGTTTATTCTTGTGGAGCAGAACTAATAAAACTTTAAGGAAGAAACCTTAGCCAAGTTTTCAAAAGTAGGTTATTTTTTACTGTGTAAAACAAAATTATAAACAAAAAAAGAAACCCAAAACTTGGAGATTGAAACTGAAGTTAATTTAATTTGTGTGGCCAGTGTAGGCTTTTTGGTGAGCTGGAACCAGACAAACACATGTCAAGTACATAGAAAACAAAGTAGTATCAGTATGTTGGCTATGAACTCATCTTGGCTTCCTCCTCCTTGCTTGCATGATATTACAATGAAAGTTGGCAAAAGGAAATACAATTGCACGTGATTGGATGTTGACGGCCAAGGAACCTGACTTTCTGTTTACAGAGGGGAAAATGAGAAAAAAAATTGGGGAGTAAAGTTTCCTATCTATCTTTACACAGTCCTGGAAAACATGAGGTAAAAAAATGTAAGAGAGCCTGTAATACCAATCTGATTAAAGAAAAAAACCCTCAAAAATGTTCTAATGAAAAAAATACTCTTATTCAAATTGCAAAGGAAAATCCTTACTCCCTCTGTGTGCATGCTGTATTCCAGAGCAATTGAAAAATGTATGCTAACAGGAAAGGGGGGACAAGTATTCCCCTTTCCTGGACTTTTGATATAATTACTTAGTCAACTCTGAGAGAATCTCTGCATACTCTAAAACTTCAGTCATTTCTGAAATATTGATCTGGGAAGGTCATTAAATTCCAGAGCTGGTGAGATCAGGGTAATGAGATCAGGTGACAGGCCCGACGGTACCCACTGATTTAGTTGTTTAGACACTGTAACCAAACCATGACCTTCTTGATCTGCAGTCTCTTTGATCTAACTGTGTGAAAACACAGCTGCTTTTACTGGGTATTGCATGTTAGTGTGCATGCAGGCATTAGAGGAACTTCTCGTGACACTTCTGTTAATTATTCTGGTGTCAGTTTATAAAAATGAGTATTTCCCACTGGCTGGGCACTGGAATGGGATGTGGTCACAGCACTGAGGCTGACAGAGTTCAAGAAGCATTTGGACAATGCTCTCAGGCACATGGTGTGACTCTTGGGGATGGTGCTGTGCAGGGCCAGGAGCTGGACTCATGGTCCTTGTGGGTCCCTTCCAACCCAGCAAATTCTGTGACTAACTGGGGATCAAAGTCTCTTCTGATAGATAGGTGACTTCAGGTTGCTGTGACTCGTGGTGTACACTGGCAGAGGAGCCTCTGGCTCCCAGGCTCTGCATGCAGAGACTGAGGGATGCCCCATTCCCATGCTCAGTGCCAACTCCTCAATGCCTGCTTTCCTCTGCACCTCTCTGTGCAATGCAGCCCACGTTACTGGTGTCAAGCAGAGCAAAGCCTCCAGTGTGGGACCCAGGTCTGTCCCTGGTTTCACTTCTGTGTAAAACTGCCTGCAGTCTGGCTCTGCTCAGGGATGAACCTGTGCTTTGCTATTTTTTGGTTAAAATTTAGATTTCTCTCAATTTCGGGTAGCTGTTTGGTTTTCAACATCTCTGTAACACATTGGTTCTCTCTGGACATACTCTGCCATCAGCTCTCTGCTGCCTGTGCCAGAGTCCACATGGCATTTCCTTCCCCAGCAGAAAAATAGGTATGGAGCAGAAATTAAGCCTGCTAAAGCTGTCCCATGGTCCCATGGAAATATGTGCCCAGATCCATATGAGATCATGCACTGGAGCCCAGCTGCTTCCTGCCCCAAGTTTAAATACCGTGAGCACAACAGTAAAGCTCCATGATGTATGGATGTGACCTGGAATCACTTAGAGCAGAGGAGAGGGATGGAGAATTTATGTCTAGCCCAGGGCAGAGCACGTGGGCTCCTGGCTATTGTGTACTGTTGCCTTTTCACTTGCACACAAGCTTATCAAAATGTTTTTGCAGGCTTGCTCCAACTTTCCTGTGCAGCTTTTAACTCTTCATTTGGGGATCTTTGTGAACTCAGCAGTAGCAGGCAGTGCTCAGTGAGGGTGAGTAGTGAGAGCTCAGTTGGAGCCAGGCAAAAAATCCAGGCTGCTGCAGAGCTTGGCAGGAGCTGGGAGCCCACAACACTGTCTCTGCAGGCATGCTGGCTTGTCTCCTTTCCCCACAGGCATAAGAGTAGAAGCATTTAAAAATAAAGAGGAAGACAGTGTGGAGTGCCAGTGTTGTGTCCCTCTGAACACGATCTGAGACTATATTCTGGGGAGGTTTAAAGCTGATTAGACATGTGAACTGGCATTAGAAATATAAGGTGCATCCAGAGAGGCATCACAACTCCCTATAAAGTCAAGCAAAAATAATCCCATGATGCTTTCTCTCCCTATAAACAAACACTTCCATGGAGACTGTCTTTGGAATAAGCAAACCTGGCCCCACAGTACTGAGTGCTAAACTAAAGATGAAAAGATGGTTGCTGGCCCAATAATCTTAAATACATTGAAGTGAAGGTTAGATCATCCTCTCTTTCATGTGTACAGTAAGCAACAAGTTACAGGTCCTTAAAGTATGTTTTGTGTTTAGTAGAGAAATGGTTCTGTTCTTTGAGGAGGACAAAGAATACCTCAAGCTTTCATCCAAATTGAAGTAAAGAATTGAAGCACCTCCTTTTTGTGATTTTTTCTGTTTGTTTATTAAAAACACACTCACCCACTTTGTATGTAGCATTTGCACAGTGCAGGCGTAAAAAGTGATCAGGAGAACAGTCTCTGCAGGCATTGGCAGGTTTTTACAGTATGCATAAAGCTCTGGAAGAAATACTTTTGGGAACCTTTTCCTCTGGCCACAAAATGGTCCTTAGCTGCAGAAAAATAAATTACTTTAAGGTGGGAGCTTTTTATTTTTTCCATGAGTGTGTAGATGTTTTATGGTACAATTAGATAATTTAAATGCTCTGGGGTTTTTTTTCCTTGTGTTTGTTTGTTTCTTGCTGTGGTTACCTATCAAGCACCAAACCAAATTGCTAAACATTTGCTAAACATAGTACAACACCAAAGCAAAACTGCCAAATATAGCCCAAATTCATAGCAAGGCAACAAGTAAAATTTTTTATTTCATTGTGAATATCTAAGGAATCAGCTGAACATTTGTAAAGTACCTGTCTGAGCTCTTATCAGGCTGACTTCTAATGGGGTTTTATATCAGAATTTGTATTATGAAGAAGTATGGAAGGAATTATTTCTTCTGCTTAGCCCTATCTATATGAAATACTCACCTAGAGCAGCAGACCTAGTTGAGCATTTCAAAGAAAAATAGCTTTCAAAGCATGCACTTTCTCTCTTCTAGGTTAAAAGAATTATGTAGAGGCTTAAGCAGTTAGCTGTATTCTGCCCTTTCATATAATGCAACAGGGAATGATAATTTACTTTTGTGTTTAATGTTATGCAGCTGTGGGCTGGCTGTAAAGTCTGGAAACATGCTTACACCCGTACGAGAGGCATGCTCCACTTCCACTGTCTGTTAGAGGGATGGAAGAAGTATTGCTAAAAAACTCCACAGAGTGCTATAAAACTGTGTCAGGAGTGTGTTGCTGCAGGGATCAAATAACTAAACCTGCAAAAAAGCTGCTGTCTGTTTTTGTGGTAGGATGCATGTAGATAATAGTGTACTTTTCCAAGGAAATTTTTAAAAGGCTGAGTAAAGTCACCTTGAAAAGTAATGAGCACTTTGTGTTTACTTGCTTTATTGCTTGTATGCAAATTGAATACACACACATATAGCAGGAAAGGTATGGCCAGAGCATTTTCACATGTGACTCTTGAGGTGTTAAATCAGCCAGCACCATTTAATGGCTGCAGGGCAGGAAATTGGAGCTGGGTCCTGGAGCAGGGCAGGGTGAGGCTGGGCTGCCAGGGGACTTCTCACTGCACTCAGAGGGAGCTTTCGTGGAGCTCTCTGTCTGTGACACATGGTGTCATTGCACAGTATGAGTCAAGGAAATGGATTTCAAAGATGGTGCAGTCAAGGGAAAATTGGGAGAATCAAGGAAGGAAGGAAGGAAGTCAATACTGAGGTGCCTGACTGAGAAAATGGTGTTTCGGTAGAGGGTGTTGGGTAACTGTGGGGAATGCTGGTAGTATTTTCTGCTCTACTAAAGATGGAAACACTTTGTTAAATTTAAACTCCTCTAACTTTCAGCTATCTGGTTCTTATAGCAACCCTGTGAAGTGCATATGTGATATTGAAATGGATTCGATGGGTTGTGGTGGAGTCTGTGGGATGAGAGTTCACTTTCCCACAATGATCCTCTCTGGGCTGCATTTTTGCAGCCCATACAGCTGCACTTGGCTATGGGCATGCTTCTGCTGAAACCCTCCCTGGAGTTCAAAATGCCACAGGTCTTGCTGGCATAACACTGCCAGCTGTGGGCATGTGACAGCCCAGCAGGCTGTTGGTATAATTCTCTTTTCTTGGGATCCTGGTGTTAGGCAAAAAGTAAACACACAGTGGGAGCCAGGCAGGAGAGGGAGGGATGCTCAGGAGGGAGAGGGTGATGCCATGAGAGGTCACATTTCTGTAGGCTTTTCTGTACACTTTGTTCCTCCCCAGTTTACAAGCTGTGCTGGAGAACCGGGCTGATGTACAGAGATGTCAGACTGTGCCAGAGCAGAGCTGTGTTCTTCTTACATAGCTCAATATAAAGCTGTATCTGGGAAGAAAGCCTGAATTATTCACTCACTTGCATAACTGCATCTAAGAGTGTTTATAACCAAGGACTTGTGCTCTGTCCATATTTATGAATGACCAGGGCTGAATCTGGGCATAATTCCAGCACTGACCCTGTGTGTGAGTTGCACAACTCTTGTGAGTACATGCATTGCTGCTCCTTGTGAGGCCATGGGATGGCTGGGACATCTGGCAGAGTTTGTGCTCTCTGCTTTGAGCAGCTCATGTGCTACTGTACAAGTACAAAACCCAGCACACTCAGAAGTCCTTCCCCTGATTTAGCCACTGTCTGTGGCCAAAGCAGAGATCCTTCTCCTCCAGACAATTTAAGTAGTTATGAGCCACCCCTTGAATTTACCAGGAGCCTGTTTTCAGAAAAAATGATAATTCCCCCGCTCCAGTTATTAACACCCTTGGGTACTAATTGTTCACTCTTTTTGACTTTTATTAATGGCATATGGATATAGGGTCCTTATTGTAGTTGTTGAATTGTTGGGCGAAGTGTTGCAATTAGTTCCGCAGGTGCTTTGGTCATTGATGTGAAACACTTGTACTTCTCTGGAGGCCATTTTAAGTGGGAATCTGATCCAGACCATTATTACCAAACCCTTTTGCTTTCACCTTCAGGTGGAGGAGTGGAAGCCTTGATGTTACTTACCTTGGGGAGAAAATTAGCTAAACTGCTGTGTTTGTTTCACTCACTCTTCAAGATTCTGCTCTGTAATGTGCTCTTCCCAAACCCCAACTGGACTCCCCTCCCAGGGGATCATTCACCCCCTAATTACCACTTTGCAATGACCTAGTCACCCTCTGTTTGTTCTGTTTTCCTCCTCTTCAAGGTCCCCTGTGTCAGGTAGCTGGGTCAGAACTCCTGCTGACAGGACTAGTCCCAGAGTGGGGCTCCAGACCTTCCTGCTCTGCAGATCCCATGGTCTGGAGCAGAGGACTGCTGCTGCTGTTGTATTCACTATCAGCCAATAGCTGCTGGCCAGTGTTCTGGATAGGGCTCTGCCTGCTGTCCTGACATCCATCCAATTTGGGTAAATGCTGGTTAAGCAAGAGAGGCAGTGAGAAAATGTCATGCTGATTTCCCAGGAACAGCGTGTGATGTATAACTTCCTTGCCTCATCCTAAATGAATTAACACTGCTGTAGAGAATGGAAAAAACCCAAGCCTCTCTATTCTTTCTCCTTGCGCATAATAGGAGAGGGAATTTGCCTTCCTGACCACATGCTGGCAGGGCAGTAGATCCCTTCTGAAATTACACAGAATTAAGGATGTAAAATAATGTTCCTGTGGTTGCATCACATACTCTAATTTCACTTCCTTGCCCAAAGTAATCTTTTCTCTTAGGAAATGCAATTTCAAGTTTGTGAGCAGTTATTCTATTTTTTTCCAGCAACTATGTGTAACTTTGGACAACATGAAGAGTTTGTTTTGAGGAGGAAGCATGGTTCCCAATTGTAACATGTCATAGGTCACTTGGTCATAAAAATATTCTGTTGTTTCTCTTCTGGAGATACAACAGAGCTCCCTCTGTTGCTTTTAGAAATGTGCATATACAAAACACAAAGCAGTAGAGCCCTGAAGGAGCTTACCTTCCAAACTAGCTGTTTATTCAATTCCTTTTCGAGTACATGTTTGTCCAAAGCCAGGATACAGCATGTTGTTCATGAGCTCTGCTTGAGGAATTACATTCCTAAATGGTTAACTTCCTTGGGATAGTCTGCCACCAATTACCAGGAATGGCACTTGTCTTTGAAGACTCTCTTTGGGAGGAAGATGGTGGCTGCTGTTTTTTTGAAAGAAAAAAAAAAAAAAAAGCAATTACCTTTACTGAAGGAAGAGAGCAGCTCTAATAGGATTTTTTTATCAGACTATTTTTTTAGACTATTTGGGTATTTCAGTGATTATTACTACACAGCTCTTTTTCCTTAGGGGATGCTGTACTGTTCCAAAAGCATTTGTTAGTTTACTTAGGCATTAAAGGGGTCCTTATGAATTTCAATTACCCTAAAGTGCTTCAAAGTGTCCCTAGAGGCTCAAGCTGATTTGAACTTAACCTTTTCTGCCCAGTCTTGTCATATGTGTGAGCCCAAAGATTTTAAGCAAGAGGTCAGTGATTCTCAGTCTTTTTTGATACTTTGACCCATGTTATAACAGGAAAAAATAAACAAACCAGATTCATTCTGATCTGCCCAAGAAGAAAGAGAGGAGATGGTTCCAGTGGGCCTTTTGTAACCCTCTCCTTAACCTGCTAGCTCTCCTGACCCAACTAGAACAAGCAGGAAAAAAACCAACAAACCCCAACTTTTAATACTCATTGCCTTGTTTCTAACAGTTTTTCTTTGAAATGTCATTGGTCCTCAGGGCACCTTGAGATCTTAATGGTTTCTTTATATAAAATTTGAATAATGAAGCATGTGAGACACTTGCGATTGGAAAAATATGAACTTTAATAAAGCTGGTCACGCTGCTTGTGAGCTGTGTATATCACACAGAAATGTGTGGCGAGATCCTCCACTGGGACTGTTCAAAATAACTGCAGTGACTCCAGCAGTGCTCTGCTGATTTGTGTGAGGTGAGAATCTGGCTCACATCCTGTATTATCTTGCAGTGTGACTGTGCAGCTATAACACAATCTAATTCAGCTCTTTGGGTTCAGGGGCAAAAGAAGTGCCCATGCTTATTTTTGGAAAGACACGTCATCAGAAGGGCTCATGTGATTCTCTCTCTCATAGATTTATTTCTTATTGCTGTTGACCTATTGTTGTGGTTTAACCCCAGCTGGCACCTAAGCCCCAAGCAGCCACTTGCTCTTTCCCCCGCTGGTGGGACAGGGTAAGAATCAAAAGAATAAAAGTGAGAAAACTCATGGGCTGAGATAAAGACAGTTTAATAGGTTAGCAAAAGCCACACATGCAAGCAAACCAAAACAGGGAATTAATTCACCATTCCCCATGGGCCTGTGAGTGTTCAGCCATCCCCAGGGCAGCAGGGCCCCAGCACACACAGCAGTGGCTTGGGAAGACAAACACCATCACTCCCAACATCCTCCCCTTGCTCCTCCTTCCCCCAGCTCTCTACACTGAGCAGGGAGCCTTATGGCATGCAATGTTCCTTGGGTCACTTGGGCTCAGCTGTCCTGGCTGTGTCTCCTCCCAAATCCTTGTGCACCTCCAGCCTCCTTGATGCGGGGCTGCTGTGAGGGGCAGAAAAGGCCTCGACTCTGCAAGCACTGCTCAGCAATAACCAAAACATCCCTGAGTTATCAACACTGTTTCCATCCCAAATTCGCAACAGAGCCCTGTGCCAGCTACTGTGAAGAAAATAAATTCTATCCCAGTCAAAGCCAGCACACCTACACGAATTATTTTGGTGTTTGGAGACTTTGAAAAGATTGCTTCAGTATTTTTCTTCCCTTAACGGAGCTGGATAATTTATGTTTTCCTCTTTCTATTGCTTCACGGTGTTGGTAGCTATACAGGTAAGGCATTATTTTGTACATGATACAACATTGTTCTTGCTTTTCTTGAAAGGTATGCCTGACCACACCTCTTTTCACTTTCTAGGTGTCTTTACACAGTCTGCATTCTTCTTCACTATTTAAAATAGAAATTGGACTGGTTGAGGGTTTTGTGGGTCACATACTTCTCATTTTCCCTGAAATCTGAGCCCTCAGACCTTACAATCATCTTGGCTACAGATAATTCTGACAGTTCTTTTTCCCATTTTGACCCTTTGTTTCAGTCCCTGTGCTACAAAGCGAGCTATTGGTGTCTCTGGTATCAGGGTCTGCTACTGATCCAAAAAGCCCCTTGAACATATTAATCCTGTTTATATGCCAGTGTCTCCTCTGATAGCATTAGGCAGGAGGAAATTTGGAGAGTCAGTTATTTTTATAAGCACAAAGCGCTGCCCATTTCCCTGTAAGGCACGAGCAGCTCTTAAAGAACGTTTGGAGGCACGAAGCAACAAGGTACAACTGGGCATTATCACCAGCATTCTTCTTTAAACTATTTTTATTTGCACACACTTTATCTCCAGCATTTCTGCAGTCTGAGAGGATCAAGCAGACGCCACATGTGCAGTGTAGCCCAGACAGCCAGATGACACAGTACTGTTTTGATTTGAAAGTCAGACTTCTGCTAAGCATCAAGGGGCAAAGCTTTATCTCTGCACGTAGTGCTGAGGGGTGTGGGGAAGAATTCATTCCCTCCCTCTGTCAGTGGAGCTGATCTACATTTTCCATTGCAGGCTCTGACTGCAAGTCTGCTTGCTACAGGGGTCTTTTCTCCGAAGCAGTTCTCAGACCCTACCATGAAATGGCAGATCTACCAGCCCTGTACAGGTTCCTTTCCCTCATTTGTTTCTCCTCTGAAATTCCATTGCTGTGAAGCAAGTGGAGAAGCCTCTCCTTGGTGCTCATATAGAGGGAAGTGAAAAGGCTTTGTGTTCTTTTACCATCCCACATCCCAACGAAGCGCAATCGCGACCTTGGTCCTGCGGGAATGAGGATTGCCAGTGCCCCAAGTTACTGGCTTGCTCCCAAGAAATATGTAAACCATAAAGGTGGTTCTTGAAATGAAGAGCTTTGAAATAAGACATTGTCAGTAGATTGTAATGTAGTTAGTCATCTGGACTGACATAGGTTCTGGGTTGCAGCTTGCTGTTAAGGGCAAAGTCTTGTCCCTTACGAAATTTTTTAAAATAAAATTTCTTTTAAAAGCATGAGGTCATCTCATTCTGTGGAAAATTTGTTTCATTTGTCTTCCCTGCTGCAAGGTGTGCATAAATCAGACTGTGTTATGATAGAGGTGCTCCCTGAAACAAATTCCTAATAAAAGAATAAACATGGAAGCAATCCATCAGTACCTTGCACATTCCTCAGTGACACCTCCCTAGAATCACAGCCTGGAAGGGAACTGGTGGGGTTGATGGGGCATTCCACTTGCTAATAAGCACTGGGAAATGAGGAGATATCTTTAACTTTATTCTGTTTCCCAAAAAGTAACTCAGATTCCCAGTATACTTTTATTTTGCCAAGCTAATCCAGCCCCCACAGGTCTTTGCTTTCAAAAGCTGGGGCACTGAAGCAATGTGAAAGCTCCTTCCATTAGCTCAGGTGTGTGTCATCTGGTCTTGTTGGTTGCAGTATAGTCCTGAATTTTAGCTGTTGAAGCTGGCAACCCAGCATGTTTATAAATACCTTTGTTAACCTCCTTCCCTGCTTCCTCCTTCTCCACTTCCAAGAAAATCCTGCTGTCAAAAAAACCCCACCTTGTAGCAAGTCCAAATACAAGCACATTCTATCTAGGTTAAATTTTGCATAGGCTTTGCCTGGGTTTGTTTCTGGATTGCAGTCTGTCTCATCCAACCAGATTATATTTTAATAACACTTGATAAATGGATACTTATGACAAATGTCAAGAGCTTACAAGGTATTTCTTGTAAGCCATAGGAGAGGCTTGACCAGTTTCATCCACATTTCCAAGTTATTGATCCTAAAATTAAATTGAATACTGAAAAGTGTTTAGGTTTGAGAGTGTGGTGATTGAGAAAGAAGAGAGAAGTGCTTTTCCTTTAGGGAAGAAAAGTTACTCTAAAGGTGCTTTAGCATAGAATTGTACTTCTTATACAGTGCCTTTTGCTTTAATACTTTTAAAGCTCAATAGACAAACCAGGAATTCTTGCAAGAGTGGAGTTTTTCCCATCTAAGGGTGGGAGAGCTCATACACAGAGAAGTTATTTACCACTGGTGCGCAACTGCACATCAGATCTAAGAGTGGACCCAAAATTCAGGCTTTCTTGGCAGTGTGCTAGCCCTTAAGCACTATATTAGGCTTGTGTGAAGAAGGAATAGCATGAAACTATCTCTTCTCTCCAGTGTAGCTGCAGTGCTTCCTGCACATTGACAACAAAGTGAGTCCTCTATAATAAATTCCAGGAAACCTTATTTCAGTTGTTCTGCAGAAAGTGATTACAGAGTGAGGGGTAAGTTGTGGTAGCAATGAATGCCTTGTCATGTCTGAAAGCTGCCTTGGCTTGTCTGTGCCTTTCCTGCCCTGGATCATAAAGATTCAGGCAAGTTCCCAGTGAGTTTGATGCATGTTTGGTCTCCATGTAAATGATGTGAACTTCAAGGAGGGATACACAGTACTCATCCAAACTTCATGCCCGTCCTGGGCTGTTTTTGAAAAGGCATTGCCAGCATTAAATGGCTGCTGTTAGAGCAAACAGATTTTGGCGATGTTTCACTGATGCCTGCTCATCTGCTGCTGCTCTGTGTAGTTGTTTCCCCACGAGGGCCCCGGCTTGAATGATTAACACAGGCATTTGCCCTGGCAGTCTGGGGCAGGTACCCAGAAGAGGTGGTCTGGAACCACGATGGGAAAAGGAGGAGGTTTTGTGCTTCTTCACCCCTGTGAGTTGCCCAGAGGGGCCACCACAGACCCTCCAAGGTGTCACTTGTGCTGTGTCTGTGTCCATGCTGGCTCTCACAGCTCTGGCACAGCAGCACCAAGGTGTGACTTCCAGCTGGGCATGAATCCTGCCTCACCAGTCCCTTCCTTAGCAGGACCTGCTGGTGCACTTCCAGCCATGCCTCCCAGTACTGAGAAACCTTTCAGAGGCAGCATCTGTATGGGATCAGGGGCGTGTGGAGGGAGAGAAGGGGGGAGGGTTGTGTAAACCATCTAAATAAAGGATCTCTAAATAAAGATTTGCTCCTGCTGTCGGTAGTTAATATTGATTTAACATATTTTTGCTACAACTCAATTTACTTTACTCTCATCCAGCTGTGGGAGCTCTGGTTCGCAATTGCCTGTGCGATTAATCCTTTTGTGCATTTCTTTCATTGTGTGCATAGTGTCAACTCTCACCTAGCTCATCACATGCTGAAAAAATCCAGAAACCTGCTTTGTTTTTATTTGCTCTGTTGCACATACACATCAGTGTTTTGCATTTTTTTCCCCAACAAAATTATCCATGAAAACAATGCTGTAGTGTTAAACTTATATCCCTCCTTCCTTCCCCTTCTCCCACACCCCTCCATCCTTCCTAAACCCGTTAAAGGTATATATAATCACTTGGCTTTCCTGGCTTACTGCCCTATTTTTTACATGAACAGCAAAGCACAACAGCACCTGTGAGCTTTATAAAGGTCTCATTCATCTGATGGGCTCGTGCAGCACTCAGCACGGGGAGGAGGAATACATGCAAACAGAGCAGGAGGAAATACTGAAGGGGAGCTTATGGGAGAAAATATGAGGAGCACAGGAGGTAGGGTGAGGGGTTCTTTGAGCTGAGGCCTTTTTTGTGTATTTGCTACTGTCTGGTGAAGGAGGGTGCTCACCCAAGGCACCACCCTCAATTCTGCCACATACATGCACATTTCTGTCTGTAGGTCATTGCCTCCTCTTGTCCTGTCAGCTCTGGCTTCTGTCCTGTGCCTGCTGGGCAGGGACTGTCCCCTTGCTGCCTCTTGTGCTCGAGGGAGGTGGCAGTGGGGCACAGTGTTTGACTTCATGTGCACAGTCACGCTGGTGTGTCTGCAGTCCAACAGGACAGTCATATTTGTTGTGTTTTACCCTTCTTTTTTATTTCTTTTTTGGCAAATAAATAAGGACAGGAAAAGCAGTTTGTGGAAACTTTCTATGCCTCTGGCTATGCATATCCTGCACAGGTTTGTCTTAAAGTTTGATGTTCTTTATGCTGAATTATGGAAATAGTTTCACGGGTTTTTTTGGTAGTTTTGAGAAAAGTTCTTGCAATCTTTTTTGTCTGTCCCTTCATAAAAAGCCAAAGTGGTGTAAATTAATATAGAACTGGTATGAAGGTGCCCGTACTATCTTGTCTGTAATGAATTTACTCAGTGAAAATTTTATCTGAAGGACAAGATCTACTGAAATTAAATGCTCAACACTCCTCCTGTATTCTACTCTATTCTCTCACTGTTTACATGCAGGTGACCCTTATTTTAGGATTAGTGAGATTCTCTTGCTTGCAGAGAACATGATTAATTAACTGAGGGGCAGTAATTCTGCAATCAGTAACCATTGCAGTGTTACCAGCCCAGATGCATCAGCTTGGTTGTGCATCCACAAAAGCACCACCATGGGCATTTCTCCTTCCAAACAGGGAGGCTGTGCTGGTCCTCTTGGGCACAGAGTCCATTTCTGGAAGGAGCAGTGAGAGCCTGTGTTAATGAAATGCCTGAGGCAGACACTGGCTTTGCCAATGGGAACCTGGGCCTGAATCTGAAACTCTGCAGGGATGTGTTACCCCTCTCATGTGAGTTGAAACTTTGGTGGAGGAGTACTTTAATTTGATGTGAAGTGAATAAAGGAGCTCTGGAGTTTTCTTCCCCTCTGCCAGAAGAGAAGCACCATGTGGCCAGGGTAGGATATGTCCCACCTTTTCATACCAGTGCTCCTATCATGCACTTGGAGAAACAAACTGTGTATGATTCTGTACTACAAGGTGGCGATGTGCAGGGAGGGTGAATGGAGGGGGATAGAATATAAGAAAATAAAGATAGTGTAGAAAGTAATCTTACCCCTAAGGAGTTGCAGCTGGGCCAATTATCAAAGATTAGGAACAGGCCTGACTTTAACAGGCCACAGCTGTAACCAGTGAGAAGAAGAGTGCTATAAAAGAGTGGGGTGGCTGGGTGAGAGGGGGACTGGAATCAGTTGGCTGTTTTGTGAACAAGAAAGAGCCAGTGCTCTGAGGAGATGCCCACAAGGAACGCCAAGAAGGTATGGAACTTTTGTGATAAGGAGACAACAGTGTGGAACCCCTGCAATAAGATGATAACAGGTGAAGATCTGTGGTCCTTGATGGATACAGCTCTGCTGTCAGAGCTTTGAGTGCTCTGGTTCCCTTACAGACCTCCCCTTGCTCCTGGGCATGGTGGGGTTGCTATGCTGCAGTGGCACACAGGGCAGGCTGTGTGGACAGTTTGGCACACAGGTAGTTATGGATTCTGTCCTGCAGTCATACTTTTACCGCAGCTGTATGTGGGACAATAGGAAAACAGCGTAGTTGCCTCCCTTCCCACCCCAGGGTCAGGCTAACTGTAGCTTTGGGATAAATCCTCAACAGAAAACAGCACAGCAAATTAGATAATATGAGGTTGTAGAGTTTTTTGAGAAGCTGTTATATACTTTTTTTCCCTTTAAAAACCTATCAGGTAAATTTTCTTTCACAGAAGTCAGTGGAGCTCTGTTGCTATAAAATCATATTAAGAAAGATCATGCTTGAACTCTGGCTTCTGGTATTAGTGGGGTTTTCCAGGTCTTTCATAATACTGTGTTCCTGTTGGTATGTCAGTAACAGATGAGCATTTAGAATCTCATGTAGTTCAAGAAGCCTTGAAGGTATTTTCCACTGGATATTTTCCACTGTTTTTGAGAACATATTGTGTTTATCACAGGTTATCAGCTCACATCCCTTATAACTTTATCAAAAAAAGATCAAATTCTTAGAATAAAACAGTATCGAAAAAAACCCCATATGAGTGTTTCCTGTTATAGTGCCCCTTAACCTATCTGTCAAAGTCTTTTTTTCCCTTGTAATATATATTTGCATAGTGCCTAAGTGCTGAAATGCATTTTCCTGGTGTTGCTTGCATGAAATGTAACTCAGAAAAAGTGCAGCACACCTTCTACAAAGGCTTAATACATGACTTAAATGCTACTTAGAGTTTAATGTAAGCCCTGTTTTGATGGGCTGAAGTAGGATACCTGCTGGCTCTTTGCACAGAGATTAATTTCACCTCTGAGGCTGGAGTTGCAATTGATGTTAATAAGGGGATGGCTTACAGGAAAAGCAGGCAGCATGAGGACAAGTGTGGAGGCCCTGCCTTCAGCTGGAAATGGTAATAAGTGTGGTGGGCTAAATTTGACATGGCTTTTTTTATAGCTTGTGAAATATAGGAATGGGTATGGCTGTGAACATATAAATGAAGGCATGTTTTCTGCTTTCCATTGCTTAGAATGCAGTAATAAACAGCAGGAAGAAAGTCAAAGGTATGGATGGGAAAGAAAATGTCAGGGTTAAGTCTGGGAATCTCCTGAGATGCTGAGCCCAATCCCCTGTGACTGCAGGCACCTAAATCTTTCCATAAACTCATAAAACTTTAGGGCTCCACCTTATTAGGTTAATTTGGCTCCTCTGTGCAAATAAGCTCAGTTAAAACGTCCTTGTCTTCATGCCTCAAACCTCATTAATTTGAGGCAATTTATTTAGGAGATCAGTAAGAAATGTGGTTAGGAAAGAAGTAAAAGGGCCAAAATATTCAGTATAGTGGGTGGATTTTGTGAAAACTTTTGCAGAGTTGTAGATTTCTTTCTCATATCTATGGAAACAGGAAAAAAAAAGATAGGAAGACTGATGCCTGTGGTAGAAAACAGACAAGACACAAAAAGAGTAAATGAAAGATGTAAGAAAGTGTTGTGTGATTTTTCAGTCCATAGAAACAAAGATGAGAGTACTTTAATTTTTAATTCTGTTTGCAGAATATAAATACCATGTTGAAGGGGAGGGGGTTTTTAATTTGCTGATTATAGCTGGAAATTCAGGCACAGTCTCATGAAAGCTGAGCACTGAGCAGAAGCCAGCACTGTGGAGCAGTTGTGTGATATGTGACAGCCAGCAGATGCAGAAAGCAAACATCTGCTCTATTGCCCAGCACCCATGAGCAGCTTTGTGCCTGAAGAATAGGGCAGGGTCTGCATATATGTGGAAAGACTGAAATTTCGCTGGCAGAGGGGAAGGGAACTTATCTGAGACTTCTGTGTCACTTCTATAGATTGGTACCAAAGTGGGGAGCGTGCACCCCAAAGGATGTTCAAAATAATCCGTTAGCAGGCACAAAAAAAACCACTTTTGTATCTCTAATTATTAAAAAACGGATTAATGCTTCTTTATGTCACCCTTTTTTAATTTCCGTTTTGCATATGCTGTATAATGTACATAATTTGTTGGTGATGTACTACATGTATATAATTTTTAAATATGATAAATGTGTACATACCATATGTTGGGGAGAAATGTTCTACTCAGAAACAGAAGAAGTAACTAATTGGTAAGATACAGTATGACAAGTTGGACAATGTGTTTTTTCATGCAGATCTACAGTGTGCTGTGGACATTACTTCTCTGAAAATCTTGCATAGGAATGTTCATCCATCAGAGAAGGCCAGAGCTAAAAGGGCTTCTTCAGATTGTTTTGGGATATGGCTGAGCACAGAGGTGAAACTGGAGTGCTGGCATTGTCCATTTCTGCAGCTGGTTAAAGCATTTATAAAGTAGGAGGTATTGGGAGCATGATCAGTGTTGTCACAGTAAATTTAAGAAGTGGGTTAAATCACTTATTTGTTAATCAATAAATAATATTCATGTTGCCCAAATTATTCACATGCTTCATCTTCAGTCACTCTACCACCTCTATACCAAGGGCAAAACCCTTATATTGCCTTCATGATGCTAAAGCTTATTGCTGCTTTCCAGAAATCAGATTTTGTCAGCTCTTCTCATGCTCTGTGATACTTCTTTATTCTAGAAGTACAGCCAGTTAACACAACCATATCAAATGAGATTATGTGCAGAGTGAGAGATGCAAACCCCATTGAGGTAGAGGTGGAACTCCCATGGTCTTCAGCACATTTCCTGTATGGCCCAGGTTAGAGCTCGTTGAAATAGGGTGGTTGAGCGAGTCCCTATCCCTTTTCAATAGGTTTGAGCTGTGCTAACAATGTTCCCCCAAGTGGGAAAACCCAGATAACAGCGTGTTTGCATCCGTGCTCGTGCTCTCCTCCCTCCTGTCCCCCTCCTCCTGCGCGCACATGTGTTTAGCGCAGAGGCAGACGCGCGGTTGTGTCAACTCACTGACATGAAGCAGCATATCTCTGATAAAACTGGGACTCTGTTTGATGTAGCTGCAGTCAAATGTGCTTGATTTGAATAAGAGATTTTTTTTTAAATCTATTTTTATGCAGATTTTTAAAGGCTGTAAGGTAATGAGTCAATAAGACAGCTATTAACACTTCAATCTTTGTGATATCCAGAATAAGAGAAAGAGATGGATGAGATCTGGCTGTTGTAGATTTAGTCAGCTTTTCATGCTTCAGTTCAGTTAGCCCTGGTTTTATATGCTGAGTTTTGTGTTTGAGTAGTTCCAGATTTTTGCAAATGTGAGGTTCAACTACATGAAAGACTATTTAGGTGTGCTGAGATGTGTTTCCTTCCTCTATTTCCACCTTTATATTTCTCTCATGATGTTTGTTTTTTGAGATAATTGCACAATAACTTACAGTAACCTAAAAAATCATGTGATAGGACTGCTGCTCATGACTGTCCTCATGTTTCTCTTTATTGATCACAGCAGGCTTGAATAATGAGCTTCAATTTTTCTCTTCAGTGCAGGCCATGGAAACACTGTGTCCAATTATTTGATAGAAAAAACCCATAGAAAACACTTGATTATATATTTTAGAAAGAAATTTCCTTTTTTTTCTTCATGTATGGTTCTGGCATAAATGACAGACACGAAATCTTTTGTTTATTTTGCTTGCCCCTTTCAGCGTATGATCATAGTTATACTCACTGGCAGTTGCCTGTGTACAAACACAGGGTGCTATTGAATGTATGAAGTGTGCCTAACATTCACATATTGATGAATACTACATGTTCAGACTCACTAATTACACATGACAGTGCAGATAATTAGGGGTTTGTGTAGGCACGCACTTGGTGGCATGGTACAGACAGTTGTGAGTTTCAGCTGTGTGAAAATTGTGTCTCTGCTCTTCAAATTACAGCTTTTGAGGGCTAAAGAAGTTTTGTACACAGAGCAGGTAGGGCAAGCCCAGCAGCTCGCTTGTTGCCTTGCAGACACTCAGCAGAAAGGCAGTGTTCTGCTTCCTGCTGACTCGGCGTTTCTCAGGGGTGACCCACAGGCCTGTGAGTTGGTGGGATGCTCTCCCAAAGCCCTGTCCCCTTTCTCAGATGCAGACAAATCCCTCATTGTTCATCTCATGCTTCCTCTCTTACATTTTCCCTTCCTTCTATGCATTGTTGTTTCTTCCCTGTGTTACTGGCACAGCAGCCAGAGGTTTCATGTGGGTGTTTCTGTCAACTCTTCTGGCCAGTGTGATCAAAAGTTACTTCCTCTGCTACCTTCAGGTACCTGTATTTGGGCACATACACATGCCTAACATGATAATTTATTTTTTTCTTTAGAAAAAGTTGTGTGCTGGCCACTTCCCCCTGTTTCTTGAGAATTTCTGTTCAATATCTGATTAGGAGAAAGCCTCTTTATTTGGGTAGCTGAGTGTTGCTTTAGGAGCTTTATCGTTTGACACCCAAGTTTTAAAAATGTAGCTGCAGGCAGCAATGCAAACAATACAATTTTTCTCCTTTATAATGAGAGAAACACTGAAATACGTTTCTAATAAGTGGGGATAATGTGATGTGGAATATGCAGCCTCTGGGTTATTTCTTGTTGTTATTTAATTAAATCCAGAAAAGTTTGTTTTGCTTAAGATCTTTGTAAGCTGAGAGTTGTGGCATACCATTTGTGTGCAGAACTGCTCTTTTGCTGCCTGAACAGAAACAAGACCTCATCCAATTCACTGGCAAGGTGGAAAAGCTGGGGCAGCTAATATGGATGCTGTAATTACTGCATACCCGGAGTTCCTTGGCTTCCTGAGCTGCCATGCCGTCTTCCATAAGCACTAAATTATCCTAAAGAACAAAGCAAAGCTGCCACACACTTGCAGCATTTGAGAGATGCAACCTATTTTATCACCAGCCACAACTTGCTAATGGAACAATAGGAACCACAGCAGCCTCGGGTGGCTGCTCTGAGGATGTTTCATAGGGCCTCTGAGTCATCTCCCATTTATCTGTTGTAATGTTTCACCAACCAGGTGCAAGCTAGGCCCAGACACCCTTTGACCAAGATGCCAACAGCTATAACTGTAAAAAACTTTTTTTTTTTTTTTTTTAAGCAGAGCCACAAGCAATTCAGATAAGCTGGTCCCCAAATTTTGTCCCATTGCCATATATTGCCATCAAACTCTTCCTTTTTTTTTCCTTTCAGAGGCTGATTTCTAACATCACAGGCCAGTCTTTTACTGCTGTGCTCCATAGCAAGTAAAGCTGTGTTAGGCTGGGTGCATTTGAAAGCCTGTGCCAGTGCTCAAGCAACCAGAGGCAAACCTGAAAAAAAGGGGCTGTACTCTGCCATAAAATAGAGCTCTGTTCAAACAGACTTGCTCCAGAATCAAAAAGCAGCTCCTCTTCTGCCTTTGACCTGTCAGGAGAGAAGAGTAGTAACTCAACTTTAATTTTCAGGAGGTGTAAGATGGCCTGGCCATAGTAACAAGTCTCAGGTGCAATACATGCTGCTAATTGAATAATTAATCCTGTTTGCCCGTGTCTCCTGAAGTAGTAAACCAGTGCAGGCATTGGTGTTGAAGGATATATGTAGTCTCCTCTGGGTGCTCATGTTTTGAACGTGAGACTAAGCCTTGTAAGGTCCAGTATTATGAGCAGGTTAAACAAATGAGCTGTTTCTCAGTTTATGTTGGAGAGGAAAGTTTGTTAGAGATTCACTATATCAACATGTATTTTAGAAAGTGCTCTGTGTACTGGAGAGTGTGTTTGGGTGGCTAACTTTGAAATGCTAGGCTCTTTCTGCTTTTTTCCCCCTTCCTTAAAAGGTGCTTTAGGTTGCTGGCAGCTAATGTAAGTTGGAAATTATTCTTTACAGCTGTTCATACATCCACACATGCTCATTCCTCTGTACATCTAGAGTATTCTCTAATGATGACGTGCTGGATTTGTAAATGGGTGACTACATTGTGGTCTGGCATCTCTGTAACTGTGCCCTTTAATAATAATCGTTCCCTGGGAGCATGAAGAAGTTTCCTCTTTTTCTCTTCAAATAATTACTATTTCCAATTGTTGCCTTTTTTTTTTTATGGATAATTATTTTTTACTTATTCATTAAGAGAGTGAAAGACTCGTGGAATGGTTTGTTTCCCAAATACACTTTATTTGGTAGAAGGAAGAGAGACTTATCTTTCTTCCTAAAGGTTTTTGTGCTGTTTTTTGATAGAATGCTACTTGTCCTGAAGTATATTTCATGAAACAGTGTGGTAGGGCAAGGTAACAAATGCTAGATTCTAATAAACATTTCAATACAGAAAAGCCTGAATGTGTCTGGGACTGCTTGGCTAATTGTTAGTTGGCTTGGTGTCCTTACTTAGGCTTCCATTCAAAGAGGCAATGTATTTCTCTTTGCAGATAATCTGTGGGCAATTTCTATCCAAAATCTTTTTGCAGCTGTCTTTAGCTGTGTGACTGTATTGCTGTGGAAGGGGACAGTGCCATGAGTTTATCCCTGATTTGTATTGGTAGCACAAATCCCTCCTTGATGGGAGAGGAGGAAAATAGTCCTTCTTCCATCGATAGCAAACCACAATTAGAGCAATAATTTATCACTTGTTTATTTATAGACCAGAATGAGCTGTGCTTCCATCTAGTTGGACTTCCTGGGTTTTGGCTCTGTATTTTCATTTAGACTTTGTAGGGGGAAGTGCTGTGTGGTGGTTTTTTTTTGTTTGTTCTACACTTTTTTGTTGTTGTTTGTTTAAGAAATTGAGAGGATTCTTCCAAAAGCCGAAAGCTGCAGTGAGTCCGTTAGCTTTCCTGGTAGACTGTTTTAATCTTTACATGCCCTCAGCCCCAGGAAATTGCATCTGAATTCAGGACTTCATTTCTGAAATGCATGTACCCAACTCTGTGAATATTTTGGCTTCGTCTTGGAAGATGGGGAGCTGCTTGCTGTTAGCGCTCATTCGAGTGTAAGTATTTGTAGGCAGCAGTCAAGGCACTTCTCAACTTTCTGTTCAATATGCTGCACTGTCATTTAAAAGCTTGCTTTTTTTTCTCTTCCCCATCTTTAGGTCTCTTTCAAAATGTCCTTTGAGCTCCACCCACTACTCCCATGTCTTTCCTGAACAGTTCTTTGTGTAGCAGTAGAGTAGTTGTTTCCCCAACGCTTCACATGTTGTTTCCTCACTTGCACCTGGTGGCCCCTTTTTGAGAAGAGGTTGTGCTGGGGTGGGGATCAGTCTGTTCTCTCAAGGAACAGGCATTAGGACAAGAGGAAATGGCCTCACATTGTGCCAGGAGTGATTTAGGTTGGGTATTAGCAACTACTTCTTTATCAAAAGCATTGCCAAGCACTGGAACTGCCCAGGGAAGAGGAAGAGTCACCATCCGTGGAGAAGTTTAAAAGGCATAGACAGGATACTTAGGGATGTGGTTGGGGGTGAGGTTGGTGGTGGTGGGTTGGTGTACAGTTTGCTGGTTTAGTGGCTGCACCAGCTTGAGCAGGGATCAGATGAACATAGAGAAAGCAGCCAGAGGGAGTATGGGCTGGTGGGTTGTAGGAAGGCTGCAACTTTTTCCAGCAGCAGTCAGCTCTCTGATTGCCTCAGCTGCCTCCTGATGTCCTACTGTAATGGATGACCCGCTGCCTGAATTGTACCCTTTGAAATGCCATGACCAGGGTGGATTGGTGACTGTTCAGGTGAGTGGGGCCATTGCTGGTGATGTTTGGTGCCCAACAGCTATCAAACAGCTGCTGGTACAGATTTCTGGCACTGAAGCACTGTGGCCATGCCTATGGCCATGGCTGTATGGTTGCAGGATGCTGCAGAGAGGCTGTGGACACATTTCTTAGCACAGAAAATCTGGGGTCAGATTTAAGTAGCTGGAACTCATGATTTCTTTTACTTGTAAGTAAGAAACTGTCTGTAAATCCTCCTAGTAAGAGTCCTGTGGATCAATAACTCATGATTAGGGGTCCCATTTTGTGTTCAAGCATTGAGCCACTTTTAGCTTGTGTAGGTTGGTGTCATGTTAGTTCTCTGTGTAGTGTGTGAAATGTCTTTCAGGTGAGATGTTAGGTGGTCTTGTGTTTCTGGCACATTGGACTAGCCCCAGCAGATGCTGTAGTTATCATCCATACCCATAAACCTGTCAAGAAACTAACCCTAAACCCATCTCAACCCAAAATGAAATGTTCGTTTGACAATATTGAAAGGCATTTAATTATGTTCTCCTAAGTTATTTCTTCTCAAACTTCTTGTTAATGGAATTCCAAAATGATATTTCCATTTTTTCCCATAAGGATGATGTCAGGTTTATTGTTACCTCTGTTTTCCCCTTGCCCCTTTAGATTTTGGTATTATGCTGCTTGTCTTTCAAATGCTCTGAATTGTGCTAGTGCTAAAGATCAATATATCAATATTGTTGGTGCAGATAACTGTAGCCATTTTGTTATGTGTATCTTATGTGGTGCTACTTAATTTTGAAAATGTTAATCTTCAGCAGGATGCTGCCTTGTTTTTTCTTCAGTTATGAGTTGTACCTTTTCTATCATATAAGAGCAAGAATTTATTTTTGGAAGTTTTGTCTGAAAAAGAGAAATCAATCCATCTTCTAAACCAGTTCACTAAGTCATCCACCCAATTCCTTCCTCCCATAGCTTCCATTTTCCCCTTTTCACTTCTGAGGATCATTAAGATTTGTGGTTTTTTTTCCTATTTTATCTTGAGGACAAAGAGGTTGCCACAGTAGGGAGCCTTTAGTCCAGCTTGAGGATCCTAGGCTAATGTGTAGCCATGGATGGGCTCTGGTCCTTTGCATGGGTTGGAAATATCAGGAATTGAGAAGGATTAGGTTCTCCAGTGGGCAGCCCAAATAATAGAATAGAACAAAACTAACTGGAGCTGGTGGGACCATAGCATGGGAGATCTTCAGCCTTGCATATTAAACTTTCCTGGAGCAATGTTCAGTAAGGGAGCTCCCCAAGGAGGAGGAAATCAGCCCGTTCTGGAGGGGGATGGTGTGAATGATGCATAGCAGAGTATCATCCACACCTCTGATGCAGATGCACCTATGAGGGCTAGATTAATGTTAAAGATGGATGTTCAGAGTGAAAAACCCATCAGTGGTATATAGTAACCCTTGTGGAAAAAACATAAAGAATGGTTGAGTGTTAATTTTGCTCTGTGGGAAAATGAACAGATGTACAGTGTGTGTATGTATGCACATGAATGTAAATATACAGATATATAAATAAATATAGAAGTTTGGTTTCCTAAGGGATTCAAAAGTATCTCAGCTTGAGTTAGCTATTCCTAGTGTAGTGTCAAAGTAAATAAAGCAGCCACTGTGCAGTGTGGTGTGCCCGTATGGGACTGCACCCCCTTTTGTGAGCCTTTTCATTGCAACCCCAGTTATCACTGGGGGAAGACATTAAAAGTAAAGATTATCTTCAGAGCTCTGGTAGTGGCCAGGAAGGGTCACCTTCTTCCAGGCTGCACATGGTGTATTAGACCTGTGCACCACTGTGCTTTACATGGTTTGAGCAGATTTTGCTAATGCTTTCCTAAGTGTCTTTTTTTATATTCCTCCAATTCAAAGTTTTGTATCCATTGCTTTTTTTTTTTTTTTTTTTTTTGGCCATCGTTGGATCTTCCTATCTAGCCTCTCTTACAGCAGGCAGTAAGCTTCAACTCCCCAGAGATAAGTAAAAGTATTTTTCTTCAGGCTTCCAACTTCATGTCTTGCAGTTAGCTCCTTGGAGACAAAGTAAAGCTGGAAGTAATGATGCAGATCTGTAATGAGCCTTAAAAAAAATTTTAAAAAATCATTGTTTTAGTTAGGAAAAGAAATACCTTAATTATTGCAGTTGCATTTGTGTATTTCATAGTATCAGTGTCTCTTGCTCATATCTTGCTCAAGGTGGTGTTGAGATCTTGTGTCCTCTCTCCAGTAGGTAGGTGACGTCTCTGAGACTTCATCTGCCTAAGAGGCCCTTTCCTTTCCCTCAACAAGCCTCTTTTTTCCTGCCAGGATTTCTGTCATTTGAATCACATCTTGCTCTCATTCTCGTCTGCTCTCAGCCCTTTTATTTTTTTTGTTGTCAGCCCTTTTATTTTTTTTATAAACTTTCTAATCTCTTTTAAAACCCCTGTGTATCATCATCTAGTGTCTTTGTTCTGCCTTAGAAAAGATCGCTGCTATGCACCCAGGTGCTTGCAGAGAGAGTGAAGAAAACCAGTTTCTCTGGGCTTCAGCTCTCCTCTTGCCTCTCTTTGAAGGTGAATCGCTCATGCTAATGACTCACCATCCTTACTTCCCTGTGGAATTTTAGTTCCTTGTGGTAGTTAAAAAGTAATCGAGTGTCAGTGCACAGGACTTCCCTCCACTTTAGGGGACCTGGTGCTAATGATTTATTTATCATTTCTGTTTCAGCAGGAGCAGGGAACCCCTGTCAAGGATCAGGGCTCTGCTGTGCACATGAAGGGTGTGCGATGTAATGGAAAGATGGTCTCTGTCTCGGTGAATTTGCAGTGGAGGCGTTGAAGCGTTTTGCTTTCATGTGCCAGGAGCGTTTGAGGCTGTTTAACAGGAGGAGAGAGGGTGAGCTGGGACAGGGGTGCAATAGCAGGTCCTTTGAGAGGAGCTGGGAAGGGGGTCTTTAATGGATTAGTGCGCTACATTACTCGTGCAGCGCTGTGTCAGATGTTAAAAAACCTCGAGTCAAAGGGACAGCCAACAGCAATGGACTTTTTCATTGTTAGCAGGGAGCAATGATTACAAATTGCATCCAGGAGCCTGCCAGATACACAGGTTGAGAGAGAACAGGACCAATAGAAGAGCAACGACTCTTCATTAAAATTAGTTTCTTCCTGTCATGTGCACAACTGCTTCACGGAGAGGGGGGACTGTGGCTGTCTGGATTATGGAAGATCCAGACAAGTGGGCTGCAGAGTATGCTGTCATGTGCTATGACACAGAGTAATGCAAATCAACTCTGTTCCAGGAAAGCCATTTCCATGTCAGCCTCTACATGAAAATTATCTGACTTGAACAGGGTTTTTTTTATGAAGTTAAGAGAATTATTCCTAAGTATTGGAATTTGTCTCTGTCATGGAGAAATGGCCAGAATGGACTTCAAAGTGCAGTCAAAAGATGAAATAATGTGAAACAAGCACTTTTGTTTTTTAATAGCCAACAGCCCAGAGAGAGGAGCATGTCAGCTTAAAAAGTTTATTTCTGTCTGAACCATCCAACCTGCTGTTTTACAAGTAATGCACAGCATTACTGCATTTTTCAGTGATTAGAGAAGTAAAGCACCTCTCAGTCCATTCTGCTCTGGGTTTGACATTTCATGCATACCCAGTGTTGCTATTTCTGTGTGTAGTCAGTTGCTCAGTCTCCTTAGGCTTGAATGGGTGATTCAGAGCTCCAGGAAACCCCAATTGCCTTTGTTTTGCTTTTAATCTGGATGGCACTTGGGAGTAACACTTGAGCCTGCTTTTTTTAGGCAGTTTTTCAAGTTCAGAGGATCTCCTTGAAGTTTGCTTCCTGCAATCCTTTCATCCAGTCTGTTTGAAATTCTGCTTTTCCTTTGGCTTTGTTTGGCATCTATTCAACTATCTTCTGTTTTGTAGGAACGATTTTCTGCCTTTGTTAGTGGCCCACGATAGCTTACTGGGGCTGGTGATGGTGGTAGACTGCTCAAGCACACTGAAAGGTGATGGAAATAATTTCACTGCTCCTCCTGTCTCATGCCTGTGGTTGCTAAAGGGTGTTCTCCTTGTCCTGGGGTAGGGAATATGCTATGGATATTCTTTGCTCTGTCCACTGTGCCTCTTTATAAGGTGAACTCACATTATGGAAAGGATGGAATTGCTTCTCTTTTCTGAGCTCAACTCTTGTCAGTCCGCAGGTACTCAAGAAGTCCTGAATAAGATGCAAAGGAAAAAAGGAGGCTGAGTTTATTTTTTGTATTGCCACAAGGCTTTGAACCCCACTTCTGCACTTGCTCTCACTGTTCATGTGTGCATGAGCCCTGAGGTTGGGAAGATTTTTTCTTCCCTTCAGAAACTAATGATGTTTCTCCCTGGTGACTCCAGTGCTGTGCTTTGCTTTTCATGAAAGGAGCTCTGTACACCCTTTACTTTAATTCTAGTGGTATTAAATCATGCAGCAAAGCAGAGCTCTGGACTTGCACGATTTAGATGCATGCATGGTACCTGCTCTTGTTCAATTCTGAGGCTTTGCAGCCAGTACCAGTGCTGTTTTATGATGTAGCAGATTGTCATTTGCTCCTTGAAGCAGTCTCACATCCACTGGGTCTTTCCATGCTGCTTCATGTGCCTGGGTCAGCCACCTGCCAGGACATGGAGAGCTGCTTGTGCTTCCTCTGTACCCTAAAGATTAGAAAATGAAATTTGTCTGTGTGAAGTACAATTTAATAGTTCATGTTAGTGGGGTTTTTTTGTAGTTGTCACTATATGGAAAGATGAGAGAAATGGAATAAAAATCTGAAAGCAAGAAAGATAAAGATCTCATCTCCTTGTGGCATCCCACTAGTCCTGGCTTCCAAGTCATGGGGAGCAGGCAGTGTCTGCATTACTAATTTCAGGTTTATCATATGCTGTCTGGTATGTACAGACATTATAACATCTTTCCTGTAATTAAGGGTCAGATAATGTTGTCATTGTCACCCCTGTGCTATAATGGATTAGACCCTGCATAAAATAACTAGCTGTGAGCTGAGATTTTATGTGTGCTCTCAGACTGAGAGCCAGCACTTCCTTTATTTTAAGTCTGGCTTTACTTAATTACAGGTGGGTCTGCAAGCACTACAAATTAAGGTTGTGTGATGCTCCTGTTATATAACTCTATTTTAAATTGCTTATTGCTTTATCAAACTCCAAGCAGCTAGGATTGAAGTTTTCTGGGGCTGCTGTCTGTCTCTTCAAAATTATTGAAAATTTTCAGTTAAAACGAGCTCCATAATTTCTGAGACAAATGCAGAAGAAAAATATTTGGTTTTATTTTGGGAATCTCTTGAGGATTGAGGTTTTTTTCATTATCTTATTACTCCTAAGAAGTGATATTCTGATTTTTATATTAGCTTTAAAGCAGAGTTTCAATATTTGCCAAGAGGAGGTGGGCTTTTGTCACTGGATGTACTTTTTGCCTTTCTCATGCAAATTTGGGCAAATTGTAAGCGTTTGAAAAATTACAGTTAGCACACGTTTGCTGCGATCTTTTCTGTTGATATATAATTTTAAGCGCATGTTTCTGATTCTGTTTTTGCTAAGCAGAGTCCCACCCTGTGTGTGTGTGGAGGGCTGACCAGGCAGCAGATTCCTGACAGCAGTTGGCTGGAGCAGGTGACAGGTCCATGGATGAGGAAGAGCAGGGTGTGGAGATAGTGCCAGAGGAGCAGATGAGGACTCACTAGTAAGATGTTAGCACCCAGAAAGAAACCTAGCCTTTTGGTTTGGGAACTCTTCAATTTTGCTGTTTTTTCTCTTCGAGGGAGTATTGAGACTCTCTCTGGCAGGCTGTGCCTCACAGCTCCCTTGTGTGAAAGACAACCTGCCTCTTCCATCAGCCCTTCCATTAGCTCACTTAGCAAAGGTCTCTGCCATAGTCTAGGGTCTTTTGATGACCCCTGTGGATGCAAAATGATGCAATATGATGTATTTTTAATGAGGTTTTTTTTTGTTTAAGTGAGGACTTGAAAATGGCATTAAAGTCACATTATTGAGGTTGTGAAGTCAAGCCCACACAAGTTAGGAAATGCCAGAACAAAGTCAGGCTGTGGACCATTAATTAAGGCCCCCTGAGCACCATGAAATGATCTCTGGTGCTCTGATCATGTATGTCTCTGGTCAATAGGACCTCTGCCACCTTCAGTGCACTAGATGGATGGTGGCTCCTTGGTGTTAACTTAAAAATAAATAAATAGAATTAGTTCATGTGCTGTGTAATCATGAGGTCTGAGCATTTATCCAGAACTGTCTCTAGGGAGGTGAGCTGTCCCTGCAGTCTGTCACCACAGCTCATTTGAGATTGGAAGGGGGAAAATGCCTGGAGTTTGCTCCAGATACTTTGTCACTGCTTTGGTACCTGCCACATGTATGCTGACAGGCTGGTCTCAAAAAAGGGGATGGGACGGTGTTCCCCACCTAAGGGAGATGTTTCTAGCCCTAAAGCACTGGGAGGCATTGAGCCCCTTGAAGGAATTTTGTTTTTCCCAGGGCTGTCCTGGCAGGGTGTGGTGTCATGCAGACCTTGTGCCAGCTGGTTCCTGGTGGCACTGGGTGGCTCTGCATGTGCTGTTGCTGAATGTGGTACAAGAGCTGAACTCTAAAACCAGTTCCCTGACAGCAAGAGACACCAGGCAAGTTCTGTGGTAGACCACAATCCATGGAATAAAACATGAAAGGCAGCTGAGGTTGGAAGGCTCTAGAGGGAATGCAGTATGGCTTTGCCTGCACCTACACCACTACTTGATGTGCTGCTAAATAACTTTTTGGGTCTTCAACCACTCCAACACTGCAACCCCTTTTTGGCCCTATGAAATAATGGGCCAGTGGCCCATTAGTACCTTCTTTATGTCAATGAAAAGTCAGAATGCTCAGGCTCCTAAGCAGACTGTTTTCTCTCAATTTAAAGATGAAACTACTTCCTGCATCTGTGCAATTCTTCCTGGTGTGTTGGAACAGCTGAGATGCATGCGAAAACTGAAGCCATGTTGTTTGCAAATGGAGTTGCATCACTAGGATATGATCTTGCATAGCACTTAGGAAGGCTGATAAGGTTGAAACTTCATGTCCTTTTAATTGAGATGTCCATTTGCAAAATTAAGAGGTGTTATTAGTTGAGGAGAGAAAACAAAAAAGAAACTTTACTATTTTCTGAACACCATGTTTCTAGCAATGCACCTGTTTTTGCCGACTTCTGTCTTCCTGGCTGAAACAAGAACATCTATGGCCTTGACGTAGCATTTTCTCCTGTATGCCCCACAATGTCAGTCTGATAACCAGGCACTTGAAGAAACCACTCCTTAATAAAAGTATGGTGCCAGTGGTCCTAGGGAGTGAGAGGACAGCTTTGTGTGGGGTTAAGGCAGCAGGGCTGGGACATGAGCTGAGCTTAGCTGTCAGCTCTGACCCAGCTGTTCCTGCAGACATCAGGTATGGCCTCGTGGACGCGCCAGACCTCAGATCTGCTGTGGACAATCCTGCTGGCAAGGAGACTCCTCTTTGTGGTGGGATGTCTCTTTGTCCATCTCACGTGGGATGGAGCTCCCACCTCCTCTCCCAAGGTTATATATTGCTATGAGGAGCCAACGGCCTCTGCTGCTGCTGACCTCCATCGCTCTGTTTAAAGGTGTTGAGCCAACAAAGAAGAGCTGAAGCTGTGGATTTATGACTCTTGTTCATTTGCTCTTTATTTGGAAAAGTCACCGCCCAGTGTGAAGAGGTTGCACTCTGAGAGAGGTGATGAAATATTGTCATTGACCTGCTGCACAGACCATCTGTCTCTTGCAGGGCTACTCTGGAATATGGTGAAGAGTGTTGCTTTTTCTGCCTGGGCTTTTTCATTTAATTGGCTTTGATTCACTGCTAATTTTTAGAACTTAAATCAAAGCAACCTCCAAAACTTTAAATACACTATGACAACCTGAAGCCTTATTACAACCAAGCTCTTGAGACTATCAGTTCTCTTAAGAGACATGAAGGAAATTGCTTGACAGACCAGAACAGTATGGATTAAAAGATGATTGTTAGCAGATAGATGAGAAATAAATTTAATATTGGGCATTTAATCTTGCCTTTTCTGCACACTCTTCCTGATGTATTAGCAAATATTTCAATGAAATAATGTCCTATGATAATTTAGGTTTTGCAGCTGGAAAACATCTGCCCATGTGGAGGCAGATGGTGCAAGTGTGTGCAATGTCTTTCTTTTTCTTGTGCAATTATGTCAAAATTAAGGCTCTGTGAGTGTATGCAAGTGATTAAGGAGAGCAAGTGTTAGATGGAAGTTCTCATTATCCCTGAATCTGTTATTATAGCCCTACAAATTCATGGTTAAAAAGTACAGATTTGTTGAGCTTGAAAATCAAATAGCAGTACTCAAATTTCCTTATCCCAAACTGACTAAAGTGTCTCTTGAAGATTAATTTCAGTTCATTCTTAGAGGCACACTTGTGGATGTTCAGTATTTCTTTTTGGAGGTGTGGTAATAATTCCATACTCTGAGCTTGATATTCTACACATCCAACTGTATTTTTGTTCAGCAAATCCCTCCTTTTCCACCAGAGGTATTGCTGGTAACAGTAAAGGGCAATTTAGCAGCCTGTGTTGACCAAAAAAGAGGGGTTTACCTTCCCCATTTTTCTCTCCTCTGTTTTCTGGGAGACTGTCTTTTGGGGGTGGACAGCTGATTTAATTTTGTTGTTTTGTTTTGTTTTTTCTTTCATTGACTACACTTTCTGGAGGTAATAATCAGCACAGGCTGTATCCTTCTGGGATGGTATCACTTTGGCTGCAGCACTCACCCACTTGCAAGACCTGTTTTGTGTGTGTTCCTTTGTCAGAATGGGACCCAATAATGATTTTCTACCTTAAATATTCTGAGGAGCTGACATGAGGAAAGACTTGTGTGATGGCAGCTCTCCAGTGACCCTGCTGCAGTATTCATAATGCAGAATTTCCCAGAGAGGGCTGAGAGCTGAAAGTCTGTAGCCAGCTTTGGGATGATGTTTTGGTGAGACTGGGCTCCCAGAGATGCATGTATATTTTGAATATATTTTTTTTCACAACCCATCATTGTAATGCTGGGGAGGCTACCTTTATTTTGTGTATTATCACTAGTTTGTGAGCAAAATACATCCCAGTGTTAACTGGAATCTGGTATGGGAATAAGTAAATAGAGGCAAATAGGTAAAAATGCATGGCGATTGTCTCTTGTTTGGCAGGAATGATTTCCATTATCTCAGCAAAATACTTTGTTTTCCCAGTCTTGCAAAATAACGCAGCTCCCAATTCCCAACAATGAGATTAAATAACATCTCTGTGTCCCAGTTTATAGCTTTTTAGGTATTATTAGGTTGTGTATTACTTAGATGTAGAAGGAATGATGCACTTTCTGTATTGGGAGAAATTTGGGGTAATTTCAACAGTATGTTGAACTCCACGGTGCAGAATTGGAAACTCTGTAATCTTGTCTGCTACACAAATTGATCACCCTTAACGGTAGACAGCATAGTACTTTTTCTGCCAGTACTGGCCTGGCTGGACAGATGACTAGTTCTGTTGGTTATATATCCTTCACAACTTTGTTTATTTATCTATTTCTCTCCTTTTTATTTTTTTTTTTTTTTTTTATTTTTGAGTGGTGTTTTGTGGAGAGAAGTTAGTATTTGCGAGTTGGCCTACAGGAATGTATTTGGCATGCTAACTTCCTTTTAGCAGTTGTGTTTAATATATACAGAGAGCATTTTGCTCTCAGAGGCCATTTGAATGTCTTCAAAGGGTTTCTGAATTGTTTATTGATCTACTTCATTGCTGATGTTCCTCTGGTTCTTTTTGATGTCTTGTCACTTAATTCAAAATATAATGCCAAGCTTTAAAATTAAAAGTTGTGCAGGCAGCTGTACTTGTGTAAATATTAGGGTACATTTATCTTTTGAGTGAGAATGTACTAGATTGTTCAATAAATGTTGCTGCCATCAGAGTTTTATCCTTTTCATGCCCCTCACTTCTCATAGACTCATTCCTCTCTTCCTCTTAAAGCTGAAGTGTCTGGGGTTTTATCTTTTAGGTTTTATAAAAGTCTAATCTGTTATGCAATTAGAAGCTTACAGACTAGTTCCCTGATTAAATAAATAACTTTGATGAATTTTCTTCCCTTTCCTTGAATGTTTTTCATGTATTTTTCTTACATTTGATAAATTTACAAGCTTAAAGTGTCTGCGGATTCCCTCCCTCCACCCTCATTAGTTTATTCTATCACTTTTTGAAGCTTTTTACATTTCTGGAGTAGAAAATCATCAGTGGTAAGGAATTCCATAGGTAGTATTTTTATTTATTGGAAAACTGTTTCTTTTCTAATCCTGCCACCTGAATATTCATTTGTGAATTTTCATACTATATTTTAAATTTTTGGGTAATAGCTCTTAATTTATTTTTTAAGCCTTGCATGGTATTAAATATATTTGTTATCACCTGCATAGGTTGCTTTTCTCCCTCCATGATGAAGATTATAGCCTGTTAACTTATTTCTTGTACAGAAGTGGTTCCATATCTTTGGTTATCTTGGTCACCTCTTAGTATCTCCTCTATTTCTAGATTTTGCGTTTGATTTAACCTTTCTAGTCCATTGGCTGAGGTTCCACTGTCAGTGTGGGGGGTTTCCTGATACCAGATTAGTTTTTGTGATAATGTGGAAGTGTATTAAGTGGCAGAGTGAGAACTGGCCACTGGTGATAAGGTAGGCCTGGAGCTGTTTCATTTAGATGTACAGCTTCTCCAGACAAATGGCTTTTCCGATGAGGCCACCCTGCCTTTTTGCACTTGCCCAGTTTCTAGCCCACCTTCCCATCCCAGCAACAGAACCCAGACAGTGTTTTCCCAGTTCCCTTAGGATGCAGCTCTGAGTTACTGCCCAAGGGGGTACCATGGAGGTGCTGAGTGACCAAATCACATAAATTGGCCTGTTTGACTTATCAGCCTCTTCTGGCTCAAAAGGCAGAGGTTTGTGCCCCAAAGCTGTCAGATTCATGTATTGCTGGTGTTCACTGTGTGTTGTACGGGACCATTTTACTTCTTTTTTTTCAAGAAGTCTATAGGCCACTCTTTCCTCTCTCTGTCCCCCACCCGAAATATTGAGGAGGAGCTGAAATATTGCTGAGATGGGGGAAAGCTTTTAATATTTAAGGCTGCAGAAAGTAAGCTGTTGCATTAGAAATGGTCAAAGTTAAGGCTACGTGTGCAGTGTTAGATCCTTCTTTTGTGCCTGCTGCCCCGTCAGATTTTGGTCATTTGTGCCCTGTTTTCTTTTCTCTAAAGCATCAGGTGTTTCAACAACATCAGAAATGTTGTAAAATCATAGAGTAGAGCTAGATATGTTTATTGATGAGATTATTTTTTTTCTCCTGCTGGCTTCATCCTTTTGTTGTTACATTTCAGTCTGTAACTTGATGACACTGCTGCTCTCTCCCATCTCATTGTAAACTGCTGTTCCCTACCTTTCTGAAACCTGCTTCAAATGTAACTGAATAAAAAGCAGTGGAGAAAACCACATAAGGAGGGGGGAAAGGAAAGCAAATCCTCAGCTGTATGAAGCTGCCAGTAATGTTCAGAAGCTGACAATGATGAACTGTTCATCTAAGTATAAATAGTCTTCACAGTCTCTGTTTCTTGCCTTGTGAAATGGCACTCATTATTTTTTTTCCCTTTTAAAATATTTGGTGATCACATCATTTACTTTGTCTAGTGTAAGCCTCTGTTGCAGTCACTCTTTAGTTTGCTGTACATGAAAACCAGGAGTCTGCAGACTGTCTGGTGTGTGGTGAAATGAGCAGTTAACTGTAGCCTGGTGTTTTGTGATCTGCCATGTATTTTACAGTGAAAACATCAGGATAGAATACTGCAAAATTGACGGGTTTTCAATGACAGGGATTTTAATCTTTTTCACTGTTTACATACTGAAGATGAGGACTTTGCCATCACACAAAGACACTTCAGGAAGATTTCAAACAGCAGCAGCAGCAAAAAAAATATTCCTCTCTTTGGAGATGAAAATGTATCATGTAGGCTGTTTTGTCATTTTAAAGTTAAAATATTTCTTTTCCCAAGAGTATTAGCTGAGGAAAATCTCATATTTTTTAAAGCAGTTAAGTAGCTAAGAAATCAATAATATGTATAAAATGTGTAATAAATGTTGACTTCTGTGCCTTTACTCCATGATACCTTGTCATACTTGACACAGTGTCCTTGCATAGACTGAATACACATCATTTCTATTGGATTTGTGGGGGAGTTTGTGTTTGTGAAGGTTTGTCCTACCCCATTAATAAAAGAAAATGGTTGCTATTTAAAAATTATTAAACCTCTATCTCCTAATTATGATTTTTGTAAAATACCTTGACAAAAGAAAATCTATTAATAAATTAAGTACTGTGCTGCAGGAAATCTCAGCAAACAGAACTGCACAATGAATGTTGTGTCTTTGGGTAATCAAAGCTGCTGCAAGCTCCTGCTCTTTCAGGTTTCACTAATTGAAGTCCATTGACTTAAATCCATTGTTTGTATTAAGAAAGGGGGTGGGGAGGAAAAAGAGAGGCTCTGGGGTTGGGGTTTTCTTTTTCCTTTTTTCCAGTATTGTCCCTGTCAGCATGCCACAGTTTCATCTGTAACAGGGGATGCATGAATCTTTTCAGTCTGAGTTTTGTTTCTCTGTATTTTTCATATTTGTTTTATTTGCTGACTGGCAGCTCTAAAAAATCATTTAATCAGCATATCTGGCCCAAATACTAGGTTTGACTTGAACATACTGACAGTGTCTTGACTCATGGACAACTGAGACTGGTTTGAATTTTTGTTCTGTGATCTGTATAGGTAGAGGTGATGGAAGAAGAAAATAATGTGGAAATCTGTCTAGTTCCTTTCCCAACAGTGCCACAGAAGTCAAGCCCCAAATGCTTCTTTTGATCTCAGTTGTAGTATCATGTAGCTTTGGAGAGTCACTTCTGACTTACGTGACCCTCTTTGGGAAGAGGAGCAGTGCTCTCATACCACTGCTCAATTTTGCAGGCTTGTGTTTGAGTCACTTGGTCCTTCTGCCCTCTCTGAAGCATCAGTGCATTGCATTCACTTTTGTGACCTGAGGAGCTGCCAAGCAGTGTAATCACACTGGCAGTTCTGTCTGACCAGCACAGAAAGCTTCTCCTCCCTCTCCGAATCCAGGGAAGTCATCTCAACTAGCTACTGTGGCAAGTCCTATCATGACAAGATCCAGAACTAACTTCCTACCTTATCTTTTTCCAGGTACTCCACATCTGCATTCTCCAAACTAAGCAGAGTAGGGATCCAACATCCTCCACCTCTTCCCTTCATTGGAAACCTGCTCTTTTTCCGTGAGGTAGGATATGTTTTCCTTTGTATCAATTAAAATGATGGGAAGAGTGGATAGGAGGCAGGAGGAATTGACGAGAATCCTACAGTTCACTGGCACCACCTCTTCAGACATGTCCCTCTGGAAAGGACAAGCAAAACTCAGCTTTTTGAATGAATTGGTAGAAGCAGTTGTGTGTAAGCAGCTCTAATTCCGGGTAAAGTAAACTTGAGGGAAAGAAAATGTGTAAGCTCCTGCAGTTAATTACTTCAGCTTTTCCAAGAAAGTTCATGCCCTCAGTGAAACAAACTTAGTTGTGTGAATAGAGCAGATTATGTTAACTAGCCCCAACTGGTTTGACCTGAGTGGTTTTGGCTCCTACAACCCTTCTGTTTATTTGCACTTTTGCCGATTGTACCCATTTATTTTAAAGCCTTTAATGTTGCTTGCTCCCAAGCAGTAAATGGAATTAGGTACTGCTGAATGTTGTTGCTCTGTGCTCCAAATATTAGGGCTATGAAGAAGAGGAAGTGCTGGCATTTTGCTTCCGGATTTTATTCCCTTCTTTTTCTCACCCATCCTCTTTCAATAGACTGCTAATGCTCTGTTTTGTTCCTTGTTCCATTTCGATGGTATTGCTGAGGGTCCAAGATACCTTAGTAATGAGGAGCTGCCATTTCTCTTGTTGAATCTTGCAGTAAAATCTCTCCAGTGTGTCTCTGTTGCAGCCCAGCAACTTTTCAGGAAATCTGGGCCAGCTCCAGCTGCTGCCCAGTTTTCCCTGTTAAGTGCATGGTCATCGATATCCATGCTGAGATTTGAATTATTAATGAGAATATATTGCCTCTTACCTTGGTCTTCATGGTTTTGTGATTGTTCTGTCAATACCTGACTCATTATTAGGTAAAGCCCTTTTAAATGCCAGTTTTACATGTACATCTGATTTCATTTAGAAAATAGCATAAAAGGTAGACTTAATCCTCTCTAGATTAATTTGAACTGGAATTGGCAGGGTGACTTTAACTTTCAAGGGATTCTGGTGGTATGGGATGCTGACCTGTTCACCTTCACTCTTAGGGTTTCAATTCAGCTGGGTGGCAGAAAGCCCCTCATTCTGCAGCTCCTTTGTGGTGAAATCCAGATGTCATTAGTTACCTGCTAACACTTGCTGTTAGGCAAAGGTGCCTAGAGACGAAGTTATTTTGGTATGTTTTAGATAGGAGTGCCCTGTGCCAGCATAGAAGTGTAAAGGTTTTGAGAAATTACCCAAAATGATCATATGATGTCTTAGGCAAATTTCATTACTAGAATAGCATTCATTAAGGTAACATTTTGCATTAGCCTGATTTAAGTTAACCTTGATTTTACTACATTTAACAAAGAAAAATAAATTAAAGGTAGCTGAGAAATTGTATCTTGGGATACCAAGTAGTAACTGATTTGGAGCCAAGTGGTGCAAAGCCACAAGCACTGCCAGGCTGCATGCCCAGCACTCTGGCATTTCACCGCCCATCTTCTATACCCTGCTTTCACTGCCAGTAGGAATGGGCAGTGAATGGGCTCCTCCTCCAGGGAGGAGCCCAGCATCTTGGTAACTTTTCTTCCTCCTCTCGTGTATTTTGCCATTTTTTCTGGATCTGCTTTCCTAGAATAGTGCCCATAGCAATGAGCCAGTAATGGGAGCCCTGCTTTTATACTGCAGGTTCTCATCTAGGAGAGCGTTCTCAGGGACACAAATGCCCTCACTGCAGCCAGTAGAGGACATTGTCCACTTTCTCTTTCCCACAGGTGAGAACCAGGGCTTGCCCATCACCTTACTTGAAACAGGGATGGTTTTAGGGGCTTGGCTGTGAGGGACACTGCTGTGCATGAATAATGGCTTCTTGGGGTTGGGTTTACTTTATATACTTTTTTTTTGTGTAATAAGAAGTAATAAAATGTTCATTTTTGTTCTGTTGCTTCATATATAGCATTAGGAAGTTCTTGACCTTCCATGTTTATGCGACCATTCCACCACAATAGCTGTTTGGAGAGTCTCCCTTTAAACAGGCTGGTTCTTTCTTAGTATTGCTAATCTTGTGCAGGGAAAACACGTAAGCCACACTCCCATTAAATCATCAAACTCGTGCTTTTCAACCATGAACATTTATTTCAAAGGAATTAATGAATGGTGACTAAGAGGAATGAATTGATATGTGCCGTATGGGAATCTGCATATGTGTAATTCATACATTTCCAGTGTCGAATTTGGTCTGCAAATTAACACAGGTTGAAAAGCCCTAAATACAAATGAGATCTGGAAGATAAAAGGAAATCAAGAGGCTTCAACATATGCAGCCATGCAGTCCAAAAAGTGTCATCTTATGGACTCAGGCTTTTCTCCTAGAATACGTTTGCTAGAAATGCAAGGAAAATAAATAAAGCAGGAGAGGAAGTCCCTTTGACATAACAGAGTAAATCTATGACCTGAGAATTTAAGAAAAAAACATTAAATGTCAAAAAAATCTCACCAAGATTATGTAAGCAGTATTTTGCAATTTGTAATGGTATAAATTCAAGGGTTTGCTTGTTTTCTCCCTTACTTGTGTCTAAATCACTTCTACTGAAATAAATGGAGTTTCCTGTTTTGCTGCACTGTGCATGTAATCAGAGATTCAAGCCTCATCCTTTTTTTTGCAATTCTTCTTTAAATGTGCCTGAAAACAAAGGAACAGTTGCAAGCAGGATTTTACCAGTAGTGCTGGGTTGTGGGGTATTCAATAAACTTTCAAAGGTCTTCTAAAGAAGAAAATATTTTGTTAATGAGATTTTAATTTGTTTTTAAGAATTATTTCAGAGATTTCTTGAACAGTGTATTTGAGTAAAATAATAGTAGCTGTTAATGTAGTGTCTCTGAGAGAGGAAGTGGAAGTGTGGAAAGTAAAGGGACTAAGGAAAATACAACAGCAAAGACTTATCTCCATCACAGAAAAGGAGAGTTTAAGGGCTGGCTTGGGGAAAACAAAGTTATTTTACTGTAAGTCACCCTTCTCTCTCAAGTAAAATAAAGGGAGATAATCACACTCTGAAACTAAAACATATCCAAGTTAATCGGCTTATCTCAACAACGGAAAGATAGGAAATTATTGCAGTTCTGCAGCTGGGAAATTATCTGAGTCCAAGATATTAGATTAAAAATTCTTCCATTGCATGAGAACAATTTGTGGTGGGTAAGTCTGATGTAATAGTAAATATGATTAGGCTGCTTAAAAAAAGCAGCATGTTCAATTTTTTCCAATTACTGAGCAGACTTGCAGCCGACAGGCTGCTGTTTTGCTACAAATTCCTGACTGTTTGCTCACCTCTCCATGTGCTGCATTTTTCCTATGAGTCTGGAAAAACATGAGGGTTGTTTCTGATAGCTGTGTAATGGTTGACACAGGGGTATACACAGCATGGACTTTCACATGTGGATCTCTATGGACTTTATAGCAGCAGGTTGCAGAAAAACTAAATTCTTTTATCAATTCCCAGGCTAATGATTTTATGATGTGACAAATGCCCTGAAAACTGAGATGCCACAAATCTGCATCACCCTTTCTCTCTGGCGAACACTTGACCTGTTGCTATGGCTGTGCTGTGCTTTTCTCCCCCTTTCCCATTTCTTTCCTAAAATGACAGCTATACTGTTTTAAATGTCATTGGCTCTGACATTTGCACGGCCCAGGCTGCCTGGTAGTGTACCTGTGTGCACTGTGCTCTGCTCAGCCTCCTGGAGAGCCACACTGTGCTGCAGCAGCTTTGGGGCTGCCCTGGTGTTCTGGGGTGGTGGTGGGTATGTGGATTGTTGCCTTGTTTTGGTCCCTGGTAGGTGGGATGTGCAGCAGAGTGATGATGTGCTTTGGGTCCTTACAGTAGTGGTGTGATCATGTGCTGCTTTCTTCCTATTACTCCTAGCAAGCTCCAGTGATGCTTTTGACTGTCTGTGTGCTTGCATCCCTGCTTTGCATGTTAATGAAAGACATCCCTCTCTTTAGCCCCTCTCAGCTTGGACAGGATACCCTTTGTTTACTCTGTTTATTCCAGTCTGGCCTACTTGTAGATCCTGGGCTACCCGGAGCGGCCCATTTCTGCTGAATGCAAGTGGGGGCTGTGTGGGTGCTTTGTCTTGCTTTCAGTTTGGGATCTGGCTGGGCTCTGTTGTTTTATGGCTGATGGGTGGGAGTGGAAATGGGGGGAGTGCAGGGAGGAAGCAGAGAGCAAACATTTTTTTTTCCTTCATTACGCATCTGCCAAAAGCATCCTTTAAGTTGGATGTAAAGGAAAATAAAAGGCAGAGTCTTTGCATGAATGAAATTGCCCCATGTTTAATTTTTAGCCTAGAAAGCACTGTGTGGGTGCTTAGAGAGGCTGCAGTGTTTACTGCTCTGGAATTTAATGACACAGCATTCAAACCTAAACAAGGTTGGAGAGAGGCAAACGGTGAGGGGAGCAAAAAGGGGGGCAAGGGAGGAAAAGAAACTCTCAGGCTCTGGACCTGGATTGAATTACAAGAATAATATGACTTATATTGACAGTGAAAGCCTGCATATGGTTTTGTGTTTCTTTGTGCAGATAAACAAGAGAAGAATGAGATAGGGAGTGTGTGTTTTGCAACTTGATAGCTATTTATGTGGAACCAGAAAGGTGTGCTGTGGCGTCACCAACCAACCTGTCTCCCCCAGATGCCCGTGTGCATCTGCTGTGGGCTGCTGACTGCCAGAGCAGACCTCTTGGGGTGATCCAGGTCTTCTCTTACGTCCTGGGAATGCCACAACCCTAGACTGGGAGGCATGAACATGTATTTGGTGCAGATCTAAACCTAGCCATTTCACTGTCTGCAACATGACAGAAAACCTGGGGTTAGATGTGGGTTTATGTGTAAATTTCTACATCTATAAAGCCAGTCTTTCTCCCCTTTAAAGATGTGTATTTTCCTAGTTTCATCTGATAGTCTGTGTTACCTTTGATCAGATGTTAGCATTGTCGGATAACCTGACAAAGTTGGTGCAGTGTCTCTTTGTGGGAACCTAAAGCAGGAAATCAAGACATTGAGACAATTGGCTGTCTCCCACTTGACTAAATGCTATTTGCAGCCTTTAGCAAGGGCTGGACCTCAGTTTGTGAGATGAGCATCAGCTAGAGCTGTGCTGTAGCTCACCCTAGCTTGTCCCTGCACTGATGGGGTCTCAGCAGGATGTTTGGGGAGCAGTGTGTGCACCTCAGAGACCCTTCTGTAGAGACACTGTGTCCTCTTTGCACTTGCAGTGTTTCCCACAACTGTGTTTGCAATGGATGTGACATCTACTTTGAATAACATTTATGGATCCTGAGACAGTATTAGGGTGCACAAAGCACTGGTAGTTTTCATGTGATAGAAAAAGAGGATAAATCACCAATGCCTTACTGGTGAATAATGGTGATCTGTGCAATGAAGGTGGTAGTGGTCATGAGAGGTGCCTTTGCTCTTCTGGACTATTCTACTCTTCCTTTGAGGGAAGAAGCAATTCTTTTTTGTATTACAAGGAATGGTGTGCTGATGGTGTGGCTTTTTCCTAGAGCAGCTCTAACATTTATTTTTGTGCAGGACTGTGTGAATGCTTCCCATAGATCTTGGCAGTTGCCCCTAGAAGGAGATGTGGATTTCATTGAGGAGCATCATCATGGTTTTGGTATCCCTTAAACCATGCTTTGCTTTTTCTTTTTGACACACTTCATGCTTGCCTTTTTAAATGCTGCACGGGGGGGAGAGGCAATGGTTAAGGCAATTGTTAGCTCTTAAGTGGAAAGGGGATGATGTTTCTGTTGCAGCACAGCGAGTGAGAAGAGACACCCTGCTCATGCTCCTGGCTTTCCTCAGAATCTCAGTGTTTGGGCAAATCTGACTGGGGCAAAGCTTTCTTCTTTTCTGGGTAAGCAAATCTTTCTTTTGCTTCACACTGAGCCTCTTTTATCCACCTGCAAGATGATAAAGATGATATTGTGGAATAGATAGGTCTGCTTTTTGATCAGGTTATGGTGAAACATGTTGGACATTCTCTGGGGCTGTTACGCTTGGGGAAACTGATATCACTGCTGTCTTGAATGGACTGGGATGCTCCAAGGCCAGAGGGAGTTTATATGGGTTTTTTTTTTTTTGCAATATTCACAGAGCAAGTGGGGCTGTGAATTAATGCCAGGCCTGAAGTTCTAGCATATGAATGAAGGTATCTGAGTCAGGTGGTCCCCAAGATAACAACACTGAAGGATGCTTCTCTTCTGTGCCATCCTTGATCCATGCCCTCTGATGAGTTTTTGCTGGCAGCTGCCAAATGACTATGCAAGATCAGTGAAAGCAGAGGTCTGCATCATTAAAATGTCACCTGAGAATGGTCTAGGAAGTTTGCCACGTGTTATGTCTTCTGGAGAGTATATTTGCACGTTCATCACCATCATTTGCACATTCCAGAGGGTTGCACATAACTCTCTGGAATTTGCTATGCAGTCTGCTCTTCAAGCAGTGTGTATTGCTAAATTAAAGCCAGCTCTGGCCTGACATGCAGCAGCAGTGAACCCAAACAGCTGAGCTGCACAGTGTTTGGGCTGGGAGAATGGGATAATGTGCAGTTGCAAAGGCAGTAGCATACAGGCAGAGCCAGTGTAGTCACAACTGGACTTTACCTTGAGCTCCAGAAGAAGCAGCGATCTTCATCTTGAGAAGCAGCAAAGTAGGATGTCTGAACAGAAGGATTCCAATAGCTGTTGTAGTAAACTCAATGGGCTTTTACATGTGAAAGTGAAAAAGCAGGACTATTTCTTGAGTGTGACTGTCTTCCCTTCAGTTTTGCCTGTAGTTGCACTGGCCTGGAAGGAGAGGGGTTGGAATAGATCAAGTCTTGAAATTGGGAAAGAAAGCAACAGCATCAGGGATATGATGAATAAGAGCAACTCTGTTATTTCACATAAAATTGTAATTTGCTCATGCTCCCTGTCAATTTGGAGTTTGGAAGCATCCTGTGTTGTTCACCTTCTTATCACATGTGGAGAACCCCACATCCTGAAATCCAGTTCTTCTATATCAGCAAGACCAGTATGTATAATAATGGCCAGGTATCAGTTGTTATGCTAAAATTATAGCAGGCTCAGATTGGGTATTGTGAACAGTTGTTATCCATGAGCCAACAAATTTAGCAGAGTCTTAACTTCATTAGCAATGTCTAAACGCATTAGCCATATGCTCCTCAGCATATGGGTAAATACATAACAATTTATTTTCATTAGGGTGTTCTTACAAGTGCTACTAACCCAAGCTCCACTAGAAGTGTTTACAGCATGACATGTCTTTTCAGATAAGAAGCTGGTTTTCTGTACAGCAAGTCATCCTGAAATGTTGGCAAGCAAGATACTTCCCTGTCCTTTCTGGGAATAGGCAGGTACAGCTGCTGTGGGTCTGATCTGCTGCATCTAGCTAGGCTTGGTTTCTGCAAGGCTTTGTATTAAAATGAATAATAGAAGGCTTTGGAGAAGTGCCTGTTCAAACACTTGCTGGTGAATCCTTGGTATTCATTGTGTGCCTGCCTTCTGGTTGCCTGTGATGCACTTTGCATGGCATCACCACCTGGTAGCTTTACAACACTCATGACCTTCTGGGTTCTTCCCAATTTCCCCCTTCCCAGGCAGGATGTAGAGTTGAAATATAACTTTTCCTAAGAGGTACTGAGTGTGAAATGAGGTCATACTCATGGTTTATAGTCAAATGGATGTGGTGATGGAAACCCAGGGTGAGTTTGTAGGGTAGGCACTGTGCAGGGCTGTGAGGGCTTCAGTAGCTGCGAAGTGGCACGAGTGTAAATTGGCTGTTGTGTGCTCAGTGTTCTCCTAATTTCTCAGAAATAAATGAAAAGCTATTTTCTTGAGCGCTTTTTATTTTGAATTTTTTTTTTTGTGAGCATTTCTGCAGCTTGATCCAGAAACAAGAGGTGCCTAGAAAGACACTGAAGAGTAAGAAAGGACAGATCTTATTGGAGAAGGAGAAAGTTCAAAAGTTAATCTGTTTCTCCTAAGCCTCAGAGGCCTTGGCACATGTCTAAATTTAGATGGTAATGCGAAACAAGAATCAACTAGAGTTGGAATCTAATCAGGTTTTTTTGTTACTTGACTGGGTTTTTATTGTGGCTGCGTGGTTTTTCGGTTGGTTGGTTTTTAGAAAAGGAAAATCAACAGAAAGCCTAAACAAACCTGTGTGCTTTAAAAAGAAATGTGTTTCAAATTGCTGTGTTTTCTTTCTGTCTTTGTCATCATACAACACTGATGAATGGATGAGTGAATTAATTATAGTCTTGGGTTGTCCTTGGACTTTCTAACTTTTCATTCTGTTTTTTAACTATTAGCCTTTTTTCCTGCTTAGATTTTGTTATTTTGTAATAATCTATGAATTTTAGGAGATTTATATAAAAGCAGAGGGAAAAGTGAAGTGTTCTTTGGGCAGTTGCCATGGGACAGTTTTAAATATTTAGGTAGCAAAAACAACTCGCTGAACATTTGTAACTTATTTTACCTTACTTCAAGAAAATTGAAAATTATAAGCAAGAGAAAAAGAAACTGAGCTGCATATTTCAAAATATTCTCAACTATGTATTTTCATAATAAAGGATGCAAGAAATAAATGTTAAAATAATTGCAAAATATTATTTGCTATTTGCTGAATTTCCGTGGGTTTTGTATATTATATCTGATGGCACTTTTTTTGATTCTGTGAGTCTAGAAAACTGTTAACTTTCATAGGCAGGATGATGCCTGGGTTGATTTAGGTAGGATTACTGAAATTTAGGGTAAAGGAACCATAAGAAGTCACATGCAATGATGGGTTGAAATACTCTCTGCGAAGCTGAGTGGGACATTAAACATAGGTGTTATTCTTCTGCTGAATAGTGCTTTTCCTGTTCCACTCAAAAGGAAAATATGGGGATTTTTCAAGGAATTTTGAATGAGTTGGAGACAGGACCTCTGACTTGTAAGATAATGTGGTTTATTTTTCTTATCTTCTGTATAGATAGGAAGGGTGAGTTTGTCTTACATTTTTACTGTATGGCTCATAAGACCCCTAGTTATAAGATTTTAAGGATTTATTGACTAACAAAACACTGTTAATAAGGATATTTATGTTTTTGATCCAATCCTTAAAATATTTTGTCTTATGGACTCATGCTACAGTGCAAGTTCTCTTAGTTAATCATGTTATGATACACAAACCTACAGTATTGTATTCTAAACTTCTTGTTTATCTTTGTAAATACTTTTATTTTTTCTATGCTGTAAACTCTAAAATTTCTTAATGTGTTTCTGCTTTAAATTACAAATCCACATTCTCATTTGTACCTAAAATTGGAAACCTTTTCTAAGGTTTCAGATAAAATCCTGTGTTTAATTCTAAGCTTTGGCTTACAGGCCCAAAGTTCTGAGAATTCCCTGCATTTCAGAGTCTAACATCTCCCCCTTCGTTTTGTATTAAGAATATTCCTTTTATGATTTTGTTAATTATCTTTTGTGTGTGTTGGAGTAGGTAAAGTTTTGTTATAATTATGATGATAATTAATATATACACACCTATTTTTTGATTTTTTTTTTATGGTGTAAGGTTTAATTTGTTGAATAGATAATTTAATGATGTTCTATCATCAATTTTGATCTTAGTTATGTTTTCCATTAATTGTTCTATGTTCTTATGAATGGATTTTGAATGATTAGATAGGTTTATGTAATACATTTCATCAAAATTGTCACACCTCTGTTTATGTACTAGTAGAAGAAAACTTATTGTTGTGTTTTGTAGAGTTTTATATTTTACATTTTTGACATTGGTTAATAATCTATTTAATGTAAGAGAAGTAGTATTGGCTTGCTTACTTGACTCGTACCCTAATTGATTTGATTGTTTTAGGGTTATTGTTGAGGTAAGATGGGGTGAAAATATAGATATTGACAAGATGCTGAGGGAAGTCTGTCTTTGGACACACAGGGAAAGGGGATGGTGAGCCCCAAGGTCTTCCCTGATTTGCTTCTATTTACTTTTATTTCCATATGTTTAGAGGAAGCAGTGGGTGATAAGCCCCAGACAGGATAAGGGATGTTGTGGCTCTAGAGAGTAGTCTAGGAAAGAAGCACAAAGGGGTTTGAATAAGAAATCTGTGATTGCTGCATTATTTTTGCAGAGACATTAACACATCTGCCTTGATCTGTTAATACGCTGCAACATGTGGTATGTTGTGAAAAGTGTGTGATGATGCAGAAGGAGGGAGGGGAGCACTTGATTTATCCTTATTTTTGTTCCACTTCTGAGGGCAATCTAGAAGCACCTTGCAGCCAAGGTGGAGTGGAAAAGGCACTTGATCACAGGGAAGGGGGAAATGGGAGAGCTTTTGGGAGAAAAAGTTGTTGGTGACCTTATACTAGAGGTCTCTATTTTAATAAAGAGTCTCATAAAGTTCATCACAGATAGAATTAGGGACCTTGCAAGTATCTTGTAGTTATATTTGTGTTTATATTTTCCCTACCTCTTTTTTCCTCTCCCGTGCCCCAGGGAGCCATCTCTAAGACCTCATAAACGTGAGATTTCATTTTCTAATGCTATTTCATTTCCTGGATGGAAGACCTGCCACAAGAAGACCAGACCTCAAATTATAATAGCCCTGTAAATAACTCCCTAAGGCAAAGGGGAAAAAAGAAAGCCTTTGAAAGACAACCACAAATGCAAAAATGGAGGGTTTGGGTTCTTGCAGAACCAGACTAAGAAGTTCTAGTTAGAACATGGTTAATTTTTGGGTTTCCCTGTTTCTCTTTTCATTGTTTACACAACAAAATGATATTTCAAAAGTCTTCAGAGGCCTTCTGCTTGAGCCTAATTTTCTACAGTGTTTTAATGCCTTTTGGCTTGTCTTTAGATACTGCTAAAAAATGGAATTTGCAGGTAAAATTGAAAACAATCCGACAAACTGACTAAAACAAATACAATGATGGATTGAGTAAAAATAGTCTGAAAATGCAACTTCTTCTTCTTTCTTGGTGAAGTCGTTTTAATTCAGCAGACCCAGACAGTCTGCCTGCTTTCTGCTGGAAATCTGTGCGGAATTGGCACATCGACTAGAATAAAAACATTCCCGAGGAATCGGCGTGTTCTGTCAAAACATTTGAACAGCTCCTGTCTCCCAGAGCACAGCATTGCTCTGGAGCCGGCAAGGGAGCTCTGCAACGTGTGCTGCAGGCTTCCCCTCCAGCCTCCCATCTCAAACCCACCTTTCTGCACAAGCATGGGCCAAGTGTTTCAGGTTCAATTATATTTAGCTGCGGAGGCAGTAGAGAAGGCACTTTACAAGAACCTTTTGCAGCATGATTGGACCTGTGTAAGGCTGTCCTTCCTCTGTTCCTGCTAAGGTTGTGCTGTACATGTAGTCTTTTAGGTTGCAAAAGTGGAGTCCAACCATTAATCCAGCAGTGCCAAATCCACCACCAAACCATGTCTTTAAGTGTCTCATCTACGTGTCTTTTAAATACCTCCAGGGATGGTGACTCAACTGCTTCCCTAGGCAGCCTGTTCAGTACTTGACAGTCCTTTTGGTACAGAAATTGTTCAAAATGTGTGAAGGAAAAGTCTTGGAATTAAGGTTGGTGGATCCCAGTACCTTCCTGGTTTGCTATGGTGTCTGGGGACAGGTAGGCTGGCAAATCTGAGCTCCAGGAGAATTCCTGCAGCACAGGGATGGGACTTTCCCCCCCAACACTGTGTCTCAGTGCCACATCTTTTGCTGCTGCATGACTCTGTGTGAGGTTACTCTCCAACAGCAAAGTCCAACCTCTGTGTTCTGGATTAATAATAATAATTTTTATGATTTGATCAAACTAAAAAAAGTAATCTTTGGCTAGAAAGAGGTACTCAGCAATTGCAGAGTGTAACAGAGCAAAGTGTGGTGAAACTCAGCATTTTCAGCTTGACACTGACTGCTTTATTTTTGCTAAGTAGTATCTTATTCCCCCAGCACTGAGATGAAGGGGGTCTTGCTAGTAGGCTCTGCTTTCTGTGAATGAGACTGGTAAAATCTGGCCTGCAGACAATTTACTAGAGATACTGTCTGTCTATTATTGAGACTAATTGCTAAGGAATGTAATTGTATCATTCCTGTTACCAAAATTGATATTCCCTGCCTGACTCCAGCTAAATGAGTTTTTATTTTTGCAGAATTTCTGGGCTGTTGCGTGCTAAGGCGTTGTGTTGAAACAAATGAGGTTTTTCCTTATACTTGACAGAGAGGTGTGTCTTAAGCAGTTAAGATGCACTAGCAGATGGTGTCCTTTAAGGCTGAAACATGTGACAGTAGCCTGTTTGAATGAGTATCCATGCTAGTTTTAGCACCGGGAAGAAATTCAAGTCCAAAGAAGCCGCTTCCCTTTCCTTGCTCCTTCCGGTAAGGGAGGGAACAGGAAAGTGCCTGACTTGTGCTGCTGAAAGCTCCTCGCAGCAATGGAATAACAGCACGGTCACACCCACACAGTGCTGGAGCTCTGCGCCCTTTCTGTAACCAGGACAGTCTCTAGTGTGCTTGTCTAAGCCCTGTCCAGCAGAAAAAGCATTTATAAATCAGCATAAAAGTAAACAAGGTGGGAAGACAAGCTACCCAATGTATGTGGTTATTTTGTATACTGTGGCACATGCCCAGACAGCAATTCAGTATAATTTAGAATACAAGTGGCATCACAGAGAAATGTGATGGAAGACAATGACCTGTGCCAGGGAGGGCAGGGGTGGCTCACAAACCAGCCCTAGATCTGCATGGATTAGTGTCAGCACAGCAGACTTGCCGGGGATGGGCTGGGAATGTGCATTCCTAACTCTATTACTTATCCCCTGGGCCAGAAGGACCAGATGTGTTGCATTGCATAGACAACATATTTAATCTGTGAATGATCATTCCTGATGGATCCCCTCCAGACAGTCCACAAGTTACATTACTGAGCCCCAGCCTATTTTACATAGAAGGACAAGACCACCCAATCCAGTGCCTATAGGGAAGGGAGAAGGTGGAATTGCTGTTATTTCTCATTTTATCAAGCGTCTGTATGCTCCATGGACAAAATGCTTATATACTGGTGTCTAACCTGAGGCAGCTAAAGCCATGCTTTGGTACCCAAAAATGTTACCATACTATTTGTCACAGGAGTTAATAGGTGTTGGTACTTGTAGATGTTGCTACAACTCCTTTTATGTAGTTATGCAAAGTCTAGCCTGCTGCACTTAATTTTGTTTTAAGCATATACTGTGCTGAAAAAATATGGTCACCTTTAGGACTCAGGTTTCTGGAAACTGAGGTTTCCCATTCCTGAAAACTCTGGACAGGACTCTGAGCAACCTGATCCTGTTGAACTTGTCCCTGCTGGTGGAAGAGGGGTTTGACTAGAAGGCCTTTAAAGGTCCCTTCCAACCCAAGCTATTCTATGACCAAAAAGATGAAAAGGTAATTTATCCCAGTATGGCCATATGGGAGGGGAAAGCATGATAAAATCCTTCTCTGAACAATTATGGCAAAAATATATGTTAAAAGGCTTTAAGGTGTTTCACGATGATGAGCCCATCATTTGACAGGCAAGGTAACAGACTGGAACAACAGTGTCAGAATTGAAGTCTCTTAATATATTAATGTCTTGCAAAGATCTGAGACTTGGGTTTATGTGGACTTAACTCTGTCCTAACACAGGAGCATCCCTTGATATGCTGAAACCTTATCATCTGGGGAGGGAGACTTGAAAGAAAGCAAGCGTGCTTGCAGTTTTATGGGCAGGGAAACTGAGGGCTGTGGCTGTAACAATTTTGCCTCACTACTCACTGAGACCAAATGCCCTCTGTGTTCGCTGAGCATGGGCACAGGCAGCCAGGGATTCCTGAGCTTGTGCAGGAAGAGGGTGTGACAAGGGCTGTAGACTGCGTCAGCACCCAGTGGCCTCTGTCACAGTGCCACAATCAATGCCACCTTCCCAGAGTCCCTGCTGCTGCAGGAAAATCTTATATTACATGTAGGAGGATAATGCCTCAAAACATCCCCACTGGAATAAAGAAGTACCTTAAGTTGAGAGTCCAAACCCAACTTGCTATTCTCCTACTTTTGTAGTGGTTTTGGTAATTTTCATTTGGTTTAGGAAAAACAGAAATAGGTGTTAAATTCATGCTTAAAAGATTGCATCTCTTTGGACAGACTTGTTATCCCTTTTCTCATTTTCAACAAGTAAACTTGCTTTTGCAGCAGAGATTTTGACATTAAGTGTCTTGATAGAATAATAGGCATGAGATGGATTGCAATCTATTGCCTCAAGACTTTGCCAATCATAAACTGAAATCAGTTAATGCATTGAGTTAGATCTTGCTATATTGGACAATGTGCTAGTAGTATTAAAAATATCAATCCAGAAAATATATTGATTATATTATCTCCATAGCAACAAACAATAATAGGATAATGTTAGCTTAATAATTGTGCTTTGTGAAAACCTTTCAGATAATTACTGCATTGTGGTCTTTTTGCAATGTGGAATGCAATAACGCTTCTTCCTTGACTGCAGTCACCATCAGCACTGCGTCAAGAGATGTTGTTTTTGTGTGCATGCATATGTATTCGTGGGTAATTTTGCTCCGGGTGAAACAATTCAGCAGACTATTTTGGGATCCATTTTTAAATGGTCAAGACCACAAATTGGCAATTGTTTTCCATGTGGCTTGTTTTCTCCCACCTCCTCTGACAACTGGCTACTGTAAAAAGAGGTTGTTAACATTCCTTTTCCTGCCTCTTTCTTTACAAGGCACGAAGATTTTTGGCATGTAATGAAAGTGAATGTCCAGCTACTCTGTTAAGGATTTGTAGGGGAGAGGAACTCTGCTCTAAAGACAGTGCTTCATATCTGTTCCTTTAATTGAATTTAATCTATCATCCTCTAGGAATGACTTGTTCTGCAGGAGCTGAGATATTTGCCTGTATTTTAGGGGACCTGGCTCTCTTGTGCATCCTACATTGTCGTATAAATAATAACCTGAGGTTGTTATGAATATAGAGAGATACTTTCCTACATGTAAGTAAGGAGGTGTACATATAACATTTTTAGCCTGAAATTTTGGCAGGAGAGTCAGAGGACTGATATATACTCTCTTCATCTGGGTCTTGCTCTTTACTTCCACATCAACTCTGTAATTTATATCTTGAGTTAAAAAGAGGCATTAACAGAAATCCATGATGAAGAAGCTAAGTTTTTAGAGTGACTCTGTGTAAGCTCTGCTCAGCAATAACAAAAACATCTCTATATTATCAACCCTGTGTTCAGCACAAATCCAAAACATAGCCCTATTCTAGCCACTGTGAAGAAGAACAACTCTCCCCTAGCCAAAACCAGCACAATTGGTAAAGCCTCCCAGTTTAATCTGTGAAGTTAAGCAGCTAAGCCATCCTATGTCTGTGAAAAATCCTTGGGGTCCTGGCAGTAGATCTGGAGGCTGTTCTCCTTCTGGTCACAGCAGTAGTTCATGTTGATCAAGAGTTAGACATCAGCTAGCACTGCTGCTAAATGTTGCACTGGCAGGAGCTTCCCCATGGCTTTTGTAGGGTGCCCCATGCTATTCCCAGTGGTGTGGTGGGATTGTCCTTTTACTTCCAAGGACATGAATGGATGTCATGTTGTTTAGTGGCCACTCTTCCATTACTTTTTCTGTGGGACAAACACTGATGTCAGACAAATTAAACACCTCTAACTGCATATAATTTTATTTTGATTCTTACTTCTAGAGAGATTTAGTCATTCAAATGTCCTATAGTTTATCATCTTACTGTTTACCAAATAGGGGTCCCCTTTTCTTTGAGGACCTTCAGAAGAAAGCCCCTGCTTTGAAAGCACTACCTAAAATAAGTGATCCTCTTGGACCTGAGAATGTGCAGACCCTCTGCTCTGTACAGGTGTACTGTGTACATAAGAAAAGCAGGAGATTGACAGAGTTCTGATAGTTTTCCATCTGAGGTGATGGAAGCATCAGGAGCTTGGTTGTGCTGTTTTCCTCTCCAGTCCCTCCAGGTGGTTGCTTTATGGGAAGGATGTGATGGAAAGGTTGTTTCATATCCCTGGCAGTGGTTACTGTCTGCCAGTGGCCCAGTCTCTTAGGGATGTGGTTAATTCACAGCGACATAGAGGAGGAGTTGTTGCCCTCAACTCTGTGCCTTATGCCAAAGCATCTAGGCCGGCATAAGTGTTGTACTGAATGAGGGTGCCAATCACCTTTCTCTCTTCCCCTGTGCAGATGAATTCAGTTGTAAAAGGACAGCTAAATGCATTGGTTCCTCTGGAAAATATCTGGTATTTGCAGGTGTGCAGCATCATTTGTTAGAAAAGGAAGCAAGCCCAGATGGCTTGACAAGGAGTTTTCTGGGTTTTTTTCCTGGTGTTGCTGCAGAATCCAGCCCTGAGTGATGATCTAGAAACAGAAATGAATGGCTGACAGGAGCCAATTTAATCCCCACCTCCAAACCTGAGTTCTTCTGTGTATGAAATTGTCACAGTTGAAACTCTAACTGTGCTTGACACATCCTGTGCTAGCCAGTGATCTTACTGATTGCTAGAGCTCCCAAATTCTGATTGCACTGCAGCCTCCTGTTTAGTTTCCTAGTGCTATGTCAGCTCCTGATGCTCTCTGCAGTCCTCTCTCCAGCCCACACAGGGATTGGCATTGTATGTTTCTGTCTGCCTCTTCCTAATCCCTTTCCTGCGTGGCCTGATATGGCTTTCTAGTGTTTCTGGCTTTTGTGCTCAGATCCTACAAGCTACTGCATGGGTGGCATGGGTCTTAAACAGTCTTTGACTTCAAGACAGAGCATGGAGAGTAACTTGCCTCATGAAAACATGGAGATTTTGCTGGAACAGTTACTTTAAAACAGGTGAAGAGTCAACTGCTTGCTATAATGTGGCTATCGGGGCTACAGTTTGTTGTATTCCCAAAGGGATAAAAGTGTTCTGCACAGGATCTTACAGCCCATCTCTGTCCATAGTGCTTTGGGGTAGGTCTGTTCTACCTGGTGGACATTGCTCTGGGAGCAGGATCAAGTGCTGGGAGTGTTTGTTCCATGGCTGGGCTGAAGATGTTGCTCTTGGCTGGGCGGAAGATGTTGCTCTGCAGGCACATTCCCCCTCCTGCCCTGCTGAATGTATGGGCTCGCCTTGAGCCTTGTGTGTGTCAAGCTGACGTGTCTGTCCTTAACCTTGTGGCTCTTACCGAGGTGCCATGTGATAGATGGGAACACAAGGGACCTGTCATGCCTGTGCCTGGCCTGTCCATGCTGCAGATAGCAGTCTGCTCTGCTCTGCATCAGAGGCCACTACAATCTATGGGGACGTTTTTCTCTTTTCGTGCTTGAGAGCTGCATCCATACAAGGTGGGAATTAGGCAAGAGGAAGCTGAGCTTGTCTGGCCATGTTAAAATACAGAAATAGTCCTGGTATCTTTCAGTAATGTATTAAGTGGCATGATTAATGTCTGTCACATGTAGTGATCTTTCCAGGTCTCTTCCCTCGATGCAGGACTCTGTGTGCTGTCTGGTGCTTTGGCTTGGATACTGTTCTGTGTCTTAGCATCATCACAATAAAAGACCAAAATCTGAGAGCTGAATTTGTGATTATCTTAAGTTCTTTCACTTGTGATTATCCTAAGTGTATATTTCATAGTTTTAAACTTGGTGGTCACAGAAAAATAGGTGGCGTGGATTTATAAAGAGTTCATAAACAATGGCAGAGACCCCTACACTCTAAGAGGGGAATGTCTCTGAGGAGGCCAAGGTATTGCTCACTGAATGAGTAATCTTGTGTTCTACAGATGAGGTTTTCTTGAAACCCACCTAAATTGTGCCCACTTAGGCACTAGTGAGCAGTATGAGATGGCTCAGCGTTTCCATCAGAAAAGAAAGCTTAATCATTGTCATCCTAATTGTGTAGGTGCAAGATTTGCACAAGGATGTGTAATTTTTCCAATGCTTATTTCAAAGTCTGTTTGCACTCTGTGACACCCAAGACAAACTTTTTCACAGTGGGTTTGGTTAATAGATTTTATCATTTAAAATGACTTTTTTGTGGTCTGAAGGAATCTGCTGTTGATAGGTCTGAGAAGGAAGGGGACACTCTTCTGAAGTGGAAAAGCTCCTTGGAGGAAGGAGTCCCTGCCTCCCTTTCTTGGGAAAGAAGTCAACTCTCATTTCTCTGAATGCCACTTTGCTGCCCTCAGAAACTGTGTTGCTGTGTTGTCAGAGTATTCCCCAAATCTTTGTTTTCCTTCAACTTAGCTACCATGTCTGTATATCCTACAAAAAGTTGTTTCCATTTCTTCAAATTATGTTTGAAGATGACTGTTTTACTTCTCTTAAAGGAAGGCCAGCAAAGAAAGTGAATAAAATTCATTCACCGTTAGTGAGATGTGCTGATTGCTTATGCTAATCCATCTGAGACATTGAGCTCACAGTGAAAATCCACATTACAGTGGTCCTCTATTGTGCAATGAACTCCCTCCTATAGAGAGCACTGTAATTCTCTGCTTTCCTGCTGTAATTTGAGGATGCAGTAATATTAAGGCAGCAAAGGTGGTTAGTGATCCAGTGGAATTACATGTAAGTAGAGATTGTGCAGGAGAGAATTGCACTTAGTTTGGAAGGACGACAACTTAGAAGACATTTAGTGAAAATTACATACTTTAGTAAAAAGAAATAAATCCATTGCTCCTTTCTATTTTTCTTCTGTTTTCTTGACTTATTATAAATATATGTTTATCAAAGGATCAGAAACTGCAGCGAGTCTGTAAGACCTCATATGGAGCCTTTCATGAACACACATTGAACAAATTGTAATTCTCTTTGTACATGTCTTCATAATGACATGTTTTCTGTTTTGGACAAAAGTTCCTAGAAGCCTGAATAGGTGTCATCTGTGACATTTACTATGAAGTAAAATAAGGGCCTAGCAGGGGTAAATGTTATCTACACAATAGTCCTAGTAAAAATAGTAAGTTTGCAATTATATCTCTATAGTGGATATAAACAAGGTCGAGGCTAACAGCAGGTAACTTTCAAATAGATAAAAAGAAATATTATTCTAGCCCGTGTAATCAGACTGGAGAATTCATCATTGCAATAATCAGAGAATCAAATGCAGCAGCTGGAATAATTTGAGGGTCTGGATCATTTTATGACTAATTACATTTGTAGCTATGCATACTATAAGAGTAATTCAATCTTAAGCTAATAGTTGGGTGAGGAAGAAACCTCCCTCTACTTAAAGCATTTTAGAGTTAGCCGTGCATATATAGTTCCTTTCCTCACGCCTTTCTTTAAAGCCTCAGGCATGTGATATGTCTGAAATCTCAGAAACAGATCAAATTTGTTGATATTCCTTTCCTTTCTCATATACTGCCTGTGTTTCTGTGGCAGAGAAGGAATGTTTTTGTAAGCTACCAAGGAGGAGGATTGTGAGACCTTGTCTCTGGCTCTACTATTGACTTCTTGTGTGGCATTTGGCAAATTGCTTAATCTTGTGTGCTTCCAGATCCTTACCTGTGACAGATTGGCATTTAACAGCCCAAAGATGTTGAGGAAATGAAGTCTCTAAAGTGAAATGAGATTGAAAAAAGAGACAAAAAGAAAGCAAGAATCTCATTGCAGTATGCCAAATTAATGTATGAGACTATATCTGTATGAGAATGAGTTGGAAAGTTGAGTCAACTACAAGTGTGAATGCTGTGTGCACATGTGAATGTGTAGTAAATCTCTTCCATGAGAAGAGTCCCTCTTATTCTAGAAGTGACTGTTCATCTCCTTGAGGGGCTGGTGTAGATGACCTGGGTTATTCATCCTACGCTTCATTTTTATGAGTATCCACATCTTGGTTCTTGTCCTCACTGTCCTGACTAAAAGGTTTCTAAAATCCTGCAACTTCAATAGTCAATAATTATCTCATTTCAAGCAACATTTATCCACAGCCAGTTTATATGACTTTGATCTTTTACTAATGTAGACCTTTATATTAAGTAGATATTTTTCTCTTCCTGCTGATTCCTCCCAGTACAGCTCCAGACAGCAAGCATGTCTCCTCCCTTTGGTCTGCTAAAATGAACCTTTGGTTAGCTAAAATGGACTCTCCTAATTATGACTTGTAAGACAGGCCTTCTATTCCCCAAAGATCCTTGTAACCCTTTTCTCCAGTTGTTCCATTTTTAATTCATTCCTTTTGAATGTGGCAGCTCATCAAATTTACATGCAGCATTCCAGAGAAAGCCTATCTCAGATACTCTGCATTGGTAGTTTCCATCATCTTTATCGTATGGTTAATGTGTCCATCCAGGTTTTTCACTTCTGTGTTATTTTCAAGCATTCACCTGCTACTGCAGAAATTCTTGGAGTTAACATAGTCTCTCTCTAAGGGCATGAAGCTCTGCTTTCAACTAAACTCTCCTCTGTTGCAGTTGTTCAGGTTCTTCAGGTCACCCAGTTCTTCTGGTATGACAATTTCAGTGTCTCTGCTTGCTGAGAAAAGGATCTCTCTATTCAGAACCATGTGCTTCACTGAAGCCTGACTCCTTTTTGTGCCAAACTCAGTCCTCCAAACACTGAACAAGCCTTTTCCCAGGATTGACCCTTGAGAAAACTGTAGATTTCCTCCTTTCCTGGCTGTACCTTTTCTTTCTACTCTGTCCATACTCACTTCCCTACAGCTTTGATGTTTTACTGTTTTTTGGATTTTTATCCAGATTTTCATTCTTTTGGGTGTGACAGTGGTTTCCCAGCCATGAGACCAAATCCATTACTGAAATCTGTGTGCATCTTTCATTGTTCCCTCACCTAGGAAATATGTTATTTTCCTAAAGAAAGATAAAAAGCAGTATATCCCCTTTTCCATTAAGTATTTGCTGTGAAGTGGGCTGCCATGGGGTGCCTGAAGGACTGTGAACTGGCTGGAGCTGCTCCATCCAGCCATCCACTTGGGCAGTGCAGGTGCTTTAGCTCTGATGTCAAAGATATATGGTGGGTTTTGTGAGGAAAATCTGAGAAATCTTGCATGCTATTGAGGTCAGGCTTTCCTCTGTGTGTTTGCTTCCTTGGCTCCCCCTCCCTCCAACTCCTCAGTTACCAGCCTATTAGAATCAGTCATTAACCTGGTTAATGGGGAGAAACAGCAAACACCAGAAAAGATGATGTGCTGTTCTTAATTTCCAAATGGGAAATTGACTGGTTTAAGCAGTAAATGTTTCAAGAAAAGGCAAACCTCAGAAAAGGGTCCAAAACCTGTCTTGCTTTTGTAATGTCAGCACACCAAGGTGGAGAAGGAGGAGTACTTCAATGTTGAGTGGTCTTTGGGGGCAAAAAGGTGGCACCCTGCCAAAGCTGCCAAGGTGGCTTTAAGCTGGGGTGCTGAATGGGCATGACTGAGTTGTATTGTGCCATCTGATCCTTTTGGTGATATGGTTAAGGTGATATCTGGATGCGTTCTTATCCTTTGTGAGATATGACTTGAACCCAAGAACTTTTGTCCTCTCTGAGTAAGGAGAGGTGGCAGAGGAAGAAGAGGGCAAAGAAAAGCACAGGGTAAGGGCAGAGGGGGAAAGGAAGAGCTCAGGCAAGAGGGAAAATAGCCATATTTCAGGGAGAGACTAAAGCTGTTCCACTGAAGTGAGATAACAGCTCTTTGTTAGGGACAACAAGGACTAATGCAGCACACAGAAATAACCTGCCAACTTAATCTTTATTAAAGATCTGAAAAGGTGGAAGGAAAGAAATTTACAAATTGTTTGGTATTTAGCTCAGGTAATTTTTTTAAAATTGTGTAATGAGAACACATTGTCCGAATTTTCATATGCAGATTCAATTAGTGTTCAGTTAATTAGCCTTTACAGATGAGATTAACTTAATTACATAACACTAACCTCTCTTAATAACTATTAAGGGTACGAAGGCTGCCTTTAATAAATTTAGAAGGGCTATATGTGTTTTTTAAAATCTGAAATGACACACACATAAATTAAACCAAATTACACACAGAGGACAACCATTAATGGTAGTGATCAAAGGAAACAAACTATGTACATAGCTCAGAATCAGGCTGCTTAGAAGTTCATGCTGTGTTCCTCCGCTTGTCTGCTGGCATCCTAGTGATTTCACTAGGATTATTACTGGAGCTGATGTACAGTCTGGGGTCATTGCTTCAAAGAGGGTTGCAGACTGATACAAGGTTACTTTAATTAAATGCTAGCTTGTGTTAAAAAAAATCATTTTGGGTACTAGGTTATTAGCAATTTTCTTTTTCAGGTGGTCTAAAGAAAAATGTGTGAAAGCCCATTGAATGCTAAAAATCTGATGCAAAAATATTTATTGTTATTATGTACCATAAACAACTGTATAGATTTTTTTAATCTCTTGATATGAGGTTTGCACTTGAACAATGATGCTGTCATTATTAATATCACAATGAAACAGAGCATCACTTCTGATATAAGGTGATAAAGGTGGAGCATATATGGGACTACTTATGGGATGTGGCATCTTTGGCTTCTTAGTCGCAAGTTGGAATCCAGGGTGCCTTGGTAAAGTGACTGACATCAGATAATATCTGATACTTTTCAGAAAGGAGCAACAAAAGAAGCCTTTTCCCTTGGCTGTTCTTGCAAGGGTGATGTTTCCCACTTGCAGTGAATTTTGATGGGCTCATCACATCCATCTTCTCAGAGCTCAGTAGCTTTTATGACATTCAGTACACTGCAAAATTCAAGGGATACCCTCATTGCATTCTCTAGGACCCATTTTGGAGTCCAGATTTTGAGTTACTGTCAGGAGTAGGCATCTGCTGCATCCCAGCTTTGTGGCTCTCTTCAAACCATTTTATCTCATGACCCTGAAGGAGCATGGTGAAGTTCATAAACCACATAATTTGTTTTCCACCTGCAGTAAGCTGAAATGTTCAAAGCATTCTCCATACAATCTGAGTCATTTTCCATTTGAAGCCATGAGATCTGCAGGTATTGAGCAACTAAAAGGAATAGGTTGGATATGCCTCATGTTAAACACCCCAAAAATCAAAATACATAGCTTCTCTCTGAAATACTGCTTCTTTGTGAAAACTTTGGCTTAGTGCCTACAACCATTTTCAGCCAGGAGGAAAGATGACATTGCCGCAGATTTTTTCCTTGCTGTGAAGAACTAGCAAGGTGAATATGCAATGAGGAGGAAATTGCTGAAGTATCTGTCTTGGAGTGGCAGAGTCTATTGAAAAAAAAGGAGAGGGGATACTTGAGCAATTTCAGCCCTTTCACGTATGCAGCTCAAGCTGAATCTTCAACAGTTGGTATCTCAGGAAAAATGATTGGCAGTGACCAGACTTGGCTTTGTCTGGTGCAGACCCAGACCTTGTTCTCTTCCATGGGGTTTGCGCCTGTATCCCTGAGAGCAGGATTTGGCCTTGGGAGTGGTTCTATCCACAGATGCAGCAGATGATACACGCTCAGAGAAAGGGGAGAATGCAAATTCCCTGCAGGGAGGCAACCGCCAGATATGTAAACAAAGAACCTTCTGGGTGTGCAGCAGTCAGCCCACTTGAGCTGCTGTTTCCATGGTATACCAGATGCTGTAAAATATGCTTTCTTCGGGGGAAGAAGCTTTTCCTACCCCTGCATTATCCTGTTTGATGATGGGCTGACCTCAGGCTGGTACCTCACTGCATGGGCCACACGTGACAGGTCCCCCTGGCCCAACCATTTTCTGAGTTGATGATGATAGCTCATCTCTGCAGCTTCCAAACAAAGAAAACACTAAGTGATATTTTTTGTTTTAAGCTTGGAACATCATTGCTGACGATGCTTTTAATTTTTACTACTGAGTGTTTAATGCACAACAGTTCTTCCTGATGCACATGGTGTCATAATACTGAGTGTTTTTGCTTTTCTGTTTCCTTCTCTTTTTCAAAAAAACACAGAATACGTATATTTCCATTTTCCTCTGATTATTCTTTTCCTAATACCCATGTTGTTTTGTTATAATTCCTGGTTTTGGGAGCATAAAGCCACTGGGTACAAGTCAGCAGGTGCCATTTCTCAGTTTGACTGCGGATCACCCAGTGGATAAATAGGAGGAAAGGAAGCAAAGATAGGTGATGTCTACTCCCATTTTCTTGTGAAACAGCAGCTGATTGTGGGCAGGTGCTTTGTTATGTCATAGATACTAAGTACAAGTGCAATTATAAAACATGGAGAAGTCTGCAATAATTGATTGAAGGAAACCAAACTCAGCCAGTGTAAATAAATTACCAAAAGCATTTATGAGGCTTGCTGTGCTTCAAGCATGACTCAGGGGAGAAGGTGAGGATGTTTTCTGGGTACCTGTCTGCTGGAGGGTGTGTTTTGGGATGGTGCTGCAAAACTGGCAGAGCTGTGTGGATGTGGCATAGCCCCTCACTCTGAGACCATGCAGGTTCCTTGGCTTTCCTTGTGGCTATCAAGAGCAAACACAGGGGCCTTTTTATGGCTCCGGCTTCCTGCAGCTGAAAGGCATGCTGTGGTGTGTAAGGGATAGATGCACATGCTCTCTGCCCTGTTACAGTCCTGCCACCACAGCTCCATGGGCTCCTGTGTGTGCTGTTGGCTTCTCTTTCCCAGGCCTGCTGCCACAAGAGCTGCTACCAGGTGCTCACCAGGCCCTGGAGGAGGCCAGGACAGCAGTGGGTCCCAGGGGTGAACAGTGGAGGCTGTAGTAGTGAGTATGTGAGTGCAGTCAGCATGAGAAAGTGTCCTGGAGTGTAGAGAATTAAGGCTTTTTTTTACTCCTGAGGATGCTTTCTCATGGTCTTTCCCAGGTGCTTTTCAACTCCTCTTCCCCCATCCTGCAGGCTAGTACTTCTCACTTTAGGGGAAAAAAAAAATTAAGTGTGGTTAATTTTAAGCCAGTGCAATTATTTAGGAGTCCTGGAGGTGGAAAGCCAGTTACTGGTTAACAGATCTGATTTGAAATGTGTTCTGCCTGACCCCCCCTAATGCAGTTGAGCCAGAAGCAGCTCTTCCAAGAAGCTGGCTTTCTGGAAGGCTTTTCCACTGAATCATTTAAAGCCTAGGCTTCTTGAAAATGTTAATATCCTGCTGGCTCGCTGGAATGCAGCTGGTGGGTACAGCAAGTGCAATACCTATGTGCGTGCCTGCAATCCAAAGCACAGCGAGCAGGCAGGGCTCAGGCTGCAGCGTGGGTGTCCTTGCTGGAGGCTCAGCTTAGGAGGGAAGTGGGCTGGAGATCAGACCTGGTTTGGCATTGCCCCACAGGACTGGGAGTTCCTCTGCCCTGCCCAAGCAGTGGGGTTGTGATACAGCAGTGTTTGGCACACCCATGGGGCTGTGGTGGTGACCTCGAGCCGTGCTGGAAGTGTCACTGTGTTTGTGCAGCCTGGGCACTGGGGTCACAGTGTGCCCGTGGGCTGGGCCTGCTGGGCCAGCCTGAAATGGCTGCATGCAGAATGTGACCCCAGGATTCCCCCTTGCGCCAGCAGACAGCCCTTATAATGCTGAAATCACAGCAATTGCAGGCTGTGTATCTCTGTGGCAAAAATGCAGGTCGGTGTGAATGTGTATGTGCCTTTCCCCCTCCCATGGTGTCTGCAGGCAAAAGCCTTTTTGAGTTAGCTGTCTGTGTTTGTGGTGTTACGAAGCCTTTGTCCACCTTAGCTTCTCTGTGCTAATGTGTGAGGCTTTTCTGCTTACCTCAGTAGTGAAGAATTTTTCAGGGGAGAATATATATTATTTTCAGGCAATATACATTCTCTTCAGGCTGTCATCCACCTCTTTCATAATTTTATCTTCAGTGTATTTTCTTACACGTCATCCAGTAGTTTTTGTAGCTAAAGGAGAGCCTAGAGTTCTTGCCTTAAACTGGGGACATATTGTCCTGCAGAATAAAAGTGTTACAAGTCCAGGATTAAAAAAAAAAAGCACAACTGTACTATAAGAATAAAAAAAAAAAAAAAAAAATTGAGGGACTCTATGAGGACTGCAGGTGGTGGCAAGTGCTTTGCTAATTTGGACAATAAGTTAGCACCCAAGGGTGTTAAGTCAGATCATTACTTTGGTTACCAGATTTGCTTTTTCTTAGGCAAAGTACTCTCAAAGCATACACACATTACATGGGCTTGTTTATTTATGTCAGCAGTAGATGTATTTACAGTAGTTGTATTGTTCTAGCTAATATTCTGTGGGATGTTGTAAAAAGCAAGAAAGATTCAATACGAGACGTAAGTATTCTACTTTTTTAGTGAATTTTCTCTTAAGAATGAAAATAGATCATGCTAGTCTGTCTTCTGTTAATATAAATGCAGATTAATGCAATCAAACGGGTTACTTTTTCCATAGACAAGTTGCAAACACAATGGAGCACGGTCCTCAAATACTGCAGTTTCATTAAAGCAGATATTTTATCGTTAATTTTCAGGAATATTGTATATTTTGTACACCTTCTTTAGATTAATCAATTTGAATTCATTTAAGACACTAACAATTGAGTATAGTGACAGGTTTATTTAGATAAATGGATACGAATTTTCTTCAATTATGAAAATGGAAGACAGTAAAAATAGTAAAAATTTGAAAAAGAAATCTGCTTACCATTCTGCGGAATGTACCAGCTGACTGCCTTGTGCTAAACTTTGACTTGCAGGGTTCAGGTTTTTTAATAATGGGACTAAAAAAGATGACCTTGCCATATTCCCTGTGCTTCCCTTTTGTGTAGTAATTCATATACTTGTCATCTTATTAATTTATCTGTTAAGTTTTCCATCCATTTGCATATCTGAAAAAATTGAGTCAGGACCAAGATGATGAATTTAGTTTAAAACTATTGAATCGTGAAATGGTAACAAATTTTGGACAATAAAAAATTGATGAAAACATATTTCATGGCTGTCCAGATATTTTTTGGGGTTGGGATATGTTTTTCCAGCCATCCTTTCTAGACTCTGTTTGTCACATGTGGACAATATTAGAAAGGTGAAGGTAGGAGTTAATACCATGGTTCTCCTGGCTGAACTTCTACCACTTTGTGTGAGTGGTAGAAACAGTGTGTAATAGAGCTTCTGCTAAGCACTCTAAAATATTGTGGTTTTTTTCTTTCTCTAAAATATTGTGGTTTTTTTCTTTCTTCCAGGGTTTTTGGGAGAGCCACACAAAACTCATAAAAGATTATGGACCTGTTTGTGGGTAAGTTGAGCAGTGCTGTCATCTTTCTTCTTTCTGGCTCTTGTTCTTTGAGTTTGTTGGGTGGGAGAGGAGAAAATACCAAGATAAGATATTCATCAAAATGCAGAGTGCAGTGTTTCAGTTTGGGGGACAGAGGTGGAGGTGGTTTGATTACATGCAGCAAATACTCTTGGCTTATTTTAATTCAGCATTTGGGATTGCACTTCATTTTTCTCTCTTATTTTAATTATGCACATAAAGTTTAGTCGTTTTCAGAACTGTACAAAGCTACCAGCCTTCAATATTCTCTTTTCATCTGCATATTCTTTATGCTTACAGTGAACAGTGGAAATAATAATTTGTCATCTTAAAAAACCCTCAGTTTATGAAATAGTATGAATTTGGTTCAGCTGTTGCTATCTATATTTATGCAAAATTCCTAAACTTAAAATACAATGAGGTACAGATTAGAAATGAGGCATTCCTCTCTCTATAGCTCAGCTGTACTATCTTAGCAGTTTGTTAGAAGTGAAGAGATTTTAAGCAGAATATCCCTTCATAGAAGCCCTTCCACATTTCCATGAATGTCATTTCTGTTCCAAGAACTACTTACTTTCCAGCTGTCATCATTTTAAGTGGAAATGCAGTTGTCCCCTGGTATCTTCTATTTTGTGGTCAGTTGATGTTTGTAGCATAACTATTATTTCAATATATATGTATCAGGCAATATCTGCAAATTATGAAAATGTCAAATTTTTTCCCCATGGTCTGCAAGGAGTTTAAGATACTTGTAAGAGAGCACATATGAATGTCTGTGTGTATACATATGTGATTACAAAGTATACCAATGAGCTCTGTATGCTCTCCCAGCAAAAAAGCTCTAGCAGGAAGAAGTCAGGCTCAGGCATTTGATGCTTCAGTCACAGCCACCTCGTGGCATTTATGCTCAGCCCGAAGGACAAAGCCCTGCAAGAAGTGATGGAAATAATGAATTCCAAGGGTTAGCTACTTGTCTAGGAGGAAATAATGCAGTATCTTGACTGGCCAGAAATGGGGAAAGATATTCATTAATGCTGCAGCAATTTGTATGTTGTGTAACAAATGGAAAGTGACTGAGGCTTATTATCTCTGTGACCTTTGGTGTGATGCCCTTAAATGACAATAATGTAAGAACACTGGCATTTATTCCTCAGTATACTTCCCTCCTTATTAATATCATGCTTATTTTTTTCTCTAAGCTGAATTTGAGACAAGTTGCTATTTAGTCATCTGTCTGCTCACTCAGCCAGGCAAGGCTATGTCATTGGAGAAAGAGATGTATAATTACAGTGTGTGAGCAGATAGAAAGTTTCCTTTCTGCAATCCACTTACAGGCTGTTAGGGAGTGAAACCTCTGTGAGACTTGCAGGGACTGCAGAGCTGGGTGATGGTGGTTGTGGTCAGCCAGGGTAGTTCTGACTCTTTGGGATTCTCTAGGTAGGAAGAGTGAGCATAGGTAAACTTCATTTATTGCACGCATGGAAAGCTCAATTTGTGAGGGATCTAGGGGGCTGGCAGAGAAAAAAATCTGTTTTTCCATGTCTCCCAGGAAAACAAAGCTGGATGCAAACAATGCTGTGTTCGAGGTAAGGTCTATTTGTAGTTGAAGGAGGATGTTTTAAAACCTGGCTTGCAAGCTGCTGTTCAATAGGTGGGGCATGTGTCAGGGGGTATTTATCACAGTCCTGTCAATTAAAGAAATTCTTTCTCCTTCCCTCTGAGTCTTCAGTGTGATTCTTTCTGTGGTTCTTTGAAACAGGCGAATAAATGGTAGGTGTGTTTATGTGTATATTCCCAGCAAAGTATTGGATCTGGCAGATGGAAGAAGATGTTGCATTTTTCTTTTCCCAGATTGAAAACTGCTTTCCAATAAGCATAAAGAGCAATGATCTTTATTTCTACAGTGGTGAAGTGAGTTGAATACAAATCTTTGGAACTGAAGCCTTTTTTTCTTCCTAAGGTCACTTGAATAGTCTGAATGATACCATCACAACTGTTTTCTTTTGTGTGTGAATTGGTTTCCTTGACAACAGGATGTCAAATCAACTTTTCAGCTTTAATCAAGTCAAAACAATATATCCCTTCCATTCCAAAAGGCCTCAAGTCGGAGAGAATTATTTCAAGTAAGGCTTTTGTAGGTCACAAAAGCTTTTTTTTTCCTTTGCTCCTGTGTGCAAATCTAAAGGAGAGGTGATGGTACTGATATTTTATAAAGACAGACAATGCAAATAGTCATCAGTTGTGAGTTTATGCTGTGAAAACTGTTTGTTTTCATACAGAGGTGGCCTGAGATGGAGGCCAAGGCAGAAACAAACAGCTCTGGTTTGGTGCAAAAGCAGAGATGGAACATTTCTATTAAACAGGGTAATCCAAGCCACTGATGTGACTTTTGAAGAGGTCCTGTATCAGTGGATATCTTTGATTTAGCTATGATTTGGAGTACCTTCTATAAAAATGCTTCCTCTAAAATATGTGTGCTATTTCTCCATAACAAAAATGAAGTTGAGAACAATCCTATTTGGAAAACAGTGTACTAATACTTACTAAGATATGCCTTGAATATTTCCCTATTCACATAAGAGTTCTGTAGGAGAGTAGCCCTGTTTGCTGTGGAAATTAGTGATTTACACCACTCATTTTTTGGATTAATATTAATGCTATGTTGCTTTATTCTCACCTCCACCACAACAATTGTTCCATTTCAATTGTAGGTTAATAGCTATTGATTGGAAATAGGTGATAAAAGCAGACAGAGAAATAAAGAGGGACAACATATTTTATGGAAGTAGAAAAGCAACTTCTACAATGTGAGAGTGAGTTAGTTTTGCTTTCTATATGCACCTAATCTGCATTTGACTGCTCTGTTGCAATTGCATCATGATGGCTTCACAGAACTGATTTGGAGTAAAAGAATTCTGCCAAAATAAGTAATATATTCTTGGCCTAACGACATACTACCAGTGATTGTAGAAAATATGACACAGCCCCAAGTGGGCAGTTGATTGCTCTGGGATGAAGGAGTTTATTCTGCCTTTGACTGTAGCAGTGCATTTGGACATGGGGAAGGATGCAAGAGGTTGTAACATAGACCTTACTGTGTATAAGCAAAGAGTGAGAACAGATTAAAATTGTGCCATTTGTGGGGCGACACTCTTTCTTCATGTTGTTTTGCATCTGAAAATGCTTGCAGCAGGTCAAACCCTATTCTTTCTCTGCCTTGACTTGGAACATTGAACTTCAACCTGCTGTGAGAAGCCTGAAGATGTCTGTAGTAGAAGCTCTGGTTTGTCAGTGTGGGGGCTTGGGGCTTTCCCCTTTTCTGGATGGAAGAGAGACATGCATTTCTGGGATCTGGGCATGTGGAACTTTACTCAAAGCCTTTTTCTTCCTTCTGCTGTCATCAAATACCTTGGGACAAACCTAAGGTGGACAGGGCAGGATCTCCTCCTGCAGGGAACAGCTGATGTCGTCATCATGGGCTGAGTTTAACTGAAGAAGCAATGTCTTTATTGCTATTTTAATGTCACAAAGTTTTTTAAGCCCTCTATTTCTAGCCTCTTGCTGCTTTCTGTGGAAAAAGTGATTCCAGGAAAAGTATTCTCATCTTTGTTTCTGAAGGCTCATGGAAAGAAATACCTCAGTTTTGTGAAAAAATTATATCCTGTTTGATTTCCTCTTTTGCACTGGTGGTGGGGGGGATCTACTGGACTTAACTACCTCTCTTGGGGTACTTCCTTTTTTTTGATATTTGAAAGAATTTACTTTTTATATTTCAGCTACAAGAAATCATACCTTGACAATGATAGGGAAAGGCAAGCTTCCTGTTGCTGTTTTATAGCTCCTCCTAATCTCTGTTACCCATGTAACCTGACAGGGAATTTTGGTAGCCTCACTTGCCTGGATTTTTGTTTTCTTAAAGAGCAGTATATTTTTTGGCTGATGTCAGGTCTTTCATATTTCATCAAGATGTATTTCCTTCTCACTGCTGTGATAAGGTTCTTTGATTGTTGACCAGCCCCAGAATTGCTGATGTTGGTTAGAATTATCTCTTTCTTCCATTAACTACCTGCAAATTGTACAGTACAGCAGAACCCCTAACTCTGAGTACATGAGTAATCACATTAAAGTCAATGGTATTGCTCAACATGTTTCAAGTTAACCAGAAGTCTGTCTACCTTGCTGAATCAGGGCCATAAAAAACCAATTGCATTTGTGCCTTAAAAATATTTTTAGTGCTGTTGGTGCACATAAACTCCTAGTTCTATTGTACCTGGAAGAAGTTAATGGGGAGAAAAATATTTCTTCTCCCTCTCCGCCCTCTCTTTTGATAGCACTTTGCATGTAGACAATTTAGTTGCTCTTCTGCGAAATGTGTTAGCCATTCCCTCTGAAGTGGAAAATATTATTGCATGAATGGGCAGAGCAATAGGACAATCTTAATGTTTTTAAGTTAAACTTTCAGGAGCCTTTCTTTTAATCACTATGAGAATTCGTAAATAGTAACCTATTTTTTTAAATTGTTTTCCAAGAAAGAACTGAAACCCAACAATATTCCTGGCAGAAACTCCAGGGTGGAATTCATGGTACAATGCAACATCTCCATCTGAATTCCCACAGCTAAACATAATTAGGTATTGGTTATATTTGGCTCCAGTGGTTAAATCAAGCTGCTGGAACAAGTCTTGTGAGGAGTTACTTTGGGGTATAACATCACCAGTTTTTCCTCTTGTCTCTAGAGTTAATTGTCTCCTAGGTCTCTAGACCTGAAAACATAGCCTTCTGTGGGACTGATGCCTCAAGACTTGCCCAAAAGGTGGCATACCACACTGTTCTGAGAGCTGGAGTCTGTGCCACTGTTACAGGTGGAATTGTTTTTGTGGCTGCCTGATCACTGTTGGAGTATTTTATGTTCTGCATACACAGATCCTTGGGCTGCAGATTGTTGGCAAAATTTACAGTAAATTAGTTGACCAGTTTAACTCTGGCATGTTTCAAATGTACTTAGTTCTCTGGAACATTGCAAATTGATACCTAGTGTACTAGTATTGTAAAGGTATTTATTGATGAGCACCTCACAGCCATGGACAAATCTGCTGTGTGGACTGTGACCTCCCATGAAAACCATGCAACTTGAGTTTATGTACTCTGTGATGGTTCTTGGTTTTGTAATGTAGCCCCAGGAAGGTCTAGGGACATTTGTTTTGTGTATTCATATACAGAACTCAAAAGCCCATCACAATTTTGCAGTTCCAGCCCTCAGTGCAGGCAAAGCCATTGGGATCAAAACCCTTGGTGAAGTGGTAGTCCCTTCTGTGTGCAAGGCTCTCCCACTCCTCTCTGAGGCTCCAGACACTGCCCTGGGGTGGCTGAGCTGCAGGCATGTGTTCACTGCTGTGCTTTTCCCCAGTTTTCCTCCATCCAATCCCTCTGTGACTCCACTGCAGCTGTTTGAGCCGATGTAAGTCAAAGACCTGATGTAATCTTTGACACCTCGGGAAAGAGAGTGTGAAATCCAACCATATGAGACAGACAGCATTTTATGTGCTCTTGGCAAGGCAACAAAGGACCCTGCCTGTCACCTGCACCATGTTCCTGATGCTTGTTTCTGTGCTCATGGCATGTACAAACTGCTGGGACCATAGCTCCAGCAAATGACTGTTTGTGCAGAGGAACATGTCCTGCTCGGAATTGCTTCACTGACAGATTTGGTCAGATATGGAACAGCTCTGAGAGACTGGCCAAAACTGTGCCAGCTCCTAAGATTGACAGTGGAAGCAGGAGCAGGTCCTTGTACCATATCTAAGCATCTGAGGAACCTGATTGAATCTTGGTCTGCTTCTGTGTGTATGCACATAGCAGCCTTGGCTAGGAGAAGGTTTCACCTCCATTTCCTCCTGCAGAACTGTTTCCTTTTGCTTCCTTACATGCTGGTATTCTGCCGCATTTAGCTGTTGAAGCACAGTCCTGGTGAGCTTCATCCTAGGAGTATTTGAAAAGTGAAGTTTCTTTTGAAAACGTGCTGCCTGAGGAGTATTTTACAGCTAATATACAGCACAGGTGATCTTTGATCTCTGCTGCCTGCTTCTTTGCTAATTAATGGTTAAAATGATAGTTTTAAAGGGAATGAAACTGCTGAACAGATTGCTGCTTCTTATCATGTTACACCTGCATACCACAATGTGTCATCCTCATTCAAGAAAGGGGGAGGGAATGTTCTGAGTTACAAAAACTAGTTCCTAAGACACAATTTCACATTGCTCTACCACCTTCATTATCTACTGGAGCCTGTATTTGTTCAACATTTTAACAAGCTGTAAAGTCCACCTTGTAATTTCCGCCCCACCCTTTTCCACCATTTGGAAATAGGCAGGTGGAGAGCTTCTAAAAGACTGAATAATGTGAGGCATCATTTCAATATATCAGTCCTAGAAAGTATGGGAAAACAGCATTGTGGATTTTGCTGTGCATATTAAATGCTTTCATTAGAATTTCCTACAGCACTCCAGAAGTATTGATGCAAACCTAAAGCAGATACATGCAATATGCAACGTTCAGTAGCTATTAATGGTCTCTGACTTCACTTGCTATGTATCTGATTATGAACTGGTGTTCCCAGTGCCATGCATGGTAATTTTTAATGCATTTCTTGAATAACTTCCCCTCACTATATGTAGAGGGAGGCAAATGCTTCATGCCTCCCAATGTGTGTGTGTGTGTCCCCTTTCTTGGCAGCCTTTGAAGCAGATCAATTTTAACGCTCAGTTCAGGAATTTCTCCTGCTTGCCTTGGTCACTTCACAGGAGAGTCAAATTACTGCCTCTCCAGGTCACTCCCTAATGCCAGTTTCCCTTCTTTCTGGCTCCCCAAAGAAATCCAGAAGCAGCTTGTTGCTGTGTTGTGCCATGAGAAGCACTGAGCAAAAGGGATTTCCCTTTTCCACAGATCCCACGCTGGGTCTGGAGAAGGATGCAGAGCAGAACTGCAGATCAGCAGCCTGTTGGATGTTCCTGCACAGGCTGGAGCATCCATGGCTCTGTCCCTTACTCATGCCACCAGGTAGGAGCCCCAGGATGCAGGTGCTGCTTGGACCCTCTCTGCCCATGCTGGGGAGCCCTCAGACAAGACCTCTCAGGGCCTCTGCCCCTTAAAAGGCATTGCAGAGGAATGGATTTGGGGTGTCTGTTACTTAGTTTCTAGAAAATAGTAAGTAGTATTTTCCTTTGTGAGGATGACTGCCCTTTGCCGCGTATCTACAGAGGTGTTTCCTGTTCAATGTTGTTTTCAATTTGTACCACCACTTTGTTGGGGTTTGTTCTGGTTTTGGTTTTTCCCATCCGTGACCTTGATTTCTAGGCTCTGTTTGTTTTTCATGCTTCCTTCCCTCACCCCCTAAGTATTTGCTCTGAGTTTTTCTTTCTCTTACTTTTCTCCATTGTCTTTAACTCTGTGCTGTCTTTCCTCCATGCTCTGATTTTTATTCCTCCCTGTTTTTCTTATCTGTGTTGAATTGAAAACAGTAACATGACCTGACAATTTTAATGTCATTCCAAGATTTTTTAATGTAATTCTATAAATCTCTTCATTACTTTTTTATTGTTTTGTCATATATAGGTTTTAGTTTTTCCCTCTACCTCATTAGTCTGGGGATCAATTTTAGTTTACTACATTTTATTAGTAGAAAGGGGAACAAAATATCTCCTTTTTCTTTGTTGGTTTGGCACCATCCTAAGGCACCACATCTTTTCTTTTCCTAGAGAGTGTGTTTTATGTCAGGCCTGCTGGCACTGAACTGGGTATGATTTCATCAGGCAATATGCAAAAGTATGCCCCACTGCAGAGGAAGAAGTTGTTTTCAGCTGTTACTCTGTTCATTCTTTTTATCCTGTCTTGGGGAACATGGGATGAGCTGAGCCACCCTGGGGGTTGTGAATCTTTCTTTCCCTCTGGTAAATTTAGTGGCTAAACCTGAAGGCTGCTCTTGAAGGAGGATTTGTTTTAGTCATACCAATAAAATTCTACAAGTATAATTAAAAAGCTGTAGTGGTGTCAAAGAAACCTCCCTTGCAGAGACACAGCAGCTCTGCAAAGACATCAGGGAAAAGACTGACCATGTCCTCTAGCAATTATTGGGGTACACTCCCATGGGAATTTTTTTCTAGTCTAACTTTATTAAGATTAAAATCTTGTCTTGTCCCAGAGTCTCCTCTCTGCCCCACGCAAACAAGCCTGAAAATGGTGGTCTGGCCCTTCAAGCTGTTGTTTACTTCAGTGTAGCTTCGTTTCAGGCAGAGTCATGACTATTTGAAGATCTTGACCTAATGTTTAGGTCTTTCTCATGTTCTACAACTTCTGTTTTTGGAATAAAATTAGGTTTTGTACAGCAAATCTGAAGACATACCCAGGCCTCTTAAAGTAGTTTACAGAAAAAGGAGTGAGTTGGGAGCACTGTTCTGACTCTGTAAGGTCTAGCAGCAAATGTTTTATCACTCAGCAATAATCCAAGCTTTTCTGTCAATGTTGGAATCTATTTTATTGAAGAAAGATCTTGGCAAGGACTCTGGGGATTTGCTGCAGAGTCTTTCAAAGTGACATTATGAGAGGATCTTGGTTCTTTGGGACCTTTTATTGTATGGAACATCTTATGAAATACTTCATGTGAAGAGCCAAAGTAAAATGTTACCAAAGCAGCCTAACAATTTTATATGTTCACCAGCTGGCCATTTAGGCCAGTAGGAAATAAGCTATGTTTGGGGCAGAAAGTAGGTCTCCAAGTGCAGTACAGAGACAAATGTTAAAGTAGGTCAGATGGTAATGTGACATCACATGGAAAGGCATTAGTTTTTAAATATTAAATTCCATTAAAATAATTTAAAATTTTATTTTTGAAATAGAGATGTATATTACATATTTTATAATATGTAATTTACATCTCTCTAAATTTGTATATGTATATATACATATATGTATATTACGTATATGTATATACGACATGGGGAGATTAATATTTGAAATACCTAAACTTATTCTTACTACAGACCCATATTTTCTCCTGTCTCACTGGCATTTTATTTGCTTTCATCCTGCAACTAATACCATTGGATTTGCTTCAGTAGTGAAGAACAGAAGTTTGTGAAACTACCATAATTTTCATTCTGTTCATTTCTTTAGCAAAATATTTAACCAACTACACAATTTGTAAACCTTGGAGTATAAACCACTGTGTTTATACCTACCCATGGGACTGCTCTGGGCATTGCACTCAGGGTATTTCCCAGTCTTTGCCTCTTCTGGGATTGCCATTTTAGATATTGGGTTTCTGCTAGCAGAAATTTCTGTACTCACACTTCCAGAGGCTGGCATCTCCGAAATCCACAGGCTGTCCCTGCTGCCAGAGGATTGGAAGCAGCAGGTTACACTGGGGTCAGAGGATGAGGGGTGTTGCTGGCAGTACTGACCCTGCCATGCAGGCAGCATTCCCTATATCCTGGAACATCTCTTCTGGATTTAAAAGGCTCCAGGTGAAAAGAGCATAATCAATAATTGCAGATATTCAAAGTGGTGCCTTCTTGTGCTTTCCTACCTTTTTCCCCTTCCTTTTTTGCCTACAGGACACGAAGCACCTGAATCCCCCAGACGATTGCTCATGCATTTACATTTTCATTTGCTTGGTTTATAGCAGGATTGTTCCAGCTTTTGGGAGGGGCAGCTATCAAAGATGTACAGGCACTGCCATTGTGTTTTATTGTTCCAGTCTATTTTTCCCTGTGAATGTAGGTGGGAGTTTTTCAGTGGGTTGGTTTTTGTGCTTTTTGCTTTCTCTTTCTTCTAAGAATTTATAACCCTTTTATTGTCAGTCTTCAATCATTTTTGATAGATCAATATATTTACTTCAATGATGGCTCATCCTACAGTTGTGCTTGTATTGTTTTTTGTGCTTTGTTTATAGGGGTTATGAATAGATTCAGAGGGTTGTATCTCTGCTATGCCTCTGTCATTGCATGAGGATCAAGTTGCTTGAAATTGGCCCAATACATTTATATTTAGAAGGAACATGAGGTGTTTACATTGGTCTGTCTTCAAATCTACTGTTTTTCCCCCTTTTTCTAAGTAAACTTTGAGCAATTAAAAATGCTGGTTTTTTTCAGAATTGTTCTGAGAAATCTTAATCATAACTAGTGGTGTTCCATGTACATTGAAGTGTTTGGAGACAAGGGTTCTAGGAAACTGCTCTAGCAGACTTCAGAGAATCCAGAGGGTTTGGGGAGTAGCATAGCAAGGCAGAATGGTGACATGGACTCAGAAATTAAGCAAGACCATGGGAATCCTGTGGTGTGCAGCCAAGGAGCCATAACTGAGGCAGAGAGGAGGAGTTCTTGAGTCTATTCTTGAGTCTACTTTTCACTCATGTCCCCAGGCAGCCAGATGTGGGCCTGGGACAGCTGTTAAGTGCAGCTGTGAAAAGAGCTCACACATGTGCGGAGCAGTGTCAGTGGGATTTGCTGTGCTCTGGCTGGGGATCTGCAGAAGGAATTGGGTGAACAGGACTCACCAATGAGGTGAAGGATATGGCTGTGGGAGAGAGGGCTACAGGTGCTATTCCATCCCCAGGGATTTGGGTTGTTTCATTGTAAAGTGATGTGTAGGCCATTTGTTATGTAATTGCCCCCTTTCTCCCACCACAAAGAAGGGAGCAGCAAAGGAAGTGTGTCTGTTACAACTGATGATATGTACAACATGGTAAATGGAAAATAGGTCAACTAGGCAGTGTTCTCACCAGTATTACAGTTTGAAACATGATCTGTATCTCATGACTACACATTAAATATGGGGGAAAAAACTCCCTGAACCTGCATGGGTTTTAGTGAGGTTTTAATAATTTAAACCAGCATATTAGCTGTTTGTAGGATGTAATCCTCATAGTTGCCTTACCAGAGCCATATACACCCTGGGGTTTGGTACATTCAGTCTTAGGCTAAAATAATTTGCCATGTTATGAAAGCTGTGACTCAACTACCTCTCAGCAGCACGTTGTCCATTTATAACACAGATTTTCCTGGAAGTCATTACTTTGGAGTGCCATTGTCAGCTATACACATCATTCCTGCTCTTCTTGTCCTTTGTGGTACAGATTTGCTCGTTGTTGTTACTGAGGATGTTACTGCTGGTACACAAGCTATCAGGTTTTTCTGTTATTTTCTTTCTTTTCTATCTCTGTTGAATTGCAGTTTCCTTTGTCTTCTGTGTGGTGCACTAAAAGAGGTTAGGAAATTTATCATGGTTATTTTTAATGGGCTTTTAAAGTCCTGCACGACACAGATTGAATTGATTCAGGAAAATTTCCTGGAGCTGTAGCATTGTTCTATTAAAAATAATTTTATCATTGCAATTTTTCTGTAAGAAAATACATCTATTTTTCTCCTCTCCTATAACAAAACCCTGCTTTCTAATGTTTCTGCCTGGTCAGATATTAGCCATTTCCCTAGATAATTTAGGTTGGCCATGTGTACTGCTTGCATTTTTATTGTAAAGAATTCTGCTAGTGGTTTCATGATAAATGCATCAAGCATTGGGAAATTACTTTTATTAGTGTACATTTAATAATGCATTAACAAAATAAATGGGTTTGTGTTTATCTTGAGAATGTATAGAAAAAGTACGTGCTGCAATAGGTAAAAAAATTAATCTTTCTGTGTGCATTTTGTATGCTGTAGCATAAAAAAGTCCATTCCCAAGAGCTCAGTAGGTGGTTACTATCTTTTTTTCCTTTGTTTAGATATATTTTTTCAGGCAGATTGTGCAAGAAAAGAGAGTCCCAGTTACTGTCCCCTCATGGCTCATCTGACAAACCTTTCCTTCCCTGAGTAAGGCTGTCCATTGTTGGCTGGGATCTGTGTCTTTAGTGCACACAAACCAAATGAATGAGTGGCTCGTGCCTTCCCACTTATGAAACCCTGATTTCACTTGCTTAAACTTCAGATATTTTCAGGCTAGTAACCATGACCAAGTCAAAGTGTCACTTCTTATTCTTCAAGATGTTTCTGTTGCATGTGTAGTTACATGAAATTCTATTTGGCTTACTCATTCCATCATGCTATGTTCATGAAGAAAACAAAAACAAAACAGTATATTGAGTCCTATCTATTATTGAAGAATTAAAATATTTTAATATCAAGACAGTATTATTTCAGAAATGCATGCATCTGCATTAACATAAGCAGAGCAAGGGTATTAAGAGGGATGGTGTACTATATAATGTAACTCACTCATTGATTTAAGATCAAAATGCCAGTAAGAAGGAGTAGACTGAAGGAAAATTCTGTACATGTTTATTTCAGATACATTCAAAAGTAAAATACTGTTTTGTCCACCACTGCTGATCCTATTTACAGGAGGCAGATGAGCTGTCTTGCCTATAAAGAAATGAAAGATAAAGTGCAGAATTAGAACAAACAGAAACAGCCTACTGATTTTGAATGTCTCTGTTCTGAATGCTGCTTTTGAAGATATGTATGAGGACACGTCTTTTTCTGAGAGCCTTTTCTTTCCTCAGGGCTGAAGTGGCTAAGTTTTCTCACAAAACTGGAGAAGTGAAGAACTCCAGTCACACTTGAGTTCTGGCCATGATAAGTAAAGCATACATGAGAAGAAGCTTGCAGAAAGGCAGAGTTATGGATGGTTTTTCTGTGTACTCTGATATCAGGTCTCAGGGAGGAAAAATAACACAAACTCAATTTTATCATGGTCAGAATGGCTTTGAGAGGCAGCAGTCAGATCACATGGGTTTTGTTTTAGTCACCCTGGAATGTTTGCTTATTTCAAGTTTAGTGATGGGTGTGTAACTATAAACTTTATTACACTTCTGCTTTTATTATAGTCAACCTGCTTTATCACCTGCTGTATCTTGTGATGTTGTAGTATCACAAATTATATTTAAATCCTTTGACCACCTTCCCTTTTCATTTTCTCTGTATGGTCGCACATATGCTCTCCTCTTGCCTCCTGTCCCCAGATTTTTCTTGGATCCTGCGCTGTGACACACGAAGGCTCTCCTGTTTTCTGGGACACAGGATCCTCCCTGGCTCCACGGATGTGTGTTCAGATAGGTCCCCCACACTTTGCTAGAAAGCAGCCCTGCATTGCATTCCCCTCCTCCACATGTTCTCTCAGCCATATTATTCAATGTAGCATCACAGTCGTATCCCTCATCTTCTGCAAGTGTGCTGCTCTGTCTCCATTTATCTTGTATGAAATGGCTTTAGCCCTGCCAGGGTAATGCTGCCTGTTGTTTCCCAGAAAATGCTTACCTGTCTGTCAAAGGAACCTAACTAGAAATCAGGATAAGCATTCAGCAGATCCCTATCCCTTCCTTAGGTGGTGACGAAAAAAAAAAAAGGAAAAACGGCGAGCCTTGCTTGGACTAAGTAACATTGTCTGCTTACCCTCCTCAGCCATCTTGTAAGTTTTTTCTTTTCATTCCACTGTAAAAATAGGTAGCACCCTTGAGTGTAAATAATAGGCTCATACAAGTTCATACAAATGAACACTGTGTTCATAGTTGCAAGTAAACTTTGGAGACACAGACAGTTTGCTATCTTCCAGAGGTAGCCTTTCCTAGAAATAATAATCCAGTGTTCTGGAAAAAGTAACCTAATGTTTTTTTCCCCTCAAGGTATGGCAAAGGAGTACTTTAGTAGTGAATTAGGTGCAAAGAGATGAGGCTGTTCTCATGCTGTATCTCGACAAGCCCCAGAAAGGCCAGGCACAGAAATATGCTGAAACCCACAGGAAACAAACGCTGCTGCACCGTCACATGAGGCCAGCCAGGCAGAGCGCGCTTTAGCGAGCGCAGACAAAACAAGCTCTGGTGAAAATACCCCAGTCTAAACACAAGTAACAAAACACAGACTAATACAGCCCAACTTGATGGGAAGCACCATGGGAAAAGAATTAGAAACATTGTTCTGGCACTCTTGCCGAGGTGAAGAGCTGTGAGGACTTTGAGCATCACCCCGTCACAGCAGCACCACGCACCCACGCAGGAGGAGTGACTGGCTTCTTATTAATATCACAGTACTTCTCATTTCCAGTAGCATGCTGTAAAAGCAGTGCCTTATTTACAGCCTTCATTTGGCATTAATGAAGTGGAATACTGATGTGGCTAATCAGCGCTAGCGGTGTGATGCGAGCATGCGGAGCGGCAGCGGCAATCATCTTAGCCCAGTTGGCAGGATAAAAATAACCCCTGCCAGCACTGGGAAGAGGCAGCTCCCCGGCTGTGGAGGAGCACAGCCCACAGCCCCGTGGCTCTGCACTGCCCTGGAACCCAGCTTCTGCTGCAGCCCACCTGAACAGAGAAAAGAAACAATTGCTATCCCTCTCTGTCCCTTTTGCTGCTTCTCTCCCCAGCCCCTGAATGTGGGCTTGAGTTTTTGTATTTGTGCTTAGGTCTGAACCCAGATTTCCTCCAGAAACCAAATGGATATAGATTGCTGAATATGCTTGTATAATTCAGAGATTTTTTTTTCCCCCTCTTCATGGCACTTTGTGAGCTTATTTTAATCTCTGTCATTTCTTATATGTGGGTAAATGTCATCTACTTCATTTCATGAATGAATTAACACAGCCCTACAGAGCCTGTGTCTCCTGCACTGCTCACTTGGTCGGGGGAAGGGATTAGTAAATGTGTGTGACACCCTCAAGTTGCTAAACCCTGAGGTTAGAGATGCTCAGAAACAGATTTCATTTGCACCCTGGTATAAGTTACTTGAAAGATTCTACCAACTCTGTACATTATAATGAACTCAATCAACCCTCCTTCTCTTCGTTGTCAGCTTCAAATATACAACTTTCATACCACAAGTCTCTTACGACACCTGATGAGGGAGGAACTCCTTTAAAGACAGCTGTGCTTTTAGTGGTGGGGAGAATAATCCCAGAATCTTCTTCCTTCTTTTTGATACTTCCTTAAGCATGTCAGAAGGCAGAGGCTTCTGGCAAGGTGTGAGTTTGAGATAGCACAGAGGTTCTTGGTATGTAGAAGATAGCATTTTAAATCCCAGGTGTGTGGACAAATAGTTAGGTGCATAACTGTACAGAGTAGCACAGGAAGTATGTGTGAGCAAGCATTTTATGTTACATGATATTTTTAATGCCTCCAGGAATTAAATCAATAGTCCTGTGTGCTTCTTTTAAAGCTTTCACAACATGGAAAAAAATGTAGTTCATTAAAAAAGGAAATTAAGAACAATTTATTCTTAAATAGGAATGAGTGTGGCCGTGCCTCTTTTTTCCATTAATTTACACAATGGGTTGGATTAGTCTCTGGATGAGGTGTGTGTCTTGGTAGAGCTGTGCTTTGAAACTTTTCTCTGTGCCTGAGACTTCTCAGTGCTACTGGGGCTTCATTTTCATGAGCAGTAATTTCACCTGTTTCTAGGGTGTTGTGTTTTTTGGGGTGGTTTTTTTTTTGGTTTTCCTTCTCTTAAGTGTTAATGGGTGTTTAGTGGTTCTCTGTTCTGGAGATACTTTAATTGTGAGTGCTTTATAAAAATAGTGCAGGGAAGCACCTTGCTGACTAGAGTCACAGCCTAGGATGCAGAAAAAATGGCGCAGGAGTTAGTTCCCAAACTTCCCAAGAAAAGCTGGCATGATATTTCCAGGTGTTCATAGCAGCTGAGAAGCTCTGCTCCCACAGGGTGTCAACAGGAAAAAGGTGATTGCTGGCAATTTCCATCTCCTCCACACCTGACTGTCCCCCAGTCCCTCAGATGGAAAATGAAAGATGCTATTTGTTTTCCCCACTGTCACATTAGGTTATTTAAGTTGTAGGCTCTACAGGCCTAGAATAAGATTTCTGTGTATGAATATCTCCTGTCAAATTAGGATATGGGGCTCTTGGAGACCTTTAGCTGCTAATAATACAAATAATAAAAATAATACTCATGGTACTTGACAAATTTGTCCCGCTCCTTTCCTTTCCTCTCAGCCCAGGCTAACCCTTTCTGTGCATGTTGTGTTTGGGTTTTGCAGCTGTTCATTATATATTGCTTAGTCCTACCACATCTGAATTGCCTTCGAGCACTGAAAGGGGACAGTGCTATAACAAATCAATTTGCTGGCCTCTGAAATAATTAAGTAAGGCAGGGCTTCAGGCCTATTTTAAACAAGCATTGTGCTATTTGTTTTTATGTTTCTCTGCCTGCAATGGAAGGGTCTCTCTAAACAAAAGAGGCAGAGTAATCGAGGAACTTCTTTTAAGGAAAAATTGCCCAAGGAAATCAGCCTTTTCCCACTGTATCTCTGTGTCTTTGTACACCTCTCCTTCTCCCCACACTGCCTTTTTTTTTTCCTCTGTTCTTTGCTCTTCCCCCAAGAAAATAGCAATAATAAAATATTCTATTTTCATGTGGCTCTACAGGTGATCTTTGTGTACTTAACCAGACCACAGCATAGAAAACAAAGCCTTGCTTGTTGCCTAACAGCATATATATGTTTTATGATTGGGGCTGATAATAGATAGGAAGATCAAAGTCTTCTGTGAATTGACAGCAGCACTGTAAACAAGGTGAAAGGGTTGCAGGTGTTTCCCACATGGATGTTATACAAAAACATGTGGCCCTTTGCCATGAGGTACTGGGTGTGCTCTCCACTTTTCCTGTGCAACAAGGCCACGTTGCTGTGAGCTTTGCTCAGGGGCCATGGCTGTGGCTCAGAAGCTGGGAGATGCTGGGCAGGGTGGTCTTGGGAGCATGGAAAGGCTGATGCTGAATTGGTCTTTCGAGTTAAAAGTAGCTGATTCTGATCTGAGAAACAGAAATCTGCGTTCTGGGGGGTCTCTGACAAACATTGGGAAGGATGATCGCTGCAGTGTTTCAGGAGGGACTGGGCAGTCCAGTGTGCCCCTTGTCTCATCACTCCTATTTCAGCTCAGAGCTGGGCTTGGCAGGCATCTCTTACCTCCGTGGGTTATCTTCTGTGGCCCTTGGCCATGGCAGGCACTGGGTGTAGGGTTGAGATACCTAGGTCATTCCTCTGCAGAGAGCAATGGTGGTGCATGAGCAAACCTGCAGATACCATTGCTGGATTGCTGTTTATTCTTGTGGATAAAAGAAAAGATGTGTTTAGTGAATGACTGAATCATTGTAAAGAGGACTGCAATGTCCTGGGTGAACCCTGAACACGGTAGTCATCTCTGTCTGTCTCATGAATTGCCTTAAGAGGGGTGCTTGTCTGCTCTGGGGAGTGAAACTGCTGCAGCTGGATGTGCAAGATGTTTGTAGCCTCTTCAGTTTTTGAAATGCTTCTGATGAAGTTTGGCTTATTTTGTTCAATACTCTGTGACATAACCACCTCCTTGACCTGCAAGCCCTTTGGCAATCTCTACTTTTTTTGCAGCTTCTGGGAACAGACCCATGCCCTCTGCTGAATGCTTGTGACAGCCCTTTTTTGCCAGGCCATGCTGGGGGTGATGTGGTACGAGGCTGCTTGTGCACCAGCAGCCTGCTGGGATAGTAGCTCCTCATCCACATTTTCGTCTGCTGGAGGAAGCTCACACTGTACTTGAGCTGTTTATGTACTGGTATCGGGTCTTTCCTGCCTCACCTTTGATGGAGCTAAAGCTACTGCTCTAAAATGTGAATTTCTTTTGCTGTTCTGGAGGGCTGCAGTTCAAACTAAAATATAATAGAAATTGCCCCAGCAGCATAACTTAATTAACTAGTCTATCTACACAGGAAAATTTGCTTCCATGTGTGGGTCGTGAATTTATTTTTGCTGGTGTGGCAGAGTTGCAATTGATTTCCATGAGGACAGAGGTGCACTGCCCCAAGGGTGTCATGCTACATGCATGAGTTCTTGCTTCTCTGCAAGAGCAGGCTAGGTATTCCCAAGTATTTGTTTTCCACCCTAAAAACCCTAGATAAAAATATTATAATGTGTCGGGTCAAGCAGTGTGGTGGTACTATAGCTAAAGGTAGGACTTCAGTGAATGAGCCCTGTGGAAAGATTAACCTAGGAAAAGTTAATAAAAAGTGCTGTCCTAAATTATTCATGAATCCATTTGCAGTGTACTTGGCCAGAGGCTTTTGTTTTTCTCAAACTCTTATTTATTAAAATCTGACAAGAATATCAGGTTTTGTTCAATAATAAATCTAAGTCAGTGTGGGACTAGTGATATCCTCATCCAGTAATACAGAATCAAAATGAAGTTACATGGCAGGGTGAATATGTTATTTACTTGGGAAGAATAGATTATTGTTCAGGAGGATTTTATCTTTTACTTGCTATTTTGAAACAAATGAAAAAAATCCAAAACACCTAGTTGGGAGATAGCCTCTTGTTTTGTGATTGAGGCCTTGATCCTGCAAAGGATTTAAAATATATTAAAACTCAGTTAAGCATCTTTCTGGCAGCTTTTCAGGTTCCAAGCCTGTGTTTGCTGAATGAAATAGCTCAGGTGATTTTGTATCACAGTTAGTTCTACTTGTCCTTTTTCCTTAACTTCAGGGAAGGACCATGGAAGTAATGCCTTTGGCTTATGGATTTTGACTTCCAAAGTATGCCCATACACAGACTCATCTTTTTGTGTCCCAGAAAAGGTTAGAAAGATTGTATACAGAAAGTAGGAGAATGAAAAAAAGGCAGGAAGAGCGCTTTTGCTGTTTGAGATCCAATAATGTGTGTGCTTTATAGCAGTCATTCCTTAAAAAAAGGCAGAACTTAGTTTAAAAATCAATTTAACTAGTTTGTTGTTTGGTTTTGGTTTTTTTTCCCTAGCATTTTCAGTTTATTAGGTGTAGGGGATATTTTTCCCCTGTTTTCCTTCTCTGCCCTAATTTATAACTGCATAAAGAAAGAAGAAGCAGGTGCCTATAGCTAGAAGGTTAGTGAAGAGTAAATAAAAAAGAAAGAGCTTAGCTGTGGAAACAGAACTGGGAGTTCGGGTGACTGGTCTGAGTTGGAGGATGATGAATAGATTTTGTTTGCATAAGCTTGGCTTGTGAGTCACTTTCTCATAAAAACAGCTTGAGTAGGAGATGCTCCTGTCCCAAATTTTTAGTCCTGAATGCTTTCAAGCACAAAGTGCACTGTGACATAAAGACTCCTGCTGTGAGTAGCGTCCTGTTATCCCAGTGGACAGGAGCTGGAGCTTTGCAATTTCCCAGGTTTGAAATAAACTGGAATTGTGTCTCTCTTACTCACACATGCTTTGCCTGATGTATTGTGAGGTGCCCCTTGCTGGTCAGAGTTAAGCTGTCTGGGTAGACAGAACCAGCTCCTGATTCAGATTTGGGATCTCATGTCAGGAGGTCCCTGTGAAAAGCTGTTTTTTGCAGGACTATCAGTCACTAACCAATAAATGTGACAAGGAACTTGCTAAACTTGGAGGGAGAAAAAGAAAAGCCAGGTGTGAGCATGAGAGGTCAGTGTGGTCATTCTGGGGGAGGTTCAGAGCAGCACATCTTTGCCTTGAGAGCTTGTGTTGCCTCTGTGATGCCAGAAAAACTGTACAAAATACATGCAAAAGTTGCATTATCCTCTTCTGCTGAAGTCGGTGGTCAAAACCCTCTTTAATCAGAGGCATCAGCTCTTTTTTATGCACCTATGAGGATTCTGAATAAAAGTTTGACCATGACAGACAGCTACTTTTGCTGTGACTGAGCAAACTGGGAGGGGTGAAAAAGGTTTACCCTCACAGACCACACCACCCATATCTAATGTTTCAGCAGAACCTGTGGGTTGCATTTGGGAAATAAAAGTTCCCACTGAAAACCCATGAGAGAATAAAAGACGATCTCTTCCTTCCTGAAGGAAGGAAGGATTGTGTTCTTCTCTGTCATTTTTTGGTTACAAGTTTGAGCGGTAGGGAGGTCAAATTGGACTGTGAAGCCTTGCTTTGGAATCAAGATATTTGTCTAATTTGCTTGCCCTTGAAGAAATCAGGCTGCTGCAGCTTCATTGCCATGGGAACCCCTAGTTACTATATTTAATTCAGTCCAGGGCTTGCTTGTCTATTCAGTTGTTGCCGTGTAGACAGGTGATAAACAATATATCGATACTGAGCTGTATCATACCTAAATGATTAGACATGGATATTACTGTGGTACTGCAGCATCTCTGGTATTGCTCTTGTGTTCTGCTATGAGCTGCCTGGCCCTCCTGTGCCTGCTCCAGCCTCTTCTTCCTCTTTCCAGCTGGAGAAAAGACAGTGCTGCCTGAATAGATTTTCTGGTCCTGAATAGATTTTCTGGTCCAGCGATCAACAAAGGCAGGGACTGCAAGCGACCTCTGCTTGTTGGTCGTGCTTTTTCTCCCCTAGCAGAGCAGCCAGCCATGCAGTGCCTGTGGGTCTTGGAAGAAATGGTGCTGGAGAAGGGAGCTCTAGAAGTTGCAGGGTTGGGACAGGTCCCAGTGACTGAAGCATCCTCAGTGGTGTGAAGACCCAGAAGGGCAGAGCCTGGCGCCACAAGGTCATATTGAAATGGGAGCAGGGAGATAATGGGTGTGCAGGCACAGACACTCCTATCACCTATTCTTCTGAAGTTTTACTAATTCCCTTAGACTTAGTAAAACTTTTTTTCCCCCTTCCCCCCCCCCTCCCTACTAGTGTAATGTAAGATTTATGCATGGCAATGCAGAGCCTGAGATGCACTCTGTTCCAGTGCCGATAGAAGTGGTGGAAATGTGCTTTACTACAGTCACACAGGGGGTCTTCTGGAAAGACTCATTAGAGGCAGGGCTTAGTCAAAAAAAGGCATTTCATGTGGCTGATGGCAGGCAATGCAATTTTGTAGGTCTTTCATGATTATTTCAGTTGGTTTATTATGTTTTGCACCTCTGCAGTTTGGTTTAGTGATAGTACATCACTTTGCACAGAATTCAGAGTAAGCAAAGAGTGTGTAAACCTTTATGTTAAAATGTTGGCTGAGTATTGATTAATCAGTAAAAGATTTTAAGCTGTTTCCCTTAAATTCCAGGTCCATGCATCTTAATTTAACAGGCTGGAAAGATATTGCTTTACCCAAGGAAATACATTTTCTGTGATATTTGTTTGCTGCAAGTATATTGAAGCAAAAAGAGATATTTTAGAGAAGGAGATAGCTCTCTGTGGTCACCATTTGCTAAAATGATTTTTTACTTCTTTCTAGGTATTATATTGGTCGCCAGATGTTTGTGGTGGTCTCCTCACCAGAGATGATCAAGCAAATCTTAGTGGCAGATTTTAGTAACTTCACCAACAGAACTGTAAGTACCTATAAAAGTTGGCTTTGTGGATGAAGTTGGTAGCACTGCAAATTCCAGCTCAGACCAAAAGTGGCTACAAGGAGACTGAAAATAGAAGCAAAATTGCACATGGTTCAATGAGACCTTAAGATATATACATTCAGTCAAAGATTCTTGTTACCAGAACACTGAGGATGAAAGGGAATGTCCTTAGAAGAGTCACAATGTCCTTGTGACTGAAGCACCAGATGAATGTTGGAGAGGGTTTCAATACCCAGTTTTGCCACTGTTCCTGAGAAATCTTGGGGAAATCACTTACTAGCTCTCTTCCCCAGTTCTCAGCCTGTAACATGGAGATGGTATTATTTGCTTTCTCCCACACATTATCTGTTTTGTGCTTTTAGACTTTAGGGCAGGAGCAGTCTGCCTGGGACCAGGACATGCCTCCCACAGCTATTGTGTATTAGTCGTACCTGAAAATAATAAATAACAAAGAAGGAAGTTTGAGTTAGCCAGAATTTGTGCATATGCTCTTGGTTACACTTGGAAAGCTCATTTTCAGGAGGTGGTTAGAGCAAGTAATGAGGGTGAATGGCCAGAGTTCCAGCAGTTGCCCAGCATTTTACAAGGAAATACTGCCACTGTGTGCTGCCTCAGTCCCATCTATTCCCTGCTTCCCTCTGGGCCCTTTGTACACTCAAACCTGCTCAAACAAACTGATGTATTCAGGAGGGGTTTTTGTGCCCTTGGAGAACATTTTTTCTCTGATCAGCTGTCTGTCTCCTCTGTCCCTCTGATCCTCTCTGCAGCCAGTCAGTCTGTTTGCAAACTGCTTGTCACCTTTGCTTGCTTCTTTTGGTACATGAGTTTTATCTTGTGACTGCCTATATCTAACTGAATAACTACTCCATTCTGCCCATAGCTCACACTCTAAAGGAAGAATCTATTTTTAGACTTCTTAGACTGAAGTCCTTATATGTGACACATTTTCTCTATATTTGAAGAAATTTTCCATCCCTTCCCTTCTTCCACCCCAAGCAGGAACCCTATTTCTTCCTGTCTATAACTTTCCTGTGCTTTTCTTCTTGATATTTGGTAGTAATAGACTGTACCCACTACACCTAGCAGTAACTGGTGATCCAATAACACTTCCCTGAAATTAGAAATCTTTCCTTTGAGGGGACACAGAGATTTCTGAGTGTCTGTTGTTCTGAGTGTCTGTTGTCCTGCTCTTAACTTTAGTCAGCTTGGATATGTCGTTTGGATATGTCTTTCTCTGTATTGTCATACTTCTCAGTTAGTGAAATTTTTCTTCCTCTCCAGGCCTTTTGTGTTCAGAGGTTTCTCTCTCTTTCTTGTTGTTGTGTGTCACCTGTCATGGTCTGTCTATAACATCTGTGTTCCTCTCTAAAATTCGGGTAGGTTATGTCACTGTGAGTCCTCTTTCCCTCTCTCTCCTTTTCTTGTTCTTCATTAGATCTGTTAACTAGAGCTGTCTCTGCAGGTTCCCATCTTGCCCTCATCACTTGACTGTCCCCTGAATCATTTGTGGCTTTTCTGTGCAATGTCCTGCTTTATTGATGAGGAGCGGAGACACAGAGTGACATCCCTGCCACTAACCAGAAACCCTATGTCAGATGAGACAATTTAACTCCTAGCTCTCCCTTTAGCAAAATTAGCAGTTTTCCCCCTGTGCAGGGTTGCTATATCTGTCTTGCTTAATGCCTATGAGTCTAAGTCAAATGATCTTCCTTCATTTTATATGCTCTCATCTGCTTGTTCTATGGTCTTCTCACATAGCCACAATCTTTGATAGTTTCTCGCTTTCCACTTTTTCCTCCCCTCTTCCAGCCATTGCTTTCACTTATTGAAAATAAGCAGCATTCTGTTTCTGGGTCTTTCCATATCTAACCTGGGGATCTTTCCTCCTCTGGAGTTTTCACACAGGAAGCTGTTTCCTCTTTAATTTGCAGTCAGGTCTCCTGGGGAAGTATTTGGTTATCCTGTACACTAGTAATCCTACACAAATATAAATAATGCTGGGTGGTAGGTAAGGAAGGCCAGTGGAATTTATTCAGATGTGATTTGGGTTGTATGCAAATAATGATTGAAAGGTGAGAGTTAGAAAAGCACTTTCCAAGTAATAGAATTCTTTCTTATCACATTGACTGAATAAATGTCATTTTAAGACTTTTAATAGGGTTGCTTCTGTTTGTACATTTTAAAATTATTCAAAGCAAGCTCATCTACTTTGAGTGAAGATTTCTATTTGCTAGTGGAGAATTCAAAATGCTAAAAATATCCCTCTGCTTTATTTTATGAACTCTTTCCCCAGTGAAGACTGGTTATAGAACTGACTTTGGAGTCAGTGCTATTCACAAAGCTAGGCCAATATATTCCATTCCAGACGTGGCACTTGCTTATTATTTCAGCCCAAAGCCTTTTCTGTAGTTTAAAAGTATCAGTCTTTTAGTCTGAGAATATGGGAAAGCAAGTGAGACCACTGGGTTTGAACAGGTCTTCAGAAAACACTCTTGTGCTTTTATTTTCCCACCTCCCCATGTGCATTTCCAAAATCAAGCCTTGTACTTCATCCACCAGAGTGATATGTGAGTTATCTAACCTAGAATGCCTCAAAGAGATATTTTTCTGTCTGTAGCAGTTGTAGCAACTGTATGTTAACAAATTATCACTGAGTTTCAGGATGCTCAGGACTAATTCTAAGAGCTAAGTGTAGAAAAACTTCTTTTTCCTGTTTATTTTGTCACTTTTTAAATTAATTGTAAATACATACATATTTGATTAAGAAACAATGAGAAACTTGTGAAGGGCTGAAAACAGTGGATTTATTGGTAGAAGCCAGTAGGATGATGATGATTCAGTGCATTCTGACAGCATTTATTAAAGCTCTCTGTAATGTGATGTCATGCCTTTGAGTGCTCGTCAGCAGCATGACCTTAATCTGGGATTGTGCACTCCCTTCTGGGAAGCCATCAGAAGGCCTTTATGGAATGAGAGTGCTTTTAATCTGCTGAGAAGATTCTTTTGGAAGCATCTTGTGTCCTGTCTCTGCATCCTGAAAGACCTAGACCATTTGTGTACTCCTCTCACATTGAGCCTGTCTGCTCACTCAGATAGACAACGTAGATCTTGCATTGAACACAAGCTAAACTACTCTTCATTTTGTGTTTCCCTCTGGTACTATATATTTCACATCTTTCCTATGGCTACCTTTTGAAAATTACTATAAAAGTCTTTTATATTCCCCCACCATCTTCTCTTGTTTCTGAATTACTGGTTGATAATTCTTGCAGAAGAAGTGTTAGGTGACTGCAGATCAAATCTGCATTAAGGTTCTCTTCCTTTTAGAGCAAGCAACCAAGTCTAGCACACAGGCTGTTACTGCCTTGTAGGCACAGGGTATGTGTATTGTGAACTGTATAATCACAGGAAGGCAATAATGACACTCTGCTTTCCCATTTAATTTAGTCTCAATTAACATAAGCGTTAGAGCCATTCAAAACCAAAAACGTCTGCTGTAATATACCTTCATACTTGAGGCATATGAAGCCTTTTTCCCATGTTTTTAATTATAGTTGAAGAAGAAAATATGAAAATTACTTTATATACCTTCTGTCAAAAAATATGGAATTAATTTTAATTTAGGTTAACCATGGAAACCTCAGCCAGCATTTAGGCAAGACTGTGCTGGAGTAAATGATACCTTTTTCTCACAAGTGTGTTGTCTCTTGAATAGAAGCCTCCTTTTAAGAGCACTAAGACCATTTTTAACTTCATTACTGTGTTGCAAGTGAGATAGGATTATGATGTTTGTTGCATTCTTCCAGGTGGGATAATGGTACATAATCTGTTTTCAGATTGTTTTTAATTCTGCATTGAAAATTTGTTTTTCAATTAGTACTTGAGAATCATTAAAATGCACTTTTAAAAATGTAGGAACAGAATGTTAAGATGGAACAATGTGAAGAGTAACATTACCTGGTCCATAATTGAAATAATTCAGATGGCTGTAAAAAATATTTCCTAGAAATGTGGATTCAGTGAGCCCTGAGGCAAAGGTAGGTACTGGCTAGCCAAGGTTTGCCAGGATTCATGTGTCTATCACAAGTGGAAACTAGTGGTTGATTCAGACCAAATCCTTAAATCTACCTGCCAACCAGCTGGGGAGAGTGATATTTTTAAATTCAAAAATCTACACCAATTCCAGTCGCTCTAAGAAAACATCTCTGTCTTCTCATCAGAAGCTTTGCTGCTACACTGGTAAAAATAATAATGGATTAACAGCAAACAATAATGAAGTGGTAAAAATAAGAATAAAAAAGTACCCGGACAATATGATACAAAATCCTTGCATCCCTTTTGAAGGAAAGTAGAGTTGTTTGAGCTTCTTTTCTTTTTGCTTATCTACTCTTTCTCTTCATCTTTGAGTTGATCCACATAAGATCTGATTATTCTTTTCACATATATAATTTGTCTTTTACACTAAGCTGTTTCATCATCATCTATATTTTGGTAAACCTATAAAGCTTCAGACTTACCTAGAGCATTAAACAAATAGAATGCAACCACCAAGTAGGAAGGAACCTATTTTCTGCATTTTGTTCAGTTGTGGTCCAGGATGCCTGACATATTCGTGAACTGGCTGTGCTTTCTGGTCTCTTGCTAGAGGAAAGAAAACTGTATATTACTGTATCCAAAGATCTATCTAAATTTGATACAAGATGCCCTCCAGAGGTCCCTTCTAAACTCAGCCATCCTGTAATTCTGTGAATTTTGGGTCAGGACCTCAGCCAGCAGAAATCAACATATTAACTTTAGATGACTCTGCACTGACTGATGATGATGAAGTGTCTCCAGAGCAGGACGGGGATGTTAGAACTGGCTTCAAACAGCTCAGCTCAGGAGCTGGCTGGTGTGCATCTGTGTTCTTCACCGTTTGCAAGTAAAGCATCACATGCATGTCCTGTGCAAGATCTTTCTTGCTGCCTTCTGCCTTGATTTTCAGAGAACAGGCATCAACCCCACTGATGTGCTGACTTGCAGTAAAAAGTGGTAATTCAGTTGTCTATCCAAACCTGGAGTCTTACCCAGCTTATGGGCTGCGCTGTTTGCCTCTCTCAAAAATACAGTTTTACAGTTTTATTTTAAAAAATGAACCCACCAACATAGTCATATGTTGTCTCATAAGGGATGAAAAGTTCTGCAGTGTTGCCAAAAGAAACATATGCATGCTGCCTTGACCCTGTACACCCTTTGGTTGTTTGGTTTAGAAATGTTTCTTTTCTTCAAGTTAAACTTCCTAAGATTATTTCTGGTTGTGTCAATGCCATCGTCATCCTTTCATGTGAATTTCTTTGTTTACTTAGAAATTATTGTTGTAAAGTTCAATGAACTCAGTTTGTAAACAGGGGATGAATGAACCTCACTGGAAGCTTACCTGTGCATGGGCACATGGTTTGGAGCTCCAGTGACACAGTGTGACAGCAGGCAAGTCAATGCTTGGAAAATGAGTCAAACAAGTCAGAAAACATCACATATATATATATATATATATATATAAATATGTATGTGTATATATATATGTATGTATATGAGGTCTTCATTTTTCCATGCTTTAAAATGACCATTCAGTGGGATGGATTCGTACACAAGTGACGATCTGGTGTGTGTGAATAGTTTGATTTAGTTTGATTGTGATATTTAGTTTTGAATACATGGTGGCTGCAGAGAGAAGGAATGTGCTTTAAATTTTTTCACTGTTTCATTCTGTTTAGATTTTTTTATTTTCATTTTTCCACTCCTTCATTCCGTTTAATTTTGTTTTTTGTTTGGTTAATAAAGGACATGGAAGGTGATTGGCATAACCTCTGGAGCCAACATGTCCCATGATGAGTTGCTCTGTCTGCATGTGAGCTTGAATACATATCTGTGTGCATTTATGGATGCATACAAATACACATATATTGATTTGGGATCTCCTTGTGATTTGAGGAGAGGCTGAGTCTCAGTTCCATTCCCTAGAGCACTGTAGGCCTCAATTGTGCTATATCTTATTATGGAAATGTCACAAAATCTGCCTCTTTGTGCATGGCACGGTGGCATTTCAGTTCCTGATGCAGTGAAGCCATCATGCCTGGTGGCAGGCTGTGCCTTGAGCATCCAGTTGTTTGTGATGCAGAGCTGAGATGCTCTTCCCTCCCTCCCTGGCTTTGTAGGACAAATCCAAGCATCAATCCTGCCACATGTACAATAAGCCTTGGTCTAACTGAGCTGAGAATATTCTGTGCTTCCAAGAATCATTCTGTGCCTTGGGAGGATAAGTGAAAAGGTGTCCAAGCAGTGAATTTATTAAGATTTACTTTTTTGCCTACCAGTTTTATACAGCTTCTAGATCATAGCTGGTTTGAAAGCTTGTCTGGTACAGCACTGGTAGAGAAAGGGAATCATGTTAGCAGGGAATGAATTTGGCTGTATGGCACTTTTCTATTTAATATTAATTTGTTTGACTGCATATTTGTGGGTGCTGTTGTACAGGCACATGAGCCCAGAGGCCTGAATGATTTTCCAGTGCCAGGAAACTGAGCAAGGGCTCTTATCCTTATTTGGACCTGATGGTTCAGGAGCACTGAGGGTAAACAACCCTAACATCTTTTTTCTTTCCCAAGTGTGTCTCCATGGCTGTCTTCTAGACATAGTAGAATACCTTTCTAGCTTGGTCAATATATGTGTAACTATTTTGCAGCCTTCTATACCTCATAAAATCACTTTTAATTCAGGATTTTCTTTTTTTCTTTCCCCTTTTTGCTTTGAGAGCTTGCAGGTTAATTTTTCTGAGCAATTAAGTTCAGTTTTGTTTAAATGTTTTAAAGTAGCAGTGCATATGCTTGTAGTAGGCATTTGAAAATTAAAATAATAAATATTGAGAGGGTCATTTCTTTCACACTGTGCAAGTCTTTTTATGCATGCACAACAAATTGTCCCTTATTCCCCATATGCTGAAGCTAATAGCACAAAACTAATGTTGTCAAATGATCACTGCTCTTGGCTGTAAAATTAATCAGACTTTGGCTTCAGTTACCCTTAAAAAAAGGACTGATGTATTAGCAGACTGTGTTCTGTGAGCCACCTGATCCTCTGAAATCCCAGTGAGAAGAAGTCTGGTTTTGTGATTTGGGCTCTAGGTCAGGATTTTGGAGCTCTAACCTCAGTTTTTGGCCTTCCTACAGAATTCCTGTGTTCACAAGGACAAAGCATTTAGGAAGTGCTTTGTCACCTTAATAAATGTAAAAGAGTATGTTGGGAATTTCCAGCTGAAGAGTATCACTAGTGAATGTGAGTGCTTCAGGACTGATGGCAATGGGTTGGGATTTGGTTTATCTACTAATTCAAATGGCTGTGGAGGGAGAGTTTTTGTTTGTTCTTAAAAGAAGCTTCAGAAATGCAGATTAAAAAGTTATAATGAAAAGCTCTTTTTTCTCCCCTTTTAAGTAAGTGTCTTCTTTGAAGTATTAAAAAAAGCTAAAGTAGAAAAGTTAGCATTATCAGATTAAATTGAGTGTATTTGAGGATCATCATCCCGAGTTTGTAATTTTTATTTGTGATTCTAATTCAGAAGAGGAAACCAAGTGAAACCTGTGTCCTGTGAAGTGGGAGAGCTCATTTGTCTTTACCTTTGGAACACCTGGCACCTGCTTCTGCTTACCTGTTGTCCTGGTTCTGGCCAGGACAGGGTTAAGTTTTTTGGGTAGCTGGGAGGGGGCATGGCCAGGACCATGGGGTTATTCCATGCCACATCATTGCCAGGGGTGGGGGAACGGGATTCTCTTCTGGGGAGAGGGGGTTCCTTCTGGTCAAGTAAATGTGGTGCAAGGAGCCATCCAGTATTGTTTATTTTCAGGATGTTTCCATGTGAATCCTTTCTTTTCCTGTACCCTCTCACTGGTATTTTTGCTGTTACTGTTAATTTTCTTATCTCACTGCTGGTTCCAGTAAATTACTTTCTCTCAACCTCTGATCTTTACTTTTCCAGTTCCCCTCTCCATCCTGCTGCGGGGAGAGGGGAAAGCAGGAGGGTGGCAGCATGGTTTGGGGAATCTCAGTGGGAGCACAGACTTGGGGAGTACCACTCCTAAACCACAGCTCCCCAATTCATAAAAGGATGTCAGCATTTGCTCACATCTGTGCACCTTCTTACTTCTCATTTAATTTAGGGGGCCATGACTGCGTATTTACACAAGTATGTTTATTCTGTCCAGAATTGGGATTTTTCATTCAATGGGAGACTTTGTTTTCTCTTTGCCTGTCATAGAAAAGAGGGTGAACACAGCCTCTTCTCAAACATTTGAGTATTCAATAAAGACTTGTGAAAGTTTAGGAAGATACAAATAACAGTAGGCTGCAGTGCCATAGAGCAGCTTACAAGCAATCAATCTTTAAACACTGACTTTACTTAAGTCTATTTATTTGAGGATGGTCCTGTTGACTGACTTGAAGATACCCTCTAATTGACAATGTAATTTCCTTTGAGTGGTGGCTTAGGCAGTTTGAGGAAGGTTTCCTGTGTTGTTGTGCCTGGAGGAAGCTCTCAGCACATTCCCCAGCAGTAGGGGCCAGACTGTGTCTGGGTTTGGAGAAAGCCACACTTCCAGTGAGGCTGCTATTTTAACTGGCTAACCTATTGTTGTGTAGGTAGTTTGTTTTCTTGAGAGTTATGAATCTCTAACTGAGTAAATGAGCACTAATATTTTTCACATTTCCAAGTAAGATTGCAAATAAAACTGGCTGATTCCCTGTATGAAGGGCTGGAAATGGATTGGTTGCACACAGATGAAATACAAAATAAAAACTTTCCACTTTTTCTCTTTTCCAGGCATGGGCTGTCTGTTTTCAAATGCTATGGGCCATAAACCTAGGCAATATAAAAGCAATGCAGTTGACTGTAAGGAGGCTAGAAGACTTAAAAACAGGTTTCCTTTTTCCTTGCCCCCCCCCCCCCCCCATGGAGAAATGATGAGTCAGCATGTTGAGACCACAGCTGATGCTGAGATGCACAGTCCTCTTATTTTTCACAGGAGTTATTATGAAATGAGTTATTTTTCAGCATGGGTCTAAGTATTTGAATCTATCCCTGAGTCTTTCTCTGGTTTATTAATGGGCTGCAGTGCTGCCATCACCATGGTATCCTGCTACCTCTTCCCCTGTGAAGACTGCAAAACCACATGATGAAATTTACATTTTTAATTCTCCACTCTCCATGCCTGTACACATAAAAATGCTTTGCAAAACCGTGGGAGAGCACAAACCCAAGGACAATTCAACATCAAGAAACAACTTGGGTAGCTGTGTTGTTTTGTTAATTTTGAGCCCTCTCCCTTTCTGCTGTTATACTGCAGCCATCAGTGGTTCAATACCTGCTCCTAGGTAGACACCACAACACCAGATGGATTAGGTACTTTACAGCACTAATGATAGTGGCTGATAATGTGTGCAAATCTCCCTTTCACTGCTTGTTCAAGGCAGTCAAGAAATACTGAATACAGCTGTACATAATTACGCTTCTTTTGAAGCTAAATCAGCCTGTGAAATTTCTCTTCCTGGAAAATGGTCAAAATTAGTCAATAAAAAACCTAACAAAACAAACAAACAACAAAACCCCAAACCCTTTGCATGTGCTTTGTTAGTGGTATACTGTGACATTCTGTTTCCTAAATGCAAGGCTTCCCTGCCAAACTATTGAGATTTGAAGGGAGGGTGGGAAATACTGCATAATGAAACTACGAAAAGGTGATTTTGCTGCAGGTGCAGGAAGATGCTGATTTGACAATATGCAGTGCATATGCACTTGTTTGTGCCATCAGGAGTTTGTGTAGGACTAAGTATGTATTTGTGTGTTGCAGGTATGTGAAGGGTCACTCCCCCTTTTTACCCACTCCCTGTTCCTTCCACATGTTTGAATCACTGTGAGGTCAGCTTTTGAAATTATCTGTTTTGGCTTGTTTATCCTCACCTCTGTTTTCTTCTTTATTCAATTATTCTGCAAGATTTCCTTTTCTAAACAACTGAAGAGGACAAGATCAGAGTACTATTAGGTTTTGCCTTCCCTTCCCCCAGTTTTTTTTCTCCTGTTGAAGCTTGCCAATCACTTTTGAAGCCTGCATTGGGCTTTTCTGCAGCACAGGAGATATCATTAAGGCTTTAAACCCACTAATGAGGGAAATGTGCGCTGCTTGAAGGCTCCTGCAATATTAACTACATCCAATTATGTTAGGTAAATGTATGAGTATAGTCAAAACAGGATGAAAGCATATCTTTCTATTCAGGCCAAAAGCAGTCTTCTGAGCCAATCTTTCATCAAACCTACATTGGCTATTTATTTACTGGGTTTGCAGCACTTTTTTTTTTTTAATACTGAATAATAACATTGAAGGGAAACAACACTTACAGGCAGGAAAGGACTGTCTATTCTTAGGGCTGTGTTCCTTGTTTAAAGAACATGTTTTACTGTTGGATAAAATATGTGAAATCGTAAGTCTGATTAATGTTTTTGCTTGTTTAAATACATTATTGCTTCCTTATCTAATCCTTCCCTTAGCTGACTGTGTTATGAGTAGGTGGAGTGCAAATGCAGTTTTTGCTGATCTTTGCTGGTCCTGACCTTTGATTTCTGTCGATTTGTTGTTTCTTTTTAAAGGGAAATTCAATTTATCCTACTTCTTTGGACATTCCCTGTGAGAATATTTTTTGGGAAACTTATTCAGTCTAATATCACAGATTTTTACCAGTCCTTCATTTCTGACTTCTGAAAATGTTACTTGACAGTAGTAGACGGGTTGTTTGGTTTACATTTTTCTTCATTTTTCCTATATTTGACATATAGTAGAGTGTCATGTCCTTTGATTCTTGCCTTTCCCAGTCTGCTTTTGTTTAGAGGAGTAATTAGTCTGTCACTTGTTACAGAATTGACATAGGCTCAGATCACAGCACCCGAGTTTGCCTTTTCACACGCTTGAGCAGTCAGAGTTCAGACCCAGTACTTTGCTTTGTTTTCATGTCTTTAACCACATTTGGAGGTAACTCAGCTGCTCATGTACAAAAAGTCCTTTTGAAGCATCTGATGGTACAGGAACGCTCTTAAGTCTACAGAAGTGATGTTTCACAGCACAGAGAGGTGATTTACATGAACATACCTGGAGTTTGGTAGTTCAGCACTGGAGTAGATATGATATGGCAGTATGTAATATTTGAATGGTTGTCGTGTATCGTGCCTAAGATCTGCTTAGCCTGGTTGAGTGCCCTCTTTCAAAAGTGGCCAGCCGCAGAATTCAAAACAGAACAGCAGGACAGGCAGTGACAGTAATCTTCCTTCTGGCTTATCTGCCAGGCCTCCAGCACCCAGTGCTGTGGTGACTTCCAGTGCCAGAGATTGCATCTGAGCATCATTTCTCCCATTCACTCCATTGACCACAAATCTGTTCCCACCCCATTCCATTTTGAATCCTTTCTATTAAAGCTTATGCCAGAAGATGGGCGTTTTTGATTTGGGTTATTTTTATGCATAAACTTTTTGTTTTGACTGTGATAGTTCTGTCTGGGGACTCTTGTGTGTGCACAAGTCCATTCCTCTTCAGTGAGAGTTAATGTGATACATGTGGGTAATTATTATGCTAATCCTTGCAAGATTTTGCTCTTCATTTAAAGTATTTTAAAGGTAGCATTATATCTTCAAACTAGTGGGAATAGTTCTCTCTTTAGACAGATATCTTAATCCATTTGCCTGCCTTTATGTTTATATTTGAACTTAAAAGTATGAAAGGTTCTTTTATAGTTTTTAGTTTTTGATATAATGATAATGTTCTTACCTAGCACAGTGCTAACAACCTTTTATTGAGATGTCTTAACTGGACTTATTGTTTCCACAGCAAGATCTGCAGCATGAATCACATGAGCATTCCTTCCCTGGTCCAGCTCAGAAGATAACTTATCTTTATGTGTCAGTGTGAACTTTTTCAAAGCCATGCAGGCTGACTTAGCCCTGAAGCAGAGGAGTGCTCCCAAGGGCTCTCCACCAGCTCCATTTCACTGGTGGTTATCTCCAATAGAGGGGGAGTGGTGAACAGCTGATGGGGTTGTAGCATCTTCTATTGGTGCAGCTGGTTTGCAGTTGTCCTCTGACCACAGCCTGGAAAGTTCTCTTCCACCTAGCAATTAACTCTGTGCTAAGTGAAAATTTCTGCAACTCTGGTTTTTTTTTGCTTGTGACCCCCACTATGTAAGTTTCATTCTGCAAGAGTGAAACCTCCATGAGAGAGGATGTTCAGAGACTGTGAGCTCCTCAGAGCTGACTGTGTGCTACAGCTACAAGCGTGGAGGATCACAAGTGAGGAATGAGTCGGCAGGTATTGTTTCACTCTCTAGCCAGGATTCTCCTTTATATAGCAACCGCGTGTCTTGGCACCATTTGTTGTGAATAATTGATGCAAATACTGGCTGATCTGAGCCTTGGGACGGGATGGTGGTGCTGCTGCTGTGGGTGCCGTGGAAGCGCTGCGCTGTGAATGCACAGCTCCTGACCATGAGCAAGGGAAGTCACAGGACACTGGCCACTGCTGCTGATGTATTGTCAGCATTTGATTCACCACTATTAGAAGGGAAAAGGAGGAGGATGAGGGGTGTAAAACTCCAGTTTTTACACTGCATGTCTCACAGCTCTCCAGCGTAATGAGTGCTCCTTACTTTGAGCACACTTGGCTGTCAGAACTCAGTACATCCCTCTGGGTGTCCAGAGTTGCCGAGGTCCCTGCCAGGGGGCTCGGAGACCTTGGCATGCTGCTCAGAACACCTGGAGATTTGTTTTTGACCCTTAGAGCAAGTTGTCAGCTTTGTATGAGGACGTGAAAGTCACACAGGTTTGAATGGTATAACAACAAAATGATCACAGGGTGAAAATGTAGATTTTATGATTTTTGGTATGAGAGTTATGGGGACAAGATGGAAGAATCTGGATGTGTCTAGCCTTTCTCCTTCTTCTTGTCCTCCATTTTCTGCAGCGATGTTAGCACTTTAAGATTGGTCTAGAGTAGAAGTGCACTGTCTAACATAGGTGATAAGTATTGGGAATGAAGTGTAAATATGATATATGTAGTTTGTAGTATAAAAGGACAACACCGCTTCGGGGGCGGTCAGAGTGCTCAGAGCTGCCTTGCTGAACAGATCTCAGCTGGGCAGAAAGAAAATTTTATAGATAAGAATTAATTAACAACCTCAAGACCGAAAAGTAGAGTCCAGACTCGCTCTTCAGTTGCGCGGGCCGAAACAGAGACATCCTACACATCTCGGGGCAGCAATTATCATCAGCAACCCGAGACTTGGCCACTGTGCGTTTTCATGTTCCTTCATCTGTTTCTGAAGTCTTGGTGGTGGCTCCAAGCGACTCCATTTAGCCTCACAGACACATTCAGCCACACATATAGTGAGATCAGGAAACAGCTGTCCTGCAGCAAAAGTAAGGCCTTGTCTATTATTGTTAATTATTTACTCCTGCCAACCTCTTCTCACTGGTGTTAGGCAACAGTAACAAAAATAATTATGTTCTTTACTGAACTAATGTTCCGTTCCTCTTCTTTCCCTTTCATGCTTGCTCCTGGAGTAAAAGGTTTGGGGAAATAATATTAAAAACAAGAACTATCTTGCAGTCTTCTCTTCTGCTAGATTAATTCTAAGTTGAAGGTACACAAGATATTATTTTTTCCCTTTTCAAGGCAATTGCAACTGACAGTTTCCCCATTTCCTTTTCCATTCTCAGTGTGTGCATTTAGATGAAGCTAAAACTGCACTCTTGCACTTTTTATGCAGCTTTCCTAAAATAATTCTGAATAATTTAACAGTGGCTCAGAAACATTCCAGTTTAACCAGTCATTGACCTTCAGTCAAGTTGAAATGTCATCAGGCCTATATTGGTATTTCATCAGTTCCAAAGAAGCTGCAGAGGCAATGGTGAGATCTATAATTAAAGTTGCCCAATGTCTCCCATTACAATGTTTTCCTTTCTGTAGATTATCGTAGTTTGACTGCTTCAATTAGTATTTTCCATTTAGAATTTTTCAGTCAAAATGGTCTTGCTATTTTGGAGACCATGCCTAGGGAAAAGTTAAGGTTATTTATCGATTGTGAGGAAAATAAACCCAGAGTCTATTGCTTTGGCTTTGGCTTTGTTCCCTCTAGTGTTAAGGGCTGGATATAAAAACCACTTTGAAAATCTGACCAAACTGCCTAAGTTTATAAGCCCCTGAAGAATCTGAGTAAACACAGACTCAACAAAAAAATATTAGAGGAGACTGACTTACTGCTATCGCTCTCTGCTGACAGAACTCTACAAATGACAAAGAATTTCTACAAGTCATCGTGTGAGCTTTATGTCTGAAGGGGGAGAACCTTCAGTTTGTGACTGAATAATTTCACATGAAAGGTTTTGGGGTTTTTATGTGCGATGTTAAAAACTTTCTGGATATTTCCTCTAGAAATCTTAAATGTGAGAAATCAAACAGAGATCCTGTGGGGGAAAAAATTGAATATGATAACATAACTAAAGAATTGGATCAACTTGGACCCATTTCTGCATCTCCTTTAGGATACAAAGACTACACTAATATTAAGATTTTCAAACCTCTTAATGCTTTATTTTGCTCTCTAGTATCCTCCAAATAAAATTGTAATTGACTGCAGTCGGAGTTGATGGCATACCATATTGTCAGCGGTAAGAATTTAAAAAACAAAACCTTTGCTCTAGTGATTTCTGAGATTTGATTAGGAAATGTGTGGAAGACAGAATTTTCATGTCATATCTGATTTTGAAGAATTTAAAGCCAAAATAAAAATAAAGAGTTGATTGAAATAATTTGTTTCAGTTACAGCTTTTAATATAAAAAAATAGTTTCAATTTGAGAGGTAAATTTTTTTTGTTCCAACATCTATAAAAAAAAATCTATAAAAAGGTAGTTTCTAGAACTTTTTTCCTTCTTTTGTTCCAGAAAGCCTAGAGAAAGAAATTGATTTTGCAATATTGACAGTTTCTTGCAAGCCTCATGACTTTATTTAAGTTTCTCTCACCAGCTCTGGTTTTATTTTTGTTTAATGTTTGATTTGAATTTTTAAAAGGAATGTACCCTCCCTAGCTGGTGTTTCACTGTGTCACATTACATGTTCTGTTAAATGCCCTGGCTACTGGATGGCACTCATTTTCATTTTTTCATTTTCTCATTTTTTTCACTTTTTTCAGCTCTTCCCTTTATGCTTGTGGTAACATTTATCTTATATTGGCAGTGACAGTCACTTGTGGTTATGAAAACTTCGGTTTGTCCTTGAGTTAAGATTTATTCTAAGTAAAAAAATCAGCAGGGTTTTTTTTTCCAGTTTCAACATCCTTTTATTTTTCAGGCTGCTCGATGCTGGGGGTGTTCAGCATAAGCCTCAAGTGTGAGAGAAGCAGCTGTACAGATGCAAAATGAGTTCTTGTGATGTGGGAGTGTGTGCTGTGCTGGCCAACACTGATGGTTGGGAGCTGCAACTCCCACCCACCAATAAAGCTGCCCTTGGAAGTGCAGATTCTAATAACTTGCAAGTAAAAATAACAGTCTGGGTGCATGCAGTCAAGTGTGATGTGTGTGCTGAACATGGGTGCAGCCTGGCAATTTCACTGATGCCTGCTCCTTCCAGAGAGTGAAGCCTCTTTCCTTTCTCACTCGGGAGTCCCAGCAGGCAGAACCTGCAGCCAGGCTGTTCATTGCTGTTCTGTGTGTGCCTGGCTCTTGCGGGTTGGTCCTCAGGGCAAGGTTGCAGGTGTCTCATTCTCATGGCTGGCACACATTCCTTCCCCAGGCACTTGATAAAAAGGAATCTAAATCCCAAATCTTGCTCTGCCCTCATGTGTGTTTCCAGCTGAGTTTCCAGCTTGTCTGTTCCCAAAATGCTGCTGCTGGCTTTTGGGGCACTGTGAGTGGGGAGAATTCAGGTTCTGATGCACCCCTCTGGTTTCATGTCATGGCACTAAAACTGAAGCTAGAGTAGTGGAACAGGGCCCCTAAATGCTGCATCACCTGAAGGAGGCCTGCTTGGCCAGAAAGGGATCTGTGAGCTCTGTGGTGTGGACTCCAGTTTGTGGAGTTTTTGTGGTTTTTAACCTTTTATCTTATCCTAGAACTCTTAAGATAACAAGATATGGTGACATGCTTTGTGTTTCATAATCCACACTGCTTCATATTACAAGTCTAAATGTTTAAGAATACAAAAGTAGCTGATACTGTTAAATTATTTTGATGAGTTACTTGCTGATACTCAGAGGAGTGTTTCAACTTCTCTCCTTGAAGAAATTGGTAAGAGTGATGTGAGAACAGTCTGCTTACAGGTAGCTTGTGAATTAAAGCTGTTTTACAGAAATTGTGAGCTCTAGGGAACTCATGATAAGTCCTGTAATGCTATCTGTGCACAATAGGACTTTATTATTGTTGAAATTATCTTATGACAAGCATTTAATTCTGGATATGCTCAAATTAATTTGTAAGAGGCAAATGCACAAACATTATTTCATATAAACATGTCAAAACATGTTTTCATAAATTAGGATTTTTTAAAAATTTGATTGAAACTAGGCAATAACCACAAATATGAAATCTTGGAAAATAAAATGCTGAAAGTGTGCTGTGCAACTCCTGAGGAAGTTTTATAGCCTAGCTCTTCTTGAGGGACAAATAAATGAGGAACAAAAGCAGCTACTGCTATCAGGAAAATACATTAATGTTTTGACAGATAGATGTGGGAATCTTAGTATATGAAATTTGGATTTTTTTTCCCTGATGTGTAAATATCCACTTAATGTAATTAGAAAGAATTGTGAAGGCAAGGAATTCAAATTCTTCAGCTGAGCAGGTACTGCAAATGTGAGTTGTTGACAGCTTGTCATTCTGCTGTTACAGCTGACCTGGAGTTTTCTTTCTGAATGACTTTTCAAAGGAAAAGTAACATAAAAATTAAAGTATTTAGCCAGGGAATGTTCTGACTTGGACTAGCAGCATATGCTTAGAGAAGGAGCAGAAGAGCAGAGCAAGTGCTTTCCTGTAAATTGTCCCCCTAACATCTGACTGCCCATGGTTGACTTCCTAAGCTGAAAGCTGTATTCATGTTTTTAGTTTTTAATAGCCCTTTTCTTCCAGTAGTTTGATTTAAATATCATCTTGAACCCATTTTTTGTTTTTAAACCATTAGGAGGCCTCACAAGAAAACTTTTATTGGCTTTGTTTGACATTGTTTTGAAATTTTCTTCTTGGCATTGGAGGGAGAAGGTGAAATACTTTTTTCTTGGATTATTTTGCCCATATTGGAGATCATCAGTTTGCCATATTAATCCCAAATTTTCTGTTTCAAAGTAGATAATTGACAGTTTGAAGTATGTTTTGTGTATCAGGATATTGTCACATGGGAAATGAGATATTGGGCAACACGTTTTAGGTGCTACATGGCAACTTGGAAGACTGATAGAAACCCTTTGAATTGTCTTTCACCTTTGGTCATAGTTAGCTACTTAACCACTTGTTTATTTTCAGTGTTTCTTGGTGCTTTGAGATTTTAAGCTACACAGGCCTGTATATAATTTTATTTCTGTATTGCAGCACCTGAGTGAAAGAGGTCAAACTAAAATTGTCAATAAAATATGAAGCACATGAAGAAGTGACATTTCTTATATATACTTTTCTCCAAATAAAAATGCTGCATGCAATTGATATTTTTAAACTAAGCCCTTGCAAAGCCTCCCCTTTACCTGCCTCTCTTACCTCTGCTAGTGACCAGAAGGTCCTAAGCATTTAACCCCTGTTTGAGGAGCTTAATTTGATAATACAGATTTAAAGCTCTTGCTCAGCCATAGCTAATGTTCTGAGGTACCTCAAATCCCTTGGAGCTGCTGATTTCAGCAACTGAAATCAACAAATGGAAGCTAAGCAGTTTTGAACCTTGTCCAAGGTAGGAGATCTATGAATATGATGTTTTGAGAGGAGATGGCCCTCACGTGTGCCTTTGAAATGGGCTGGTGGCTCAGGCACTGCAGAAAATGTAACAGCAATAAACATGGTTCTTTGAATCACAAAGTGGTGGAGCCAGGCTGCACCAGTGCAGTCCACCATGACAAATTGCCCAGAGTGCAAGAGAAAGAATTTCACATATTTACCTACTGGAAATCATTCCAAGGCAGTCCTCTCACCTCTCTGTGAAGTACCCCACCTAGAAACTTATGGGTGATTCTTTGAGACAATGCACTTGCAGCCTTATTTGTTGAATCAAGGCCAAATCCTATGGCCATTCATGAAAGCGAAGTTAGAGAATCTCTGCAGCCTAAGAGGCCTCAGACCATCTTCCCCCTGACCTGTACTCCTGCTGTAATAATTGTTTCCTTAATTATTCTTATTTCCTCATTTTTCTTCCTATCCTTATCCACAGGAAGGAGTTACAACTTTTTCCCCTCACTGTGGCTTTTGTTCTGTCAGTGATCATTTGAAAGTGGGTTGCTACCATGACTTCTTTCACTCTGCAGTTATAAGAAAGAGAGTAATCCCTGATCACAGCTGTAGTGACCTCTCTTCTGGAATATGTTTTGTCATTACGTCCATGAGAAGAAAGATGGTGAGACCTTAAGGAAATGTAGCACTCTTCCTACATTGCTGTCATGGCAGCTTGGATAAGTCTGTACTCATTTTGGTGAGCTTTTTCTGAGGTATCTAGCTGCACACCCAAGGCATTTGAGTCAGCAGCCAAGAGGACAGGCAGTGGGATGGTAAGTGGTACCTACAATCTCTCTTGGTGTTCTCCAGAAGCTTTAAGGTTACTGCAGATGTGTCCCTAGATGAGCAGAGCATGGAATTCAATGTGAATAAAAGACCTAGCCAACGTTCTTATGGACATTGCCTGTCATTCCTACATATGCCAATGACTGAAAGAATGGCAATGTATGTGCACCAAAAGTTATGGGGGACTGCTTTTTTTTCTAGATTCTCTTTATATACTGTAAAAGGAACTTTCTGGTCCTCAACCTTTCCTTGAAGAGAAGTGTGTATAAACAGAGAGGCTTTTAATAGTCTTATAACTTTATCCAATATTAAAAAGTCCAGTTATGTCAGCTGGAAAGTGGCTTTAAACATGTTTAACAACTGCTTCTCAGCAGAAATTCTCTATAGAGTATGGGTTCTCTAGTACAACCTGAGTTTGATTATAATACCAAAATTATTAATTAATTAAGAGCAAGTACTTTTTTCTTTGCTTTGATTGTTTTGATCCCAAATGTGCAAACTGACCACCATATGCAAACTCATGAATGCATTGGCTTAATTTTGGCGTTGCTTGCATCAACAAATGGAACGTGTGACTTGCATCAGTTTGGGTCAGACTGCAGGAGGCCATATGTGTTTGTTTTAGCAGTTATGGATGGTTATATTTACCTCATTGCAATGACTCGCTTTGGTTTCTATTGACAAAACCATGACTTAAGAGAATGTTTGCAGAGACAAGAACAGATGTTTCCAGGCTGCTTGCCACTGAGGGGAAAAATAGCCAGTATTTGCTTGTAAGCTGGGGTTGGCTGTGCCATTTTTCCAATGGGTAATTAGGAATAGTAGTTATTAGTTGTTGAAGATCCTGACTTGATAACAAAAGAACCTGCTTGGAGATGCCTTTTTGTATAGTCTGATCTATAGAGTAGAATGAAAGACAATTGCTGTAATCACTGAAACCAATTCTACCCTGTCACACTCTTTTGAAGAACCTTAATGACCAAGGAGAACCTAAAAGCTTAATGAAATAGATAATCCATGGGCATTTTCTTCTCTTCTCTGCAGGCATGTTGATTTCAAATTAAGCTGAAAACTTTTACTAGACACTTTTATGAAATTGCAAAGCAATATGAGCATTTTGGAGTAAGTTTGGTGTTTTTTGTTTCCCCTCTGAAGCTGTAAGATCACTTTCTGAATAACAAATACTAAAATCAAACTTGTTTTAGACTGATAAAGAAGAGGGGACAAAAGTGTGATATACTATTAACAGAGTTGGTGATCTGGGAGGGTTTTGAGCAATGTGTTTGTGAAATAGTGTCTGTTACCACTAAAATTAAATAATTTTAAATTAAGTTTAAATTTTTAATATTAATTTTTTTAATGGGCAAAGAAAGATGGATTTCAGCTGCCTGGGAGCAGCAGTGTGGGATGTGTGGCATCTGAGGATTTGGAAATAGAGTTTTGGAAAGAGAGAGATAACTCCTGTGTGTAGAGTTTCCCTCGGATTTAACATGGATGGGAAGCCCCTCACAGTCACAGCAGAGGGCTGAGAGAGGCCCAGTGGTCTCCCACACTGGCACACAGCCCTCAGTGGGCAATACCAGCCCTTTGCCCTCTGCAAAAGCTTGGATCTTGGGCTGAGGAGTTGGTCTTGCTCCATTATGAGCAAGATGATTTATGAAGAGAAAATTTGCATGCTTTGAAGAGATGTGGCTATAACATCTGTGTATGCTAGGGCCTTCCAGATAGAAACAGCCATGAGCTACGGGGTATGTGACATAAATGAGCTCTGTTTTGGGTTTTGCAAACATGCAATGCAGTACTTCCTGGCTCAGTCAAAAGCCACCACACAATATGTCGTTGAATGTCATGAATAAAGGGAGAGCTGAGCATGACTTAAAACACCAAGGAAGTTGGAAGGAATATCCTGTATCAGTTTACTAACAAGGAATCTTTAAAGCTAATATATGGAGGCATCTCCTGCCTTCCCACTTTCATGATCTACTTACTGCAAGCTTGGTAGGATGTATTCCTGGAGATATCTCAGGGATTTTTTTTCTGTTGCCTTTTTTAAGAGCAAGTGTTATGTTGATCTGTTAAGTGTCACGCCACTGCCACTGACTGGATGAAATACCATATGGGCAGTTCATGGGTTTGCTGGTTCCACCTGCTGGCTGAACTGGTGGTGATGACCTGTCAGTCAAGGGGAGTTGAATGAGTAATCTTAAGAACAGATTTTATTATAATTCCTGTCTGAGGCATGGGGATAGTGTCTTGTCTTCAAGCTACGAACTTTCTATCTCATTTTTTATTAACTTTCGTTTCATTAAATAAGTTTAAAAATGCAATTTCTTAAACAGGATGGTAATGCCTAATCACAAGGGCCTTTTTAGCAAGAAAAGGACATTAAACCTTTTTGAAAATAAGAAGATGAACAAGTTAACCCAATGATGTGCAAGCACTTCTGCTCATTGCTTCCGGAACATGCCTTGGGGAGGAAGCCATCCCACACTGGGAGAAGGATGACCCCCCCACACTGGGAATTTACCCCAAAAATTTCCCTAAAATGGGAAAAGTGGAGGAACCCAGAGTTAGATTTAACTCTGGATACTGAAACCCCGTGGGTACTGAAGAAAGGCTGAAGGAGAGGGGAGCAAATGGCTCTCATTGGTGTGGGCTGCAGGGTTGAGATTGGGGCTAAAATTCAGGGGAGTGTGGGCATGGGATTCCAGTTAAAGCTGGATCCCACAACAGCTGTGGGACTAGAAGAAAGCTTACATGCAGGCAAATGCTGTTTGCTAGGCATGACTAATGCCAGAATTAGTGCTGGAGTTACTGTTTGGATTTGGGATTTTGGGTGCTCTAGAGCTTATCTCCTTGTTTGAATCTGAGCAGACTGAGTGCTGGCGTTTTACTGCTGTAGAAGTAAATTGTTTTTAATTGGTTTTGTTAGGAGTGGGCTATGATTAAGTCTAAGTTTAAGATAACAAAGTGTCTGAGGTTTTGTTTTTTATAGAGTTTTGTTTCTCACTGTGTTGTCAGAGCACATGGAGAAGATTAGCAGCTAGTTCTGAGGAGGTGAGTGGATTTTAGAGGTCTTTAAAGATACCCTTTAGCTTCTTTGAAGATTCATCTCTTTAGGATACTTTAAGAGTGCATGGCTGCATTAACTACTTTCTGCTGGGAAAACTTTATCCCTCATTTTTCTGCCAAAAGAAATAAGAAGAGATGTCTAAGGGAGCATAATGGTGCTGTTACCCTTCTTTCTGCTCTAGGCAATCATCGCTGTCTGCCAAAGGTTCAGTCATTGCTGTCTGCCAGAGGTTCAGTCTAGCCAGCTAGTGACAAACTTGGGAAAGGAGCAAATACTGTTTGAATCACAGAAGGTTATAGTTTTACTCCAAGATAAAACAGGGGCAGGATATTAGTGCATGAATAGGTCCTACAGATATCCATTTGACATGTTTCTTAGCACAGTTTTGCTGTGTATTGATTAGTTGTCTCCCAGACATGGCCTGAGCACAGTTCAAGAGAAGAACATGTACAATGACCAGAAGCAATTTGGATATTTCCACTGTTTTTGGGAAAGGGATTTAACTTTGGGGACAGGGGATGTTCTGTTCCACTTGGCCTTAGAGCTAAAGATTCACTTGCCTGAGTTATTTAGTGACACAGAGGAAGCCAAACTGACTCATGACAAACAAGCCAATAACTGGGTCTGAAGGGTCATCCTGAGGAGCACCTTGTGGGGGAGGGAATTCTTGCATCAATTGTAGAGAAGCCACTCATCTGCAAATATTATTTCATTTTCTCTTTTAAAAGCAGCAATGTTTTAAAGGATTAGTTTGCAAGCAAATCAATCCAATTTTCCTTGTTGTGGTTGATGGCATGTCTGTGAATGTGGGAACTCAGCAGCACTTGCAGGTACACTGCAAGAGATTACCATGCTGCCAGTAGTTTTCATGGAGCATTGCTGTACCAGAAATGGTTGATTACACAGGAGAAAGAAGCACAGAGCAGTTGTTCAGTATTTAGATAATGCTAGATGGAACATAATCCTCATTGCCTTTGACTTAAAAACAACCTCCTTTGCTCCCCGAAAACCCCTGAAAATATTACGGCTGCCTCCTATGGTAATTTTTTTGGTGATTTTTATAAGCTCAAGATTTTTTACATACATATAGCACTTTGTCCATTTGGAAAGAGATGACACTTCATCTTTCACTGTGATATTTCAGGCTCATTCTCATACCAAATCCATTTTCATTCCTGCTATATGAACCTGAAACACAGGTTATGCAATTAGGAGGAAAGTGTTTGCAGAAACAATAAGGAAAACTTGATAAATTAAATCTGCTATACACTGTCAGTCATGCTGATGGTATTCCAATAAACACAAAAATATTTTTGTGTGCGCAGTTTTCAAGATACAGAGTAAAATAATTTATGGCCAAAGCTGGTTTTCCTTCCTTGCAGCATTTATATGTATATTATATTGTGCACACCAAAATTATGTTAAGGGAGCATTGCTGTCATAAAGCAGAGTGCTAAAAAGGCAATGCTATAGTTGGGGTTGTAGTTATAATATTATAGTTAACAGGCTTTTTGTTCAATAACTGAGTCTGTGAATGTGCTGTATACAGTCTTTATGCAATTAGGAACACTTTTTAGGGTGAATGTTTGGTTTTAGGAAGGGAATTTGCTTTCAAGACAAACGCAGTGAGATTTATATCACATCTGTTATTATCTAAGTGGAGCTTTGTCCTGCAAAGGAGATTTGTCTTATAGAGTGCACAGTTTGGGCAGCCTTCAATTTAGGACTGGATGCAAAATACTTTCCAAGTGTTGCCCTGTAATTTTTTCTGTTTTTCTGTTTTATTTGTTTTTTTTTTTTCTTATATGCTATTTAAACCTTGCTTGGAAGACAAAATTGGTAATTTCCTTGTGGGAATTGTTATTCTGCTCTTTCATTGTAGTTCCTGAGTGCCTCAGAAATGTTAATGTCTCGTTAGCATTTCTGAGGAGGTGATGTGATATATCCACTTTATAAGGCAGAGGTGAAGGCTGGTGGTTGAAACACAGGTCTGAGAGTGTTTGCTAATTTGGGGGCTGCACTCAATGACCTGATTTCTTGGACTAATGCATTCACAGGATCGAGGCACTTTCCCTGTTGATGATTTCAGTGAGCACTCAGGAGCACTGCAGTCTGGGTCTCAGGGTTTGAAATGAACACTGAAGATAGAAGGAACACTCCTTTAGTGACCAGCTGAGTCAAGATTAAGTGTAAATGGCTGCCTTAGCAGCATGGAAGAGCTGTTGAGCAGAAGGTAGAATACAGGACTTTCTGACAGGAAGATGCTCATTTCCAATTGTCTGGAGGCTCTTTGTTTTGATTCCACTGTTCCTTTGAATATCTGTAACAAATGATGGAGTGCTCCACTGAGTGATGTTCTTTCTAGCTGCCCTTGTGATCTTCAGGAAAGATACCTACTGACAAATTAGAAAACAGATTATTTATTTAAAGAGGCTCTTCAGAGAAAACAGTCCAGGATATTTCAACTCTGACAGCCTGTCCAAGGTTTCCCTTGTTATTGTACAAAATAGAATATTCTATACATACACTATAAAAGTGCCCTTATTTTGTTTTACCGTTGTCATGTAATGATGACAGTAGCTAAGTCAATATCTTCCTTCAGTTTAATATGTACTTTTCTACTTGAAAGCTGCTCATCTTTGCTCAAAACTGGTTTGTAGTGCTGTCCCAGTGACATTAGTTTACTATACTAGAGGGTGTTGCTGAGAATGTAAAACTATCCCATTAGCCTGTTTGCAATATAAAATAGGCTTCTGCTTTTTACAAGCTTATGCAGTGTAGTAAGAATTTGGCAAGTGTAAAGGAAAAAGGTGTTAAGGAGAGCTGGCAGCTCCTTAAAGAAATGATATTAAGTGCAAACTCTTCCAATAAGGAGGAAAGTTAAGGAAGTGCAGTGGAAGACCAGCATAGCTAAACTGCCAGTTCTTCATGGCTCCTGAAGAGGAGTTGTTTTTTTACAGAGTGGAAAGTAGGTCAGATTTCCAAGAAAAAAGATAAAAAAATAGCATGTAATGGCAATAAAGTCAGAAATAGTGAGGCACAAAATGATATTAAAGAATCCATGTGTGTTACAGGTTGTAAGAATTCATTTTTCGTGCACTGCAGTAATGAAAGAAGGACTGAAAGGAAAGGTCAGAGGACAAAAGGGATCAATAGATGGCATTGAGATGGCCAAAATCATTGGTTTGTTTGGGTCTCCCCCAGTAAAATGGACACTGTTTCTACTGATAACTTGGGGAACTGTACTGCTGCTGCAATATCCAGAAGATCTCACATGCACAAATGAATGTCTCTGTACCTCCTGGTAACCAGAGAAGAGCAGACCTTCTGCCCACACCCTTCAATCTTAGAGTGGTTTTTCTGGAGGATATTACTGTACAATGCCTGAAATGTATTTTGGAACAGTCCACTGTTGGAAGGCAATGGAGGAGCACAGGGTGCCTTCTTTGCAAGAATTGTTCTGTAATTTTGTTAATGATTTAGATGTTGGCACTGATTATGCTAACAATTTATGTAGAAAGCTGGTAAGGATGAAAGAGGCTATGAAAGAAAGGGCTAAAATTTGAGGTGGTGTTATCCAGTTGCACAAATAATCTTAAAGGGAATGGTCATGGTTCGAAAGGGATACATTCTACATATGACTCTGGGGAGTAACCAACTTTAAGGATAAAGGCTGGAGAATAACTTCCTAGGGAGTGATTGTTCAGAAAGAAGTTTGAAAGTTGCAGGGAGCCACAAACCAGTTCATGAGTACAGTGTCATGCTGTGATATGTAATATTCCAGGGTGAATAAGAGGAATATAGCCTGGAAGGGGGGAATAAAATCCTTTATTGCCTGGAGTACCATGTTGGGCCCCAGGGACTGTACCTTAAGAAAGAAGCAAATCAGCAAGACTATGCAGAGGAACAGTACCAACACTGAGCAAACAGTCCTAGAGAGCATATCAGTCCTGTGACTGATAAGTATGTGTTGAGTGAAATGGTGTTATGTGGGATAGATGGCTGCAATATGTTTAGTGGTTGTTAGAGCCTTCTGTATGTATGGGCTGCTGCAAACATAGGGAGAATAACCAGACTTCTATGCCTGGACAGCACAAAGACAAAAGTTCCAGCAAAAGGGAGAGATTGTGTTACCATGATAAAAGTAGTACAGCACTAGAAGAGTTTGAGTGGGGAGGTTATTGAATCTCTGTTATTGGGGGTCTTCAGGAACAATTAGGAAATGTCTTCTGACATAGTATGAGATGTAATATTTTGTGCTGTGGAGCTGGACATCTTCTGATTCTTCTTCCAGTCAGAAGTGTGTTGTTTTATGATGTGCTTACTCTTTTGTCTTTTATATCCTTTTACTCCTTGGTGAATATCACTGTTTTCTGGACAAGAATTTCTTAGGTGGCAGAGAAGATTCAGTAAATTCACAGTAGTCATTTTGGTGAAGAACTTCATGGAGCAGTGCTTTAAGTTGCTGTATTTGACCAACTGCTGCAGCTATAAGAGTCACAGGCCACAACTTCTTAGTGAGAGTGTTCCTTATAAACAGAGTAAGGACTGGGACTTGCTTTCTAATCACCATATTTTCTGAAGACTTTTAAAATGCATATAACAGCCTGACATGCCAGCTGTCACCAGAAATGGTGTCCCCCACCAACACCAGCATGCGGTGTGTTGGCACTCATGTCACACAAACAGGGAGTGTTGACAAGTCCTCTTGCCAGTCACCTTAGAAAGATAGGGAAGATGCCAGTGTTCAGTGAAGGAGATCTCAGGAGAACACCAGGGACATCAGAACCAGAGCAGTCTGAGAAAGGAGCTGGTCCAGGACTTTTAAAGCCCAAGAGAAAATGAGTGCAGCAAAAGAGTAATTTTCTCCAGCCTCATCCATGTTTAGCTTGGTGTTTGGGACTGATTTGAACCTCTCTTCGTGGGGCAGCAGTGCAATGCCTTTCCTGAGCAATCTTCCCAAGTTCCAGAGTCTTGAGTAGCTGTAGTTGCATTTGTGTTAAAATTGAATTATGTTTTCTTTCAACTTAGAAGCCGAAGTTGATATCCAAGCCAATGCTTGATAGCATCCTTTGTCTTCGTGATGACAGATGGAAGTTTGTGCGGAGCCTCCTGACCCCAGCCTTCAGCGATACCAAACTGAAAGAGGTAAGGTGTAGACATTGCCGTTTTCATAATTTAGAAGACTTGTGCAGGCATCTGCTTTATGTAGGTCCATATTAAGGATAGGTAAAACCTGCTACTTTATACCACTTTATTTAGACTTGAAGAGCACATGCAGCAGAGCTTCCATATGGCATGGTTCAGATCATAGACGGGTGAAAATCCAAATAGATCATCTGAAGATATGATTCTCTGTCTTCTTCTGTTTAAGTCAGTTTTTCCATGAAAGTATAGCATACTTAAGAAGGACCCTTACCCCTTCCTCTCCTCTGCCCTATTAGGAGTGAGCTTAAGTTCAGGAAAGGTTATTGCTCCCAGTTGGAACATAGCTTTTCTTGATGTGCAGAGTCAGCAACTCTCATGTTAACACAGGAACTGCTGTCAGTCTATTTTCTTTTCTCCATCTCCTTCCCTTTCCCTCTTCCTTTTATTCTTTAATCCTTTCATATAATAAAATAAGTCACTGGAACAGAATGTCATTGCCAGATAAATACCTCTGACTGAAAATAAATGTCTCTGTGCTGACCTGCTGCTAATTTCCTATAAATGTATCAGCATTTCCTCAGCCATGGGAACCCATTACCCAGTAACAAAGTCCTATTCCAGTGGTACGATATCTCTTAATTAAATGTATATAAATGATTGACTGGCTAAAGTCTACTTTCAAAGAGAACTACAAAAACCAGCCCCACAACAACCAAACCAAAATCACCTCTTCCTTTTTATGTTTTATTCTGAAAGGGAATCATGCCTCACTCCGGTGCCCAGTCCTGGGTTGTAAAATTTTCCACTGGGCAGACGCTTGTGTTGTTTTGACATGCCGCTGTCGAAATCCACAGTAACATCTAAATGTGTCTGGCTCTCCCAGCTCCATAGACAGCGGTCGCTTAGCAACGCCGGCTGTCACCTCCTTATTATGGTAAATTCTAATTGGCCGCCAGCCTGGCGGAGATGCTGATTAATCACCACTGACAATGCCATTGGTTATGCGCCCTGACATTTGCTCTGTCACCAACTCCATCACGAAATTTCAGCAAGGCAAGGGTGTTTAAATATGCAAGCGATTAGTTGCACATGGCATGGTGGGGAGAGCAGAGTTTTGCATTTTGCTGGCGGAAATTAATCTGCCTTGCTGCAGGTCATCGGCTCTTTGCTCGTGGACTAACAAAAGATAACGCTGCTCTCCCCTCAATTTGTGGAGAGCAACCTTTGCCAGCACCTGCCAGGCAGGCTTGGCTGAGGAGCACGGTGAGGGCAAGAGAGTGGAGCCTCAGGGATCCTGCTTTGGGGCTGGGCTTTGCAGGGTCTGGCCAATCCAACTGCATGGCTTGTTGGTGGAGGTGGACTGCAGGAGTAATGGTAGGAGGTGAAAGGGAGGGCTGGCCAGTGCCTGCTAGCTGTCTTGTGTGCAAGGATTGAGATATTTATTTTTAGCCTGATAATCAGCTTTGCCCGTGCTGCCTCTTCCAAAGCTCTGTGGGAAGGCGTGTGACTGTGCATGGGCTTAGGGTGACCTGGAAATTGTCACTTTCTCCTCCCATTCAGCAGCAAGTGGGAAAAAGAGGAGGGGAGCAGGTCTTTCTGAAAGGTTCAACTTTGCTTTTCTCCCCCACGCCTTCACCAGAAGTCTGTCCATCCCTACACAGACACTTGCAGTAAGCCCGTGTGAGATTAGGAACCGCTGGTGAACGGATGTGCTACTCAGCCTTGCATTTCATTTTCTACACAAATATGTTAGCAATATTGGGATTTGAAGTTAATGCAACTTAAGTCCTTGCCCATGTGCTTATCCTGCTGTTGCCTAATTTAGAAGCCATACCAACACTTCACAAAGGAAATCAATGCTCATTAATTATGATCTCACTTTTTAGCTCTCCCATATTTGGTACTCTCTCAGAACCTTTACAGCAGCATGGAAACAAAAATACCATGTTCTAGTATTGGCCATACTACAGAGTATCCAGCATTATCTGCAAGACATCCTGTTTATAATAAACCCTTCCTCTCTGCTTTGAATTACAAACACAAATTTGGTACTAATTTATAGCATAAGATCCCAGATATGCTATTTTATACATATTTATAAATATTACTAGGACATTCCTTATTTCTCCTTCCAAGATATCAATTCCTTTGACAAAATCCCACACCAAAGTCTTCCACTCTCTTCGCTCTGGATGATTGCCTTAACTTTGTTCCTCTGTGCAGACTCCACAGTGATGCTGGAGACACTGCAGACCTCATGAGTGTCTTTGGAAAGGGGTTCCCCTTGAGTGCTGCAGCCCCTGGTGCCACTCCAAACATAGGCTTGTCTGTCTGGATGCTCTAGAAAAATTGGGAGCTCCTAGCCTGTGACAGAGCAACAAGTGTTAACAGCTCCTTGCATTCAGATGAAAGATGCACCAAGGGACAGAGAGTTCAGAGACACAGGTTCCTGATATCTCTGTTTCAGAAACTCAAGAAAGGACAGTTTCAAAGCTAGCAAGAGTGAGAAGTGAGAAGCCACTTTGGCCTGGCTGCTGGAGGACAAGGCTCCAGACAGAGCTAATGTGTGTTGCTAAGGTTTAACCTGCAGTGCTCCACAGAGGCACCTGGGGCTGTGGGCGGAGGTGAGCTTTGCCCTTGTCACTTCAAAGAAGTGGTGTAATGTCACTGAGAAGTTCACTGAGCTTGAGGAATTTCCCTGTAGTTTAGCAAATATCTCCAACAGCCAGCCAGCAGATGATGAAAAGATGATTCCAGAAATTTTGAATTTTTCAAAGTTACAGGAAATGAACTGAAACTAGAGGTTATAGAGTTGTTGGATAACCAATATAGTGATTTCTGTGTGTCTGCAGAGAGTTGCTTTAGTAACAATTTTCAAGAGTTTCTGACAGCTTTCTCTTTTTTCAGTTTGTCTTTAAAAGCTGTGCACCATTTTGCTCTTGCTTTTATGGATTTCAATGTCTTGGGTGTTCTCCCTTTTTTTAACAAGCATGTAAAGATTACTAAAGGAGTCCACTCCAGGTGGAGGAAGATTTGGCTGGATAACATTGAACACAAATACTACAGTGGTGGTGAATAAAGCAATAGACTTACAAGCTTGATCCTGCAGTAAGATTGGAGAGCATCCATGTGAGATGCCACTGGAGTTGGTAGCAGATCTAATATAATAAGCTCTTTCCAGTAAGACCCCTGAATGAACCCCATAGTTCCACTGCTGTGGGAGCACTGAGAATGAGAAATGAGAGACAGGAGGCAGGAAACCCAAGAAATGTCACTTCCCTGCCCTTGACTGCCTGTGGGTGATCTGACAGAAGCTACTTAAATTTTCTGTGCATGAAACAACTTTTATCTCTTAAGTGGGAACAACACCAATCACTGCAAGTTGATCCGAGATAGAATTAATGAGGAATTGGTGAATTATAATACCTAGAGGCTCTAAGTAATAGAAACATTTCCCAGTGTTCCTGTCATGCTCTCCTCAGCTGTTATGTATTGAAACAAGCTGACATGTTAGTGATCTTGTTGTACCAACCTTGATTCCCTATTTAGTATTTCTTATTTTGTTCCTCTTCTTTTTGCTGTGGTGCCTATGATGATCCTGCAGTTCTGGACCTGTTGTCAGACTTGATAAATAGCTCTACTCTCTTTTACAGCCAACACCAGCAGAAAACCTATTGATTTTTATTTATTGTGATGGTGCTGCAGTAGTCTTGTCATCTCCTATCAGTATGCCAGGGATCCTTTCCTCCATTAACAAACCATTTAAACAAAACAGAACACAGAAATTAAAGAAGAGAGCACAGCTTAATGTAGTAGTGTCCTAAATAACCTGTGAAGTGGAGTTTGTGTTGAGGCATTTCTTTCAAATAAAGGGAGACATAAAGCAGAACTTGTAATAACATGGCAGAACAGTGCAGAAAATCCTGTAGTGTCACTCTCAGGCATGGAGATCTCTCATGTCCTACTAGGACATAAGATCTGACAGTCCACCCATTAAGGTTTCCTTGATTTGCTGTTAGTCTGTGCAAATTGGTCAAAGGCATTTTGGGAGTGTCTCTGGAATCTGCTGTTGTTGCTAAACAAAGCAAATGTGCTCACGTAAGGTAAAGCAAATCACTAATGTAAAAACTGGTGTAAAAATATGAAATGTGCATAAACTTGAGCCACAGGCCAGCGTCTTGTTGAGTTGCTTATTTTGGTAAGTTGTGCCCAGGAATAGCACAGCTGCACTTTCAAGTGATGCAAACAAATCATTTCACAAAACATCTTTCTGACACTCTGCTCTTTTTCTGGTTTTATTCAGAAAATCTGAAAGAGAAGCAATTCTTGTGTTAGGGATGTATTCTTTCTCCTTCTCCCTCGTTTCTGTTTCATAACATTTGTGGGACAAGAGGCCCAATACAACTTGTGCTTGCTGTCTGTGAACAGTAAAGTCTCCAGTGTGTCTGCTTACAGTGAATATGATCCAGCCTTCTAGTTTTTAGTTTGGATGCTAATAATGAGGAGAATAATAATACTGATGAATACTGAGGGCCACATCTAACTAGAGGAATGTGACTCTGATGCCTTTGAATAGTGCAGAGATTCACATGCACTGTGCATATGCAGAATCAGAAGCTAATTGTTGTTACGTGCCAAACAGCATATTGGCAGGATTTATACAGCAAAGCCCCTGGCATCATGAAAACCCTAACCCCAAATGCTATTCTTTGGCAGAAAGAAAGAAATTTGGACTCTGGGCTACTCTTGCTATTAGATAACTGTCAGATCAAATATTTACAGGGACCATATTGTTTAGATTTTTCTTCATCCTGTTACTCTCAGCCAATCTGAACACAAAGCAGCTGAGGTTTATTTACCCACCAAGAACTGAATCTCAGGCAGGTTATGCAGGTTTTATGTTCTGACTGGCAAATCAGAATAAATGGGAGGTAACTGATACCCACAGCAGTGTAGATCAACATGTCAAGTTTCTATGCTTGGTATAGTTCACCTCCCCTGACACTACTTTATTTTTCTTGACAATCAGACAAAGATTTTGAGGGGTTATGAGACTTAAGAATGTTTCAGTTTGTGGTCTTTGTAGCTTGCAGTCTTGCACTAATTTATGTCCCCCAGGGGAATAAAAAACCCAAACCCAACCTAGGATTCCAGATTAGATATCCCCTGTAGCTTTCATATACAAATAATTGTTTTATTGACATGAATCTGTTATTGTCATGCTAACAGTAAATCAAATCCATGTGCCCCCCTCCCTGTTTTCCTGGTTAGATTTACTAATAAAAGTACCTCATGGCTAGGAATGAATTGAAGCAGTATTTCTAGAGGGTTGTGCAATGTGCAAAGTGCAGAGGTGCTGTGGGGATGCCCGGGCCAGACGTACGTGCCCCTGATGTCTCTGCCAGCTGTTGAAAAGTGATAGCAACCAGCTGGCTGGTTACAGATCTGGTGATGTGATGAAGAATAAGAGAGAAAAAAAGGCAATAAAAGGAAAATCTGAAATGATCACCATCTGTTTCAGAAACATCATACCTGTTAAAAAACTGATTTTCATTTTCTTCTCCTTGGCTGGTTCAGTTCACTAGGGGGGGCTGGACCCAGAGATTATGAAGTATTTCACCTTGGTTCAATCTGTTGAACAGAGATGTATTAATTTTGTTGAAGCTGCTTTTGAGAAGAAGCTTGCTGCAGGGGACTTTCTTTGGAAATCCAAAAGGTGAAGAAGGCTGCCACATAACTGCGGTGTGCACCTCCCAAAAGTGTAACAGCTACTTTTACCAAACACTAATCTGGCTCCAGAGCTGCCTTGTGAGACTGTGGCAAAACCCAAGTCGACCGGGCTTTGCAATGTAATTTCACTCATATAGGCAGGGGACCTTGAGAGCAGCTAGACACATTCTTGAGTCAGCCTTGTGCCTTTGGAAAACATATTGGATGCTCCCGCGTTGGCCTTTTGACTGCGTGCAGTCTTGCCCATGTGTTGAGATGGCAGAGTGCCTGTGCACGAAGTGCTGTGCCAGTTTCACAGAGGTACAAGTGCCAAGCAAAATGGACTTGGCTGGGCAGGCTGCAAAGCTCTCAGAGTGTGCTGCGAGGCTGCAGTAAGTCTTTTTTGGTAACAAGAATGTCAGAGGAGTAGGATAAGTCTGTTCTCATGTTTGTTGACATTCTTATGCTGAGGGAGGTAGTTCAGGAAGGAAAGGCAAGTTTCTGTGTGTACATCGCTGGTGCTTGACGTAGTTGTTGAGGCAAGGCTCTGGTATTAAGTTGTAGGCTGCTCTTGGTAGTCCATATGGGAAAGAGCTGCAGAATATAATTCCTTTTGGTTCATGGCTGGATTGCTGCTACCCCCTTCCTCTGTCCCCCCATTTGGTGTAATCAGGGAAGTGTCTGATTCCTCATATGTAGGAAGCTAAAGAGACAGAAAGTGAGACTTTAATGAGTCCTTGATGTTTGCCTGTGCTGTGTTTCCATGAAGCCCTAAAGAAGAGACTATTGCACTGCTGGCTGCAGCCAAGCTGGGGTTAAGTCTACCTGGCCAGCATGTGTCAGTGACTGGAAAAAACCCTTAGATGAATAAATTCACACAAATCTCCATTTAATGGCATCACCACTTGAGAAAATCCTTTCCTGGTGCACCAATATCAGTTTGCCCTCAGCAAACTGATATTGGTGCACAAGGTAGTATCCAGGGTCACTTTCTAGTTACATGCTAAGTCCCTCAAACTGAGAGAAGGCAGGATAGAACTGATGCCAGTGCCTTTACAGGACTTTGGAAAACATTATTCCTTCTGCCCCAGAGCATTTGGAACCTATATGTGATGTGGTGCAAATAAAGATCATGATAAATCATTTGGAATGATTAAACAGAGAGGGGGATGTTTTTGCCTGAAAGGTCTCTGTGTATGTAGCCACAGTGGGGCAAGGACCAATTGTCAGGTAGGTTACACGGCGTCTTGCATTTAGGCCCAGAGCTGGAGAAGGGCATCCCTGTAATGTGTAGGTTTATTTTGAGCAGAAAGTGCCAACATTTCATCTTATGTATGCACAAGTACCTAATAACGCCTGCAGAGGAACCTGAGAGCTCTAACACATTTATCAGATGAAAATAATTAAAAATAATTATTTTTGTTTGGTGTTTTTTTTCCTTAACATTTTCATGGTTTTTCACAATTCAATATGTTCCTTTCCAGATGACACCATTGATAAACAAGATTTGTGACACTCTGCTGTGTAATTTGAAAGTCTACGCAGATTCTGGCAAAGCTTTTGATATCCAGAGGTATGTTCAACATGCCAAAAATTAGTGGCAGATTATTAAAAAGAGAGAAAAAATCAATAGCAGCAGTTATTCTGAATTCACACTTACTATAGAAAAGATTTCTTTTTTCCTCCCTCACTTTAAAAAATAGAGATCATAGTTTAATGGAGGGTGTGTCTGATAAAAGCCTGTTCTTCCTGGGACAGTCATTGTATACTTGAAAAGTAATTTTGGTAAAGCATCTAATGTATTTCTGGCAGTTATTTAATGAAGTTTTAACAGCTGGAACGACAGAGGAAAGCTGCATCAGTCCCTGTCCAGTCTGTTCTCTGCAGGCTGCCAATAATGTACAAACATAAGAATTGGTCTAGTATCAAATATATCTAGTCCATCACTCTTTTGCTTTTTTCTTTTTAATATGAGGTTTTTTTGAGCACTTAATAATTCTTACCACATTCCTACCACATTCTTCATAACCCCCTCTAAATGGCATGCTAGTTTTTGGGGAAGCAACGGGATCAGTAATCCAGATGAAAATGCACCACTGATTTATCAAATGACATTTTAATATTTTCCATATTGTATTTTCTCTCATTTGTTATGCATTTAATATCCTATTATCTTTTCTGCTGCTCTTTCATCAGAGGTCTTCACTGAGCTGTTCGCAACACTATCTAGCCCCCTCTCTGAGTAGATGCATTTTCTCTAAGATCCTGGGTAGTAATGCAAATGCATTCTTTCTAACAGGCACTGTTTTTGCTTCATTTTGCTTGCATTTCATTTGCTGAGTTGGTCAATGCCCTCTGAGGTTCATGATTTTCCCAAACTGAAGCAGCACAAATAATTTTGTTTCATCAGAAGAAATGGATATTTAGCCACAATGTATTAATCTTTTTTCAAGTATATGTGCACATGCAAATGTGTGTGTGTGTATGCACAGAGATCTCTCTAATAAACAGCTGAAAAATGCTATGAAACCTCAAGATACATTACCCTAGCCTAGTGCTGTGATGAAAATTGACCTTTTCAGTCCTTCCAGTCTTTTCCATTTTTCCATTTGTCCTTTGTCTTTGAGTGGTCTTTTAGCTATTGATCCATTATAGGGTTTCACCTCTCAAGAGACACTTTGGTAAAGACCCTTTGAAAGTCTAAATGAATGATGTTGACCGTCTCGGAACATGATATTTCCAGTTGTTTAACATACTACCATTTCAGCAGGTTTAACATACTTATAAATGTGATTCTCATTCCACTGCAGTTTTACAGAATTGCCTTAGGAGCTGGTTTTTTTTGTATGAAAAGACCTATCTGTAACCTCCTATGACCTTAGTTGTCTTTAGCTGTTTTGTGTTTTGCCAACAACTCAAAATTTAGTTTTTAATGTTGTTTTATTTTTCAGTACCTTGGAGAGGTAGATGATTGAGTCCTTCTGAAATTATTGTTTATAGCAATGCCCCCCCTTTTAATATTTTAACTTGTAATGATGTTTTTTATGTGTGTGTGTCTGTGTGAAAGAGCTGAAGGACAAAAGAAGTGAGTTTTGCATTATTCTTGTTATCTTTTAAATCTTCTCTGGTGTGATCAGAATGACAAGTCACAAAGATTTTTGTTTAGAAATACTGATTTACACAATTACTGAGTCACATAATTCATAGAATTACTGATTCACATATGTAGGATGTAATGGGCCTGGCTCCTGTTCTTCCCTTCATACATACTCAGATTAAAACATCAGAGAGTGATATTAGCCTTTCCTAAGGATCATGGAGGTACAGACATTGCTTACTTCACCACAGATCAGAAGAATCAAATTCCAAGGATATTTCACATTCTCAGTCCACCCATCTCAAAACTTAATAGAGCTGCTAAAGCCTACTAGGAAAATAAAGATGGTAAAACAACTGGATTGAGGGTGAGATATGCAGAGAGCCATTTAGCAAATTCTGATGTTTCTAGATCATGGTCCACAGATCATTTGGAGTTCTCAAAGCACTGGCGGCTCCTCTGCAGAGATACAGATTTCACGTGGTGTCAGTTTCTCTTGGTTTTGTCCCCAGAGTTACATTACAAGGGAGGTATGAAGAAGAAGAAGAAGGAAATCCTTAAGGACCTTAATTTTACCTAAGAACCTATTGTCTCTGAGAGTTTAGACTGGATTGGAAATAGGTGTGCAGTTAAAAATGAGAAAGGAATTATCTCATTTATTAGGATGCATACAAAGAAAATGCTTATGCATCTCTGATGTGTTACATTTGACTTCTAGGTCATAACAAATTAAATTGTTTTTAATAAAATTTTACTGGAATTACTGAGCTGTATGAAAATATGTTCACTTTGTAGGCTTGGAAAAACGGGTCATTATCAAGCAGCACCATTTGTCAAAATGATGGAAACATCTCTTGTTGGCAAAACTCAAATCTAAAAGCAAAAAGAAACTCAGTGGCAAAAATTAATGCTGTGTGATGTTTGTAGAAGCAAGATATTAATGGATATGTGATTTGTAGATAGTAATTTATCATTCTTCAATTAAATGCAGGTGTTACAACTGCTTTACCTTGGATGTCGTTGGTAGCGTAGCTTTTGGTACTGAAGTGGACTCTCAGAAGAATCCTGATGACCCCTTTGTTAAGAATTCCAGAACATTCTTTGAAATGTCTTTGTTTAAGCCTCTTCTCATTCTAATCCGTGAGTATAATCTACATTTGTCTACTTTCTTGTGGTAATTTCATAAAAGTCACTCTCAAATTGCAAAATTGCTTCATGCTGAAGCCAGAGTAGGAAGTATTATAGCTGACATTATTTCAGAGGGATTCAGAGTGCAATCCACAGGCCACTTCTACCCTTGAGATTTCCACCACATGCTCTACAGGTCTTGTCACCATTAATGAAACTCCAGGAACACAATGCTCCTGGTTCATCTGACAGGAAAGTTTCTGGGTCCTGCAGTTTCTACAGTACTTGTTTTAATACACTTCTCACTAAAACAGTAATTGCCCTTTGGGACCAAAGTGTAAAGTTTTTGTGCACTTGATTTGCTTAGTAGAGGTTGAAATCCCACCCATTATGAATCCACTGAAGAAAAGAGGTGGAAGTGTATAAACAGATTGTGTAAGTACTCCCAGTTCTTTTTTGAACACTGTCCACAGCCTGGTAGATGGCTCTGAAGGATAAAGGTGCCTTGAGAGAATGCATTTATTTTATATTAATAGATAGGCAATGCAAGACTGGAGTATAAAACCATGTAGTTTCTAGGGCATGAAAGCTTAGGCTTCATGGTGGTGATGATCCTGATAATTCAAGGGCAGTAAGAATCACAGCTGAGGAAGCCACAGCATAATCAAGGATTGTGAGGTTTTATCATCTCGTTATCTGCACACAGTAGTATCAGGTGGCACAGTGGCAAAGTTTCCTGTGTCCATCTGATCCTGCTGGCATTACAGATTGCACCTGTACTCACAGCACATCAACTGTTTCCTTCTGGAGCTGTGTATCCAAATTGCCCTGGGGTTAGCATTTAACCTGATTGCAAAATGTGATTTGTAACCAATTTCTTAAGGGACAGAAATGTGCCCCTATACATCTAAGAGCAGTGTGTCTTTCATTAAAGAAAAGTTTCTGTCATGTTTGGAGTTGGATTCCTTGATTCTTCTCTTTCTGCTCGTTCATTAATGTGAGAATTTCCACAATGTAGTTGGCCCTGTTGGCAGGACAGGGTTTTTTCAGTGATTGATTTGTTAGCCTTAAATTGTTCATAAGTTAGTGAGGAGTTTATTAGAATATAAGACTTCACTCAGGTTTCTAGGTTGTGACTATAGAAGTATGGAGTGGAGACCATCCTTTTGATAATATCCCACTTCCTGAGTCTGTGGCCTGTTTAGAGAAGCAAAATAAATAGAATCACACAATAGTGTTGGAAGAGACCTTAAAAAGTCATCTAGTCCAATCCCCTGCAATAAGCAGGGATGTCTTCAACCTGGTCAGTTTGCTGAGAACCCCATCCCTCCTGACCTTGAATGTTCCCAGGGATGAGGCATCCACCACCTCCCTGGGCAAACTGTGCCCCTGTTTTACAAGCTTCATTGTAAAGAACTTCTTCCTTATATCTAATCTGAATTGGCTCTCTTTTAGTTTAAACCCCATAGTCTTTGTCCTGTTGTGAGAGGCCCTAAAGAGCCCCATCCTTCATATAGGTCCCTAATGCTGCAGAGCTGTAATCAGGAATGAAAACTACCTAACTCCACATGTTGGTGCCATAAGCTGCTGGGCCAGTTCAAGATCCCCCAATTTCCCTATGTAATTGTCTGGGCAGGTAGGGGAATAATGCTTCCCTTTGTTATAGTGGCTTTGTGACACCAAAAATCTGAACCAAAATCCTGAGGCATCATGGAAACAAGCTTGGACAGCATCTGTCTGGAAAGGGAGTCTTGGCCAGCAGGACATCTCCAAAAGGGAATCCTCTTTTTCTTCCACCCTCACAGGTTACTAAAGGGAGAGGAAGAGAGGAAAAATCAGTTTTTAATAAAAGGAACACATCCTACTTGATAAGTTTTATAATATTAAGGAAGAGAAAGGGTGACTATTATATGCCCTCACAGTCTGATTCAATGTTTTCTTCTTTGCAATCTCTTACAGTTTCTTTCCCTTTCATAATGATCCCATTGCTACGCATTTTTCCCAACAAGAAACAAAAGGAACTTAATGAATTTTTTATCCAAACCATAAAAAATGCAATTGTCCACAGACACCAGCAAGATGCAGCTCAGGTAAGACTATTTCTGTGATAAATATATGGATAAGCAAATGTTTTCAGGAAAAACTGGAAGTGGCATAAGCCTCTGTTTGAAAAATAAACTCAATCTCTCTGAACATTCAAAGTGTTTTAGCTTTATGTACCATCAGGCAGAATTGTTAACACACTCCAATATTGCTTCTCTTAGTATTTTTCTTCAAGTAAGGATGCAGAAAAGTTGCACCTGGGGTGACTTCTCAGCCCAGTTTCTAGACCCAGAAGGAAGGATTCAGCCTATGGAGTATTTTTCCTGTCCTAAAGTCATGTGTCATGTCTACACTACTTTTCCTCAAGGACCAGAGGGGGAAAAAAACCCACTGAGTGTTTCAACCCAGTTTCTCCCTAAGAACTGAAGCAGGTTTGACAGAGCCCTGTGCCAGTTCCTGCTGCTTTGGAACTTGGGAACAATCTGAGTGTCTGGTTGGAACAGCCACTGGAGCTGAGATGGCTAAAAAGAAAGGTAGTAAATAGCACCTGAAATGTGCAAACAAGTGGCTGCCATTGTTAGCAAATCATTTGTTACCTCTTTTTTTGGACATAAGGCACTCTGAGGAGGTTTTTTGTGCTTGTTTTTTTGTCAGTCTTGTTTTATAAAGTATGTGAAGGCATATACACTTTTCATTAAAGTTTTTCTATTTTTGATATATGAAACATTTGGAACGTAGACCTCTGCTTTGGTTCTGTGATACAAAAGTTTGTTTTGGACAAAAGAAGAACAAGCATGAAAGGAAATTAAATTCCAAGATTTCTTTTAATTTAATTTTATTTTTCCTTTATTTTCCTCTTTTTCCATTAAGTTTCATCCCATTTCATTCCTTGACTTGTCATTTCATTCCTTTCATGAAATGAAATCCCAAGATTTCATTTAATTTAATTTTTTTGCATTTCAAATAATTTAATTTTTTAATTTTAGTTTTCTAAATTTAATTTAATTTAATTTCATTGCATTCTTTGATTTGGCGTGTCATTTCCTTTCATGAAATGAAAGCCATTTTGTGAAAGAAAGGGAAAAGAAATCTCAAGATTTCATCTAATTCTATTTTGGTATGTTTCCTTTAATTTCTTTAAATTTAACTTCATTTCATTTTAATTAGTTCCATTGAATTTATTTTCATTTCATTCCTTGACTTTTCATTTCATGTTCATTCATGACATGAAATCCCAAGATTTCATTTAATTCCTTTGTTTCATTTAATTTATTTTCATTTTTTAGTCTGTTTTTTTATAAAAATTTCATTTCCCTTTATCCCATGATGTTTCATTTAATCTAATTTTATTATTTGGTTTTTCATTTTATTTCATGAAATGAATTTTCATTTGATGAAAGGATATGAAATCTCAAGATTTCATTTCTTTAGGTTTCCTTTCATTTCTTTTCATATTTTTTCATTTAATTTTTTTTGCATTCCACTTCATTTCCTTTTATTGCATGAAGTTTCATTTCATTTCTTTTCATGGAGGAATATGGATGTGTAGTGAGAAAATACAAAAAAAATATCAGTGAGAATTCCAATTTTGAGGTGACTGAAACAAATTTTTGCATAACAATTGGCACAAAACACACAACATCCACATGAAGGATGTTAATATTGAGGTGTAGGAGATGCTTCTTGCCTCTCTGAGATGAAGAGTAATGCTGATGGAGTAACAGCACAGGAGAGACTGGATCCTCCCAACTTATTCTCACAGCTTCACCCCACAGCTGCCACTTTTCAGGATAAAATGGATTTTGGTTTACCCTACTTCCAGGACACATTTAAAAAATTAAATTTATATTCAAATATATTGCTGCTGTTTGACTTTTTCTGCAGTGATGTCTCACTTCTACATTTGTTGCAGTTTATCACTACATGCTGCTTGCTGTTCCTTCAGCCCACCTTTGTTAGTTTTGTTTTTCTTTTCATCTGAGGGATGGTAAGCACCACTGACTGACCACAAACAATTGGTGATTCATAAACAGGGTTCCTGGCCCAGGCTGAGTGCTGCAGGAATATCTTCTGGCAATGATGATGTGTATAAACTGCTTGCAGGCACCTCATTTCTACTGCATGGGTCCAGTGTGAACTCTTAATGGCTGCAGATGTGGCTGTAGGTATGGACAGCTTTAAATCAAAGATTCATGCCAACAGGGTCTGCATGGAAAGTCTGTTCTGTATATGAATTGTGAAAGGATAAAAGGAACAATGAAACAACCTAATGTGGAGTAAAAGTGGTTGCTGTGTAAGCTGTTATTAATGAAGTGCAGAGTGTTTCTGCGGCTGTAGCACTGAGGGGGTCCATCATGGCCTAAAGCCTTCACTGTGCTGGTCACTCCCTTAAACAAGGGACAGCACAGAAAAAAGCAAGATTGTAGTGACAAGATCAAAAGGCAGAAATCTGCATAATGCAGCCTGTTTGCAGGCTACAGAGGGTGATGGGCCAGAGGTTTAAGGATCTCTTGGGAGGGATATTGGGAGGTGCTGTGAGAGATAACACATGGCAGTAGCTGCCCAACATCAGGACAATGTGGGGGAAAGTGCAAGGTCTGTGTTTGCCTTAGCAGTGTGTGCACAACTCCACGGCTGCCTGCAGACCTGTCTGCTTCTGGGCTTCTGCTTAGTTGGCAAAATTGGCATATGGGAGCTATTTCAAGTGCTAGGAGTTAGCCTCTTAGGGACAGATTTCTTAATGCAAATTAAGTCTCCTTTGCAGTTCAGGATCATTATTGTTCAAAAGTGACTGAAAAGTTTGGAGCTTTCTTTTTTTCCCTTTTCACTGCCTATATTCTCTACCTGCTTATAGAATTTTGAATGTTTTAGGTTGGTGGCACATAAGTCTTGTTACAAATATAAGCAACTAATATTTGCCAGAGACATAAAAATGGTGTGTAAAACAGAACAAAATGCAGCTTTTTTTCAATTTCATGCAGAAATTAAATCTGTAGAGATGAGGTGTCCCAGATAGCCCTGCATGTGAATGAGAATTATGTCCTCTGTCCTAGGTCTCAAATGATGAAATGTACCCACTGAAACCAGTTGGAGTTTTGGCACTGAATTTTAATAAGGCCAAGATATAACTAGCAGCCAGTGGTTCTTTGTGCTAATAATGAGAGCTATAAGCAAAGTCTTATGGTCTCCCTGAGGTGCATTAGGCCAATGGGTATTCCTTAGTTTGCTACACTCCTAGATGTTACATTGTGTGCATCTTTTACTCCCCATTGATTTTATCACCATTAAAAATGCTTTGGGGTTCTTTTCTTAGGGGAGGGGGGAGGGAGGATAAAAAAAGCATTTGGAACAAACTGTAAAACAATGAAAAGCTCCACGACAGTGATTTAGCTGAAACTTGTCTTCCTCTCATCTACAGCTAATGTGAACAAAGAATAAAGAAAGGCCAAAAAACAATGTGACAAGCAAAGTCAGCCTGTTATCATCCCTGTTCTATCAGTAAATGAAACAATGCTTCTGAATGCCTAAAGATAATCCCTTGGGTAGATAGTAATTTTACAGCCAGGTTTAGATCTAATAATACGCTTGCAGCTTATATGAGATCTGTGATGTCACTTTCTCTCATCCCCTCGGTTAGTGGTGCAGATGTCATTTTAATTATATATTATCTTTCTGTGGTCACTTAAATAATTCTAGTCCTGGATATTCCACTCATTTGGCTTATGTACAAAAACATTTAATGCCTGTACTTTAGAAATTTTAATACATTACATTTATTCATGGATTCAAATTATTGTAAAAGGCTTTTCCCACTATTTACAGAAGAGCAAATTTACCCAGCTCAGAAGAAACAGCACAAATTTAATGCACCACTTAACACCTACTTTAAAGGATCCAGCAAGATTTAAATGTTCAAATACCTTACCCTGATTATCTGTCCAGGTTTAAATTTTTCCCTGAGGCAAAATATTTCCAAAGACAGGGCAGATAGACTATTTGTTTACTTCAATAAATGATACTTTGATAGATTTTCATTTAACAATCTGATATGCAAGTTGTTTTTGTGTTAGAGCTATTTTGATATCCTGTTACACCTTCTTAACCTACTGGTTTCTTTTAAATTATGATGTCTAGATGAAGGAGTCTTTCATAGTGCTCAAAACAGACTCCTTCAGAAACTGTGGGTTGAAACTAAGCCCCCTGTCAGCAGATAAAAGTCCAGAGTTTCATTTGTAATCCATAGTAATAACAACAAATGTACTGTAACAATTTAAGGCTATTGATTATTTTTGGAAAATCACAACAGACCTCTGGATAAATCCACTATTGAAAATACACATCCTTTAGCAAGGAGAATTGGAGAATTCATAGAGGCTTCAACACATATTTCCTCTGATATTTCCTGATTTTTCCAATCATACTGTCTGCTGTGAAAGCATAATTCAAGGTCACATAACCCTAATGCCAGGCCAGTAGAGATCTGATGATGTTTCTCATGGCCATCAGCAGCTTCTTGGTGTTCTCAAGACAATTTGGAATGAGAGGGTGACAAAGCACAGGGAAAGTATCACCAGAACTATTCACTGGCATCTCAATTTGCTGTTCAGTCAGTCTGGCTGGAGACTTATGGACTACTTGAGTGCTTTTTATGCAAAGGCAGAGCAGACAGAAGGAGCAACATGAGAAGAGTGTGAAGGCTGTGCTGCTGGGAGCCATGCTTCCCTTTGAGCCCTGAGCCACTCAGAAACTGGACAGTGGTGTCAGTCCTGGTGATGATTTGGCCTCCTTTTAATTGGTGTGGCTCTAGAATGTTCTGTAGTCTGCTGTGCCAGGTATAGATCAAAAGAGGTTGTCCTCTGGTCAACAATTGCAACCTCCTCCAGTTTTCCCTGCTTTCCATCCTCATTCCTGGCCAGTCTTTTCCCTGATCACTGGTAGCTCCAGTCAGTGGCTCTGCTTTTCCCAGGCTGCCCGTACACCTGGGCAGGCATGAGGGATTCCTAGTGAGTGGAAGTCCTTTGGCTTTTCAGCATCAGCCATGGGAGCCTAAAAAGGTCAGAAGACTGCATTTTGAGTAACTCTGAAATTAAGGTATTTAAATACTTGCAAAGGAGGACAGACTTGTCTTGCTCTATGAACTAGCAAAGAAAATTTGCTTTAAAGAAGAGGTAACTTTTAGTATTTTTCTGGGAAATTATGGCTGGGTTAGAGTTTTAATCTCTGGTATACTGATTCCCAGGGATAAACATGCAATGATCTCCCCTAAGGGGAAGAGGGACATGTGTGTGTGTACCTGCATTCTGGAGGATAAGCGACAATCTGAAAACCTAATTACTGTGACACTCTGTTCTTTTCTCTTCCTTCCCCAGTAGTTCCCTGGAGTCTTTCCTTTTCATGAACTAATGAACTATTTTATTCAAGAGCTGCTTGAAATGAGTTGAGCAGAGGTAATCCCCCTGAAAAAGTCTGATCCTCTCCTTGTCAAGGGAAAACTATACAATTACAAAGAAAAGTTAGTTAAAAATTTGCTAAATACTGTGTACATTCCAGCAGCTATGTGTGTGTGTTTGAACTGTGTAAATGTAATACAGATGTTTAAAAGTAAATATTTTTCTATGGAAACAGCAGATGGGAGGATTAGACACCTTCTGATAGCGTGCAGTATTCTTGCCTTTGTAGAAAAGAAAGCAAAATTTGTGTTAGGAAGAAGGTGGTGGCCATTTCAGGATAAATAATCTAATTTTATTGATTAATAAAGTCAGTAAAACAAAGGATCGGTCTGGTCCTTTTGTTTTTCTGAGTCTGTTGGAGGGATGCTGTGATTTTGTTCTACTGGGCTGTTCTCACAGTCTGATCATCCCATCACCTTTGTCAGGTGGAAGTGTGGACTTTCCAGAGAGGTAAATGTGTGTTTTAAAGATATAGAGAAATGTGGGCTAAATATGGAGTTGAACACGGTTCTGAAACCTCTATTTCTGCTGCTTTTAGCAGAAGGGTATAATTGCTCTAGAATATGTTAAAAAACTTGTGAACATTAAATCTGGTGTCTGTGCTTGGGCAGCATGCAGTGATTCTGAGGAAAAAAAATGTAGCATTATATAAAAAGGAATTTTAGTTATTCACCTTAAAAGTCAAGCCAGTTGCTTGTGGTTTGTCATCCTTCCTTCCCAAATTTGAAGAAATTTAAAAAAAATTTTTTTTTCTTAAAGATGTAATGAGTTTTATAACTTTCTCAGCAGTTCTGAAGTGAGTATTTAAACATAACAAGGCCACAAAACCTTGAATGGAAATGAACTTGAAATCCCTATTACTTTTGGGCACTTGTTGAGATTTATTGATCACCCTGTTGATATATTTCCAAGAGGGAACTACAGGCTTACCAAATGCAATCTTTGGGTTTCAGACTGGGGCTGAAGTGTCTGGCTGAGGTTCTTTCAGTATGAGATGCAGCTCTGCAGTCTCTCTGCTCAAAAGAGATTAAGGACAGAACAGGTAACAGGAGTGGTGCCTTTCTTGCCTCCCCGAGGTGTGCAGGAAGAGTTTTGCATTACTGCTGCATCTGTTCCAGTTCTACAGCCCAGAACAGCTGTGAGCCCAGGCCTTTGTGGGCGCTATGGCCACAAGAAGTTAGCAAATGTCTGCTTGGTTGCCTGCTGCCAGCAAGCACAAGCAGCTCCGCTTGCTGTTGCCGACCCTTTGCTCTAAGGCAGCGTTTTGCTGTCTCTTTGGTTGTGGCTCAGAGTGCTTCATGGACTAGACAAGGAGTGGGCAGATGGTATCATGTATATATTATCTGCCCCACTCCAGCAAACTCTGCAGCAGCCCTAACAACATAATCCTGGCATCTGTGATTCTTTCTCTGATGCCTCCACCTCTCTCCATTCCCTTTTGATTTTTCTCAAGCACTGCAGTGCATCTCCACTTGTTCAGGAGTGATGTCCCTATCCCATAAATCACACATGCCAGGCACCTCAGCTACACTCTGGGGTTGAAAGTGCCATCTCCATGACTTCTTGGAGCATGGCTCACACAGAATCACAGAATCATTTAGATTATAAAAGACCTTTAAGTTTGTTAAGTCCCACCCATTAACCCAGCACTGTCAAGTCCACCACTAAACCATGTCTACCAAGTGCCACATTTACATGACTTTTACATACCTCCGGGGTTAGTAATTGAATCCCTTCCCTGGGCAACATATTCCAACAACTGACCACCTTTTTGGCAAAGTGTGGAGGGATAGAATGTAAGAAAATAGTGCAGAAGGTAGTCTGACTCCTACAGCTGAGGAGTTGCAGCTGCACTAATCACCAAAGATTAGGAACAGGCCTGCCCTTAATAGGCCACAGCTGTGTCCAATAAGAAGACAAGTGCTACAAAAGAATGGGTTAGCTGGGTGAGAAGGGAGCTGCAGTTGGTTAGTTTTGCTGTGAGGAGAGTTGGAGTATGTTGGCTGTGCTGTGAGGAAGAAGGAGTCAGTGCTGCAAGGAGATGCCCCTGAGAAATCACCAAGAAGGTAGGGGAACTTTGCAGTAAGATGGCAACAGCAAAGAGATTTTTCCTAATATCCAATTAAAAACCTTCTGTGGCACAATTTGTGGCCATCTCCTCTTGTTGTATTACTTGGGGGGAAAAAAGACCAATCCCCACCTAAGTCCAGCCTCCTTTCAGGTGGTTGTAGAGAGTGATAAGGTTCCCCCTGAGCCTCCTTTTCTCCAGGCTACATAACCCCAGCTCCCTCAGCTGCTCCTCATTGGGCTGGTGCTCCAGACCCTTCTCCAGTTTCAGCACCCTTTTCTGGACATGCTCCAGCACGTCAATGTCTTTCCTGTAGTGAGGGGCCCAGAACTGAATACAGCAGTTGAGGTGCAGCCTCAGCAGTGCCAAGTGCAGGTGATGACCATGCTGCAGTTTGCAAGAACATTGTGCTAATGACAGAAAGTAAACTGAAGCACCAGATGTTCATGGTGTTTAATCTGGTTAAGTCTTTGCATATCCACAGTTGCCAAGAATGATCGTGCAGATAGTACCAGGAAAGTGTGAGTATCTATGCAGGAAAAGCCAACTTCACTTTCTAAGAGATGTGTGCTAGAGCTCCCTCAGAGGGCCTTCAAAAAAACTAAGTTTCGCCCTTTCTGGGCAGAACAGGGGAGGTTCAGATGCTCCCTGTAGCACTCTTAATCCACAGGAAGTCACTAAACCAACAGGATGCCTTCAGAGGTAAAAGGAAAAAGGACTTAAGTACTTCTGTCAATAAGTTTTGCTCGTATTTTCCTCTTGTTTTCACCAGTTGTTGTGGGAAGTGAAGATGGACATTTGGCTTTGCCAATCTACAGCATATGAGAAATGTCTTTTATTTGAGAAGGGTGGGATCTTTAGCACTGAAAAAAGGCTTTGTCATCTAGAGTGAAAATAAATGAACTCAGATGTTCAGTCATTGGTAATGTCAAGGTTTTTAATGACTTTCAAGAGTTGTGTTTTTATGGTAAAATCAATCTCTTAAAATACTGTTTATTGAAAATCCGGGTCAAAAGATAGCTTAAGGCCTCTTTCAAATAATGTTTGCAGTAAAATTTCTCTGAAAAACTGGAAGAGGAAAGAATTGAAAGGCAAGCCGGCTTTTTCAAAGAAGCCACCCCCATGACTGAAGGAGCGATGAAAATCCTTTTTTCTTTTTATTCCTTCTTCTGGGTGCTGGTTGTTGTGGTGATATCTTATTTTTCCTCTTCTTGGTACTGAAGGGCATGGAATGGTCACAGCTCTATTTTATGTGTCCAGTAAAATAAGGTGTGTAAGAGCTCATTGTGCTGTGAAGATGGTGTCCAGAGAAAACTGGCCTTTGTCACTGAGTTTTGTGGTGATGTGATGAGCACAAGCAAAAAAGCAGAGGATAACAAAGCAAAAGAAATTAGGAGGTTGCTTCTTATAAGGTCCTAGGTCTCTGCCATGTAGACCTGGCTCACCTCATCATACATTTTTTGCTCTACCCTCCTTTATGATCGTGAAGGGACCCTGTGCTTGCTATCCAGAGTGAGGTTCAAACATTGCAAATCCTGTTTATGCCTGTGGTAATTCCCTGTAGGCAATAACGTCAGTGCTGGCCACTTGTCCCAGCCTGATCCTGTGCTAGTAATGAGTATTCGCAGCATGCATTTCAGTGTCTGATTAAATCTTTCTGAAAGGCCATCTGTTTGAGGAGGATGTGGCATTGGCTTTAATACTTTTTATACCTAGTACTCAATGCTGCTCTTTCATGACCTTAGACATAAAGTTTGTCCCCTTGGTTAGTTAGCAACTTTTCATGATACTCTTATCAGAGAAAATAATTGAACCAGGGCTATTGCAACCTGGTGGGTCACTGTATATATTTGGGGAAATGTTCCTGGATGCTGAAGCTACAGAAATTTCACATAATCAATGAGACTTTGTTGTGTTCAGGGCTCAGAAAAAGGTCTCTGTTTTCTGGAAAGGGAGTAAAGCACATCCAGCTGCCTTTCTTTTATAGCACTCAGAGTAGAATCTGATGTGGTCATATATCTGTTGGTACATGCCAAATCAGTAAGTAATCTGGCCTTTCTGCTGCATGTTTTCATCTGTGCAAAACAGCCAGCCTAAGCAGTGTTAAATTTGTCTTTCAGGGTCATCTTTCTACAGGCTCGGAAGCACAGTTTCTCTTTGTGATTCTGTTGGCATAAAGCAAATTTTGCCCAGCCTATCTTTTCCTGCTTCCTGTTTTTTCTTTCCCTTCATGGTATGGTTTCACCATTCACCCCTTCAGCTGAAAGGGAAAATTGTTACCCTGAGATTGTGCACATTCCCTTTCCTTTGTAACTCATCTCTCTTACTGTTCTTCATCTCTTCTTTATGTAACCCTTACAGTGTGCTCCCACAAGTTTCTCAGAAGATTCTACTTGAGGTCTCTGAAAGCCCTTCCTTTTCCTGCTTCATCTGTGATCTGGATGTGGGGTTTTCAGATCAGCAAGCAAAAGGAATCTTGCATTAAATTAAATAATCTGGAGATTAACTTTCTGCACAGCAGAGCAGTGGTCTTTAATGCCAAGGTGGGATGTAAGATCCAATCTTTGTTTACATGGTCTTTTTTTGTTGTTTTTACTTAGTCTTGATCTCAGTCTGCAATGGGCCTATTGACTGGGACTGGGAATTTCATATATTAATTTTACCTTGCTGTTCAGAGCAGTAGCATGGTTGGGTACCTTCCCACTACAAGCAGGCTTTCCTCTGACATGTGTAAATAGAGCATAACATCTAAATTCTTAATTTAGAAAAAGTCACAGATTTACTGACTGAATTGTAGTAACAGAGCTTTCCCTTTCTCTGTCAGTTTTAACAATTTCAGTTTTGTCTTTCACATGTCATTCTTTTTTTTCCCTTTTGTATGCTGTTGGTTCACCATCCTTCCTTCCTGAGTCACTTCCAGAACTAGAAGGGGAGTTGCAGCATTTGTGATATTAGTGGGTGATCTTTGAATTTGTCTCTTAGTCTCTCTGTGTCTCTGTTTGCCTACAGTGACCTCTCTCAGCCCCACGCACTGCCTTCCTTTTGCAGTACAGCATGACCTTTTCTGAAGCAGTTATGAAAAAGCTGTTCCATGATATTTCATTCTTGTTCAACCATCTTGTCCATCTTTTGCCGTGTTTTGATCTCTGGAGGTTTTTCCCTTGATCTGTCTCAGCTGTTGCCATCTACTTTGCACTCCTTTGATATTTCTCCCTTTTCTCTCATGTCTACTCACCTTAGGAGATCCATACTCCTACTTATGAGAGGCCCTGACATTCCATCTTGCCAGCAGGAGAACCCTTTAACTGGCCAGCATTTGGATGCCAAGTGCATGAAGTCACTTTTCTTTTTAACGTGGTCAGCCTGACCATATCTGTGCACAAAGGCAACCAGCTTTGTTTGCCCTGGGCACTTCTTGCCACTGTGTCCAGGCTGCCCCAGGGGCTGCCTCTCCCTGCCTTTCCCCAGCCTTCTGGAACCAGCAGAGGCTTTCACTAGACCTCATCCACTCATAACCGTATGTGGATTTTGAGGAGAATTTAATATTGGAGTTACTTATTCTGGAAAGCAACAGATTGTCTGTCACTGGAACCTCGAGGAGAGGCTTGCTGAAATGTGCACTCAGTGTCAGCTGGCTACGAGGCAGGAATCCCTGTGTGGTGTTTTCCCTCTGCCTTTTGTTAAGAGCAGCCTGGATGGTGGCGGTGATTCCTCTCCCTCCTGAAAATCCACCTAGGAAATCCTGCATCCGTGGCAGACAATGCTGCCTTGCCCTGGCTTCACAGCCTGTGAGTGTTCAGGGCTTTCTGCTCTTCCTTCACAGCATCTACCCTTCATTTTTCCCTCCTGCTGGGATAAGCAAGCTCTATCTAAGGGAGACAGAGACTAAAGGGGAGCTGAGCACCTCCTTTCTCTCTTCAACAGAAATTTACACTTTTTAATAATGTAATCTCAATTAAAAACATACCAATTAAAGTGGGCTTTTTAGTAGCTCTCTGGGGAGAGGGAGCTATAATTCACATTAAAATGTAAAGCTTCAGAAGCAGGGAGAGCTAGGTGCATTGCAAGTGCCCGAATATTCAGTGATTTTAATTACAGTGGAAACTTGATAAATTGCTTTGTGCCACAATCCATTATTAACAGCTTAATGAATATCACTGCTGCCTCTTTTAAACTGCTCCACGGTGAAAATGATTGTCAGTATTTCAGTTGTGAACTCTGATTTTTTGACATGCCTGTATATTTGCCCCTTAAAGAGAGAGAAGGTGGCTGCAAGTCTGCAGGCTTGGCTTTGGGGCTGGGTGAGTTCTGCTGGCTGCAGTGTCCTGGGAGGGAGAGCCAAGTGGGAACATGGAGCTTTGGTGTTTCACCACAACTGGGACTGGCCAGGGTTTAAATCTGCTCCGTGCAGTTTAAGAGCAATGTCTTTGAGGATGCAAAGAGCCAAAGAGGGACCACCAGATCATAAGGCTGCCTTTCCACATGCTGTTTCTCTGCCTGATGCGCACCAAGGATAGGGGGCTGCTGGAGTGTCTGCTCAGGGCTGAAGGAGAGCAGCAGTGTCACAGCCCCATGGTCAGGCATGCTGCTGCTGAGCTTCTTTTGGAGTGACTGAGGTTGCCAGCTGGTTTGAATTTTCCAGGTTTTAGCCAGCAAAAAGCTGACTTGAGGCATGGAATTAGGCAAGTCCTTTTGGAATGCTGAAATGAGACCAGTGATTGTGCTCAGCTTTGAACAGGGCTGAAGCAGTATTTTTTTTTTCTTGACAGTTATTACGGCTGTAATTGTGCTAATGCTGTGATGCTACATATTTATATATTTGTAGTAAAATGGTACCTTTCCCCCACTTTTCAAAGCAGCTTAATATTTCAAGGATAAAGGTTATTATTAGGAATGATATTAGTTTAGGTGCAAACAGCAGGTATAGGGGGCTTGTACTTGTGAGCCATTGAAGTGTTTAATCGTGGGAATTTAAACAGCCATCATCTGGCTTCTATGCAATTTATTATTTATTGTGTGTGTTCTGTTTTCTGTTATCATGTGGCTGGACCAGAGGGTCACAATCCAAAAGTGGGGTTACCACAAGGTTTTGACAGGATCTTGACAAGATCTGACTGAGATGCAGGATAGATCTCAGAACAGAAGTTACTGGGAACTGCTCTTCTGATTCAGAAAAGTGTCTATATGGCATAAACAGGATTTTTCTGAATATCTTGGGGGTTATTCTAATTATGTTTTTCTGTAAAACCACAAAAATGTATTCACTTTCACTGTCTCAGAAATGTTAACCTTACTCATGATGATGTTAACTTGCACCCTGCCAATTACACAGAACCCTCCTGGGTCATTATATCGATAATTGCACACAGGATTTTATTTTTTTCTTGTGAAAAATCCTTTGTTGACAGAGTAGTAATGATGCCTGTAAGTTCCTTAAGTATTGCTCAGTCAGGGATATGTAAGATGTGGGAGATGTCCTCATATATTTGGGGAGACAAACAGCTTGTATTTGGCATGCTGTTAATGTTTCTATAGTTGTATTTTTTTATTTTTTTTTTTACTTTAGGAAGCATTCCAGGGTATCATTTTTCATGCACCTCTGTACTGGCAGAGGACAAAGTGGCAGGCAGTAATATAAAATGTCATCTAATTTTTCTTTTGTTCTTTAATTCACGCACACGTGCTGCTTCTGTGTGTTTATCAGTGTGCACAAAATGCCTATATTTGCAAGATAATAGCTGTGTAAATATTAGAAAGTCATATTGAAACTCCGTGAAGGGAAGGAGAGCAGGGGGAGAATCCTTCCTGCTACTGAGGAGCCATCTATTGGATAAAACCCATAACTGAACCCAGCACCCATGAAGCTGTGGAGGATAACACAGTTTGTTATTGGTCACTGGTTAGCTGAAAATAATCCTTTCCTTCCCAGTGCTCTCACCCACTGTGTTAGAAGCCTGTATCCCTTCGTGCACACAAGTCATGAGAGTCAGATATAGATGTGATTTATGTACTTTAGGTAAAAGCCAGTTTAATATAGCTGAAAATCCGGGATAAATCCTAATGTAGGGTGTAGGTGTGATCATGAATGGATAAGCTGGCAGTAGGATTGCCTGCCAGCAGTGGAGAGCAGTTGCTTGAAGAAGTAATAATGACAATTTTTTTCCCCATATTGTTAATACAGAATATGAATAACATTAGTTGTACCTTTTTTTTTAATGTCAGTCTCAAAACCATGATCAGCTTAGTTAAAAGAAAATTTTTTTTTAGTTTCCTGAAATTACTTAAGAGCATCACAAAACCAAATAATGAGCTGTTCCTTCCCTCAGAACATATGCAACCTATATGTTGTGTGATGCAGAAAGAAAGGATCTTGAACAAACCCTGAGAAAAATGAGGGAGAGCAGGATGTGAGCAGTAAATTCCCCAAATGGCCCTGAAATATTCTGATGGCTCTTCAAAGTGAGTGGTGGAGCTTTGCAAGAATGTTAAAAGGAGCATATGGGGCTGGAAGAACAAAGAGTAAGAAAGAAATAATGAGATTCCTGTGTATTTTCTTGAATGTGAGTCAACTGCTAAAACAAGAAATTATTATTAATTGGGAATTTAATTTAAGCAAATAAAATTGTAATCTGTGGCAAGTGGAAAAGAACAGAGGGCTGCCTGCACAACAGCAGCCTTTAGTCAGCAATTTGAGTCAGCAGAGGGTCAAGCTTCTGGATGTCAGACACTTAGCCTAAAACACTCCCTTCCTGCATCCTCCCTTCCTCATGCCAATGACAGAGGGGAGGAGTGTCAGATGGTTTAGTGGGAGGCCAGATGAGCTTTGGGAGGGCGTGCATGCATGCAGTGTGAGTTAGGGTGCACAGCTTGCTGCTGGTTTGGGCATGGGTGCCTGCTCCACGTGCTGGCATGCAAGGCAGAGCCTGGCCTAAGCTATTCTTTCCCCCATCACTCAGTTATTTCTTTTCTTATCTCTCCACACTGTGTATTCTGATAATGTCACTCCTCCCCCTTCAAGCAGCAAAACACGTGTGGGGCAGGGGAAGCTCAGCTACCACACACACAAATCCAATATTTATTGTTTGCATTGCAGTAATGCCAGGAGTCATTCTCAGAGTGGTGTTATCCTGAATGTTTTGCAAATACAGAATGAGGAGGTTGCTGTCCACTGATATTTGCTGCCAATGTCTCTTGCTCACCACAGTGCAGAGAATGGCAAAGCTGGATGGGACTCTCCAGCCACTGAACTTTGGGCTGCTTTCTGATCCTTCCCCAAGTGTGTGTGATGGGGGGAGCTGTGCTGTGCTGTTGTGCTGTGACACTGCCAGCCCAGTGTGGCAGAGCTGCCAAGCAGCTGCCACAAACTCCATGATTACCATTAGACTGAATTTCATGGTGGAAAACTTAGTGCTTGTCTTAAATACCTGAGCCTGGTACTAGGGGGAAGCTGCCCAGAGTCAGAGACAGTGGCCAGTTCATTAGAGGTGTAAATAGACCTGGCTGCAGACAATCCCTTGGTTTTACACTGAATAGCTATAGGAAGGGTTCCAGCCCTCAAGGAGAGCTTTGGGCTTCTCTGCAGGCCCACACAGTTTATGAAACAACCAAATAGGAATGTATCTTATTTTTTCCCACCCATAACTGTTTTATCTCTGTCTCTTACACAGCACTTCAGCCAAGTCTGGTTTTTGGCTAGGATCTAAAAATCAGTCTGCTCCTATAAGAGCTGTAAACACCTGTATTAAGATTATACCAACTACAAACAGTTCTGTTCTTTCTCTTAATTCACGAACAGTTAGATCTGAAATTCCAATTGATTTTCATCCCTGGTCTGTGTGGGACCATATGGAGAAGGAGGCTGCTGTCTTTCAAGATGTGAGCCCTCTAGTGCCACTTGCAGCAGTATAAACTGAGGGGACGTGGGTCACTAACAAAGTCTTGGTTTTAAGAAATCCCTCCAGCTTTATTTTTGGGTTGAATTAGACTTAATCCCTCTGTGGGCTACCAGTGCTTTTACTTTTGCATTTTGAAGGTCAGGAAGGTGCAAAATTTTTGAGGAAGAAACAACCAGAATCTGTGCTCTCTTCTCCTCCCTGAGTGGAGGCACTACTATGTGAAAATAATTTTGTGTTTTTCAGCAGTTTGATTTTATGTTATCAGGATGCTTTATTAAAGATATATTAAAAATATATATATATATATATGCACACACATTACAAACAGGTACAGGCTGTGGAGTCACAGACATTATGGATATAGCTGGTGAAATCTAATGATTTGCAATATCTGTGGTGAGTCACTGGAGGAGGGGCAACCTCTGCAGTGACTGAGAAGGTCCAGTGCTGGGGTGGACTGCCTGGGGATGCTGTGGGAAGTCAGGGTTTGCTGGGTTTTTAAGAACAGGTTAGACAAACAGCTGTCAGTGCTGGTTTGGCTGATGTTGCCTTGTGGCAAGGGGATGAAGCAGATAACTTGCTGAGTTCCTTCCAGGGCTCCTTCTCCTCTATGATGATGCTTTTGCCTTAAACTCTTTGAGTCTGTGTAAATCTGTTTTTATCCTAGGTCTTAAACGGTTTTCTGAGATCAACATTAGCTTCTCTTCACGGTGTTTTATAAGATTTGATGTCTGTTGAACCGATTTTACAGACGGAGAAGCTGCACCAGCTATAACTCTGCTTTACAGGAAAAAATGGGAGTGCAGCTTAAAGCATTTCAGCTTCTGTGGAAGGGCAGTGCTTTAACCAGTAAATCATATTGGCCACTTTGCAGCTTTAGTGGCAAACTCAGCCAACAAAATCTGTGTCATGTTCTAATTCAGGCTTATTCTTGGCTTTATTTTTTATTTTTTAGAAGAACATTGGTCACATGGAGAAGATCTGTTTTGTTGCCATGTTTGACACTTTCTGTTCAGGTGCCTTCGTCTATTTGCTGACGAGTCTGCCCCTCCTGGGGGCAGCTTTCATTTTGCTTGCATGCAACATTTTTATAGGGACACGTTCCTTTCAAGCAGCAAGCAAAGGCATTGCTGTGGCTTCTGACATCAAATGCAGAGTTATTAAATGCTCACAGGGTTCTCTTATGGATATGAACTACTGTCAAAAAATTGCATATAAGATTAGTGATGATGATGATGATAGAAGAAAATAGCAAGTCCAAAGTTATACAAAATCTTCTCAGCTTGGGGTTTTATTATAAGTATTAAGATCAGAGCAGACTGGCAAAAGGCTGCTCCACTTTCTGAATCAGCACCCAGTGAATTTTTATTTTTTGCTTTACATTTAGTCGTTTTTTTAAGTGCAAGTTATATTGCTTTGTAGGACCTTCCTGCCCTCAGACCCTCAGCCCATTCACAATAAAAACACTGCAGTGTTTTCTTCTGCTGATATGAACAAATGAAACAAAAGAGTTTTATCTGCCAGACTGAAAACTCTCCCAGCCTCTCTTGAGCAATGTCCATACTCTGGAGTCCAACAGAGTCCAGGTCCTTGCAGAGCTGAGTATCACCTGTGAGAGCACCATGTTCTCAACCTTCAGACATCCAAATTTGGGAGCCTCTCATCTGATTTGAGCTTCTGTGTTCAAACACAAGGCAAAAGAACACTCTCTCTGGAATGTTTTGGAATTGGATATATTGCCAGAGAAACTGGCTTTTTATTTTTTGTGATTTCACTGAGAAACCAAATGAAGCCTGCAAGTGTTAGAGGTTGAATTTGATCCTTTCAAAGATGTTTGGCAAAATGATAGTTTTAGTGGGACTGTGTTTTGTGCTTCTTTTTCAAAAGGATCTGGGTAGCTACCACAGTGCTTTACTGATAACTTCATTGTGACACAGGCTTGTCTTACCTAAAAAGAGACTTGCCAAATCAAATTTATAAAAAGCTTCCTGAATATACATTGACTTAGCAGTGTTTGTACAAGTTTTCTGAACTGAGATGTGAGTTTTCTAACTGATAGATAAGTATTCTGAAATCTATCATTTTGAGTTTGAATCAGAGCATTTGAGAAAGACCAGGAAGGTCTGTACGTTTTATTGTGATTGGTATTATGTTTGCAGCATCACATTTGCATGACTTTTACACCACAGCAAGTACTTTACAGACTATCGACCTATTATGTCATTTATTTAGATTCCCTGTTTCATCATAAAGTAGATTTTTGTGTTTCTGGGCTCTTTTGAACTCAAAATGCAGATCTGAACTATCAGAGTGGTATAAAATTTGAGTATAATTTGCAGAAAACACGATTGAAATCAAATATTAAGAACTAAAATTCAAACTTGTATTTGGTAGTTTTCTTTAAGTAACTTTTTACTTCAGCTTGCAGAGAAGTTGAACAGCTTAATCCCTCTACCAAAAGGATGACCCTAGGGTCCCCTGGATCCCCAAAGCATGGTGAGTTTGCCAGAAGGTCAGCTGGCACATCAGCCTCAGATATGATTCCACAACTCCCTGTTCAGGAGGGAGGGAGCTGGAGCCATCCCTTGCCTGCTGTGAGAAAAGTCATGCTGCATCTCGTGTGTGAGTGGTACATCTCTCTCCTTCTGACAGCTGTGATGATGTGAGGAGGGGAGGTACTGAATTCACAGGCACCCCCCGATGAGGGGGAGAGAAATGGTGCATCTGACTTCATCTTATCAGAGGGTTAATTAATTAATTTATTATATTTTTTTATATTATATTACATTGTTATATTACATCTAAACTGAATCTGCTAAGCACTTAATTTTACCCCCCGATGAGGGGGAGAGAAATGGTGCATCTGACTTCATCTTATCAGAGGGTTAATGAATTAATTTATTATATTTTTTTATATTATATTACATTGTTATATTACATCTAAACTGAATCTGCTAAGCACTTAATTTTGCCCCCAACAGCACAGAATCTAGTGACTGTCAGCCGACAGTCCCGACACACACACGATAGGCCCTGACAGGCCAAGGAAACAAACCACCATCACTTTGGGGTAAACAGTCTCCGTATTGCATTCTCCTTTTGCACAAACACAGACACAGCAAATGAGATAAGATCCCCTGGATCCCCAAAGCATGGTGAATTTGCCAGAAGGTCAGCTGGCACATCAGACTCAGACATGAAACCACAACTCCCTATTCAGGAGGGAGAGAGCTGGAGCCATCCCTTGCCTCCTGTGAGAAAAGTCATGCTGCATCTCATGTGTGAGTGGTACATCTCTCTCCTTCTGACAGCTGTGAGGCTCAAGAGCCGTGATATGAGGAGGGGAGGTACTGAATTCACAGGCAATCCCCGACGAGGGGGAGAGAATTGGTGCATCTGACTTGATCTTATCAGAAGGTTAATGAATTACTTTATGATATTATTTTTATTATATTATGTTATATTGCATCTAAACTGAATCTGCTAAGCACTTAATTTTGCACCCAACAGCACAGAATCTAGTGACTGTCAGCCGACAGTCCCGACACACACACGATAGGCCCTGACAGGCCGAGGAAACAAAACACCATCACTATGGGTAAACAGTCTCCATACTGCATTCTACTTTTGCGCAACACAAGCACAGCAAATGAGATAAGAGTATTCTTGGGAAGAATTGTGCCTTGCTTTTCTCTGTGAAGGGAAATGTGGGGCTCTAAGGAGATGGGTTCTGGCGGCCTGGCCTTCCCTGGCGCCACGCGCTCGTTCCGCCTCCATGCAGGGCCAGGTGATGCCTAAGGAGACTAATGAGAGGAATGATACGGCCCAGAACACTGGTGTCAGGAAATATACTGCAAGGTGTCTATCTTGGGCAAGCTGTAAGCGGAGCTTGTCTTATTATATATTTCAGAGGGGATGTCTGTGTCACCTCCGAGTTAGACATTCGCCCTGTCCCACACTGCATTCAAATTACATGGGTTTTGTTCAAATCCTAGCTTTCCATTCAATTATCATTGGCCTAATGATGAGCTCTCTGTTGTACAGGGGCAAATCAAGAGTCCATCGCATTAGCACGCCATTCTTTTGTGGCAGGAATTTGTTTCTGAGGCCATTGTAACATAACTATGCAAGTGTCAGAGGACAGGATGGAGGCTATTATGGGCTTCTGCTTTTTGTGAGGAAAATCAAACAAATGTCCCTGATGGAGAAAGGAAGCCAGCAGCTGTATGTGATGACCAAAGAATGTTTTTGTGCAGTGGCACTGTAAGTACCTGGTCTGTTGTTAAATTAAGAAAAAAATGCAATTAAATTTTTTTTTTTTCCTTCTGCTGTCAGCTGAAGTGGAGGAACCTCCCCCCTCCCCTCTGTGAATTTTCATGAGATGCTTTTTCCTTATTTATAGCACTTAACAATCCAATTATATTTGGGTTTATGCTAGTATTTGTCTCTATTGCCATTGTTAGGTTTTGGAATCAGAGCAATTTTTCCATCCTGATGGCGCGGAAAAAAATATGTTTCGTTATGACTTGTTATAACCTTGGAAATCTTTTCTCTCGCTTGGGTTGAGGAGGATTTTTTATGTGGCACTCTATACTGATGCCTAAAGTGAAGCAGAGTAAAGCATAAGGAAGAGAAGATTTGCTGAAGTATAGCTCCTTCCACTGTGTAGAATTATCGTGGAAGAAAGCTTGCTTCTCTCTAATGTTATGCTTTTTTCCCCCCTACTATTATTCAAGTTGTTTTTACAAATGAATGTTGTTTTTGCAAGGTTTGTTTATGAAGCCATTGCTCTTAGCAACCCCTGCTCACCTGAGAGCAAGTTAGATGGCACAGATCAGGTATCCAGTTTTTTCTGGATAGGATGACCTTAAAAACAGATTCTGCAACAAGACAAGCTTTTAAATTCCTAACCAAATATATTACGTGAGTAATAAAAAGAGCTCCTCAAAATGGCCACAGAGGCATTTCAGAGCACATTCCTGGGAATATTCACTTGGGCTGGTATTCATTAAGTTTGCTTTCAGCAAAAATTCTCATGAATGAAATTTTATTCAGTAGTCATTATGATTATTACTTTGCTATCACAGCAATAACCCGATGCTTTGTATAAGGCCAGGACCTGATTTTGTTTAAGGCTGGAGAAACATCTTACAGGGTCTCCAGAGAGTGTATTGTCTAAATATAAGACCAGGCTCATCTAACAGCTCATGACTGGGAACAGCAAACCCTTAGAGGGCAATGAGTTTGTTTACAAGGAAATTCACAGTAGAGAAGGATGGATGCAGAACTACAGCAAATGTTACACCTTTTGAGCTGCAGGAGCCTACAGTGCTACAATTCCACTGAATAGGAATGTAATTATACATTTTTATGTTATAAAGGTAGTTTAGGTGATGGTGGCTAGTCTTGCAGATAAAGAGACTGTCTCTACAGATATGGTTCATTACTACTTTGAGTTGGTTTATCCACCCACTAATGAACACACTGGAACTGGACTCTCTTGGTTTTTTGGTTTTTTATTGTGGTTGTTGGTGGTTTTTTTACTGTTGTTGTTTCTTTTTTATTTTATTTGTTTATTTGTTTGGTTTTGGATTTTTTTTGTTGGTTGGTTTGGTTGGCTTTTTTTTTCTTGTTTGCTTGTTTTTTTCAATTTTAAAAATGGCCTAATAGAAATATATGTATCAGGGAAATCCCTGAAGCACAGGCTATGCCAAAGAGTTGGACTCTGAGCTGTGCAATACATGAACTCTCAGGATGAGAACAAACTTTTCCTTGCCAGAAAAATTAAACAGGATTTTGAGCTATTCACAACTGAAGTCTGCATGAAGTCTTACTTCCTCCAATCTACAGGAACATAATAGAGCAGAGGTATCCTATCATGCTGGTGGGAATTGTGCCTCAGTCTAGGCACAAGGAAGTGTTTTCAGAGCTGTAGCTCATTTGCAGAGCACGATGTCTGTAATGGTTTTTTGTGTGCCTTCACCTGGTGGAAAAGCACGTCTCCCTTGCCTTGGAGGTGATTCAGTCTGACTGGTGAATGTGCAGAGTCCTTCAGCATGCACTGGCTGCTATCTGGAGCATTCATTTTTGGGTGTACCAGGGTGCAAGATGCTCATTGGGTACAAGGAAGGCATAATGGAAGGGGTCTTTGGGATGGAGGGAAGGAGCTGCTAAAGAGGACCGGTGCCAATCCCTTGTGTTATTCATACCCCAAAATAACCATTCCTCTCTGCCTGTAGATCGATCAGAACAGTTTGTTGGCAGCAGAGCTAAGCACAGGACACTGAGTATTTCTCCTGTTTTCTTGTCTCATTCTCTCTTTTCCCATGTCATGTGAAAAATAAATAATCTGATTAAGTTGTCTGACATTTATAATTATTTACTTCTTCCTTACTCTTATCTTGTTTGCCTGTCCTTTTCTCTGGCCCTTCTTTTTTCTACTTTATCTCTCAAACATCAGATCCAAGAAATCATTCAAATGATTAATTTTTAACAGAAAAATACAGCTTACAGCATATTCTTTTCTTTTGAAGAAAAGCTTGGTCCCTTCTTTTGTCCATCCCACTGCACAAGTTGTCATATTCTTGCACTGCAGTCACTTCTAAGTCCTTGAGCTATCATGTATTCTGTTGGTATTTGAGGAATTGAAAATCAATCACACAGCCTTATGGCTTAGGTTCAGCACAATTCTATTATGCCCACTCGCAAAAGTCAATTCAAACCTTTTGGGTTATATTTCAAAGCCTAATCAAGCTTGCTGTCCACACTGGTTGGGAGTCAGCTCACTCTTGGCCATAGGTCTGTTTATTAGGGCTTCTGTGTCAGAAATAAGTGTGAAAGAAACAGTTCTCATAACAGTAGGATCATTCAGTGGGCATTTTGCAAAGACAAACTGCCCAAACAGGTTTTATGGTAGGGGAATGCTTGTAGTTTTAATATGGTTCTGCAAATATGTTCTTAAAGAATTGTTTAAAAAAGACTATCTTGTTACAAGTGTTCATAACTGTACTTTCTCATAAAAAGATGTCTTGATTTACTGAGATTAGATTTCAGCCCTGTCACACTAAGCTAGCATAGAAAGTAATGTAGATGCAACCCTGAACTTAGATGGTGAGTTCCGAGCTTTGGACCATACCAACAAGTGAAGGTGGTGCATCCAAGCAGATGGACCAGCTCCTCCAAGCATGGTTTGTGCTGCCTCCATCTGGAGGCGCACATGGAGCCTGCATGTACCGTGTCTATGTCAGTCCCCTGATTCCCAGCAAGTTCCAAGATCTCAGCCTAAATATAAAAGAGTTGGCCATTAGCAATGCTCTGTGGAGGGTACATAACATACCTCTTGTGAATTGGGGGCAGATCAGTCTCATCTCACTGGGAAGAAAGCAATGACAGGCTGTTAGTTACGGCATTTCCAGCTGATTTACAGAAGCCTCCTTGTTCACTGAAAGGCTGGTGGCCATTCTGTAGGAGCCAAGCATGCACTATAAATAGGAAGTAGCTCTCTGCTTCCATCCCCCATGGAAGGCATTGCTCTGTGACCCATCCCTCATTTTCCTTGTTCTGCAGAGGCGCAGAGATTTTCTCCAGTGGATGCTTGACGCCTGCGACTCAGCCATGGCAGCTGGGTGCTCGGGTGTGCTCAGCCCATCTGCTGCTCCCAGACAGGATGAGGCGCCTCTGGCTGGCACAGCCCCATCTGAAAAGGCTCAGAAGATCCTGACAGAGGATGAGATAGCAGGCCAAGCTTTCCTGTTCCTGATTGCTGGCTATGAGACCACCACGAGCACGCTGTCCTTTGCCACCTACTTGCTGGCCACCAACCCGGAGTGCCAGGAGAAGGTGCTGCGGGAGGTCGATGAGTTCTCCGCAAAACATGTGAGTATGAGGTGCTGCTCTCGGGCTTTGTGCAGGGAGCACGGCCATGGAAATGTATCAACACAAGAGATGGCCTAGAAACTTTGTGTCGTAGCGAATGCTTAACCTTAAAAAAATATTTTACATTATTGAAATCAACCAGCTGTTGTCAGGCTCTAAAACGAACACATTTCTGCATTTTTCCTCTTGTACAAATGCTTCTACTGTTTTTGTGGTCAGTTTTATTTACTGGTCTTTGCAGGAGCATAAATAGTGTCCTTACAAATCCTAAACTTCAAAGTTTTGTTTTAAATGTTATTTTTTTTTCTTCTAGCAGCAGAATATATGTGTAAGCTTAAAAAAAAATAATGGTATCAAATTCTCTTATATGTGTTCAAATGACTTTTCCACTATCTGTATGTACCAAGGGCATTTTTGTTTCCGGGAGCTGGAGTTACTTACTTGTTTCATTCCTGCATGGCAGGCCTAATTGTGCCCTCATGTCTGGTGAGTTCAGCTGACTTCCTTAAGGCCTGCCAAGGTGTGAAGGTGCAGCTTGGCCTGGGGTGTGAGCAGTTTACTGGGTAATGCTGGGGGCAGAGTTGCACACAGAACCCCCTACTATTCAGCCCCAAGGAAAATATGGTTAATCTCCTCATCAGTTCCTGAAAGCTGACAGCCTAGGAAACCAAAGGGGAATTGCTGGGAGAGCTATCCTACAGGATGGGTGTGTGATATCATTCATATGACATCTTTCTGTAGATAGACATGTGAAATAGTAAACATTTCCATGAAAGTGTGTAGAGATCTGAGTGCAATCAGTCATTATCTGCATGGTTCCTTAAGGATGTTCCATGTAGGAAGTCCATGGACAAGAAGTGTCCTCCTGTAGGCAAAGACTCATCATCCAGCACAGGTGGTAGTGGGGACTGTTGGGTACATCCTCTAAGCACCTCAGGAGTTTATTCTGGGGTAGTTAAAGACTAGCTCTCTGTGTACCAAATTTCCCTTAGGAGTTGGTCTGGTCCAGTTCCAGTTAAAGGAGCCCTTGCTGTGTACTTGGAGCCTGCAGTGTGAGTCAGTGCAAGAGGTTCACATGTGTGTGTGATTCTGGTTCAAGCTGGAGAACTAAATGGACCCTGGCTTGTGTATGGTCTGACTGAGCTGCCATTCACTATTAGTAATGTTTCAATAATAATCAATATTAGTAATGTTTCAATAATAATCCAATTCAAACTTTTAATTCTTGACTCTCTTGGTTGTCTATGAATATTTTGTCAATAATTTCAGTTTTTGCACTATCTAGGAGGGGTTATGAAGCTAGAGACACTTGTGGCAGTTTCCCTAGTCAATGCAGAGAGTTTGCACTCAAATTAATTTCTGCTCTGTACAAAGTCTGTATGAGGCTCAACTCAAACTGGTGTCCTCATCCCAAACCATGCTGTCTCATGTCACATATTGATTGGAAGGACCTTTCAAATAAATTCCCTGTACTTTCTGAATTGTCAAGTTTAGCTTTAGATGGTGCATATATGGCTGTATGGCCAAGGAGAAGAGAGGGAGAGAAGGATAATGATTCATCTGCAGTCCTTGATAACAGGAAATTTGTAGATCTGATCTGTGCAGCCCCATCCTTCAAAAGATTTCCTTTTATAAACAGTTCACGATTGGCAGGGGGGCAGGAGGGGGCAATACACTGCTCAAGGAGCCCATCCCAGAATAAGGGAAAGGGTGCAGCAGTTCAGTCCCCTCAGTGACTGCAATTAACTACTTTTAGCCTAGAAAATAAGATCTATGTGAACGGTTTGCGAGTTACGGGAGCAGAGCTATTTTAGAACTGGGTATATATAGATGCTGTGTTCAGTTGTCATGCAAGAGAGAGGAAGGGAGGGATGCAGAAGCTATAGGCTCAGTTAGTTATCAAGTCAGTTGCTAAGAAATTTGATTAGGTTATTGCTTGTACTCAGCACATCAGCTTTGCTCTGATCAAGGTGCTCTGCAATTTTCACAAAGGAAGGGCTTTAGAAGGCCAAAACATGGGGAATGGTACAGTCAGATTGTTTTGACATGTAGTGGAAGACTGTTTTGATTTGCAGATATGCAAGTATTCAACACAGTACCCTCTTCAGCCAAATTTATACTCAGGTAATTATAACTACAAAATGTCCTCTACCTCGTCCCCCTTCTGTCCTCCATCCATTTCAGTTGGCTGATGCAGCATGTTTTATTGCCCTAATCTGTGGAGTGGAGCTGCAGTCTGATTTTACAGCAGCTGCTGTGTATCATCCCAGAGATGATTGTACTTTGGTGGTGGACAGAGTGATTTATATACTCATTTACCAAAGTTTATAAAGACGTGTGAGAGCCGTCTGAGAAAAGGTGCTATAAATGACAGGCACAGCTCCAGCTTTTTGGCACACCAGTCAAAAACACAAAGCACGATGACCTTGTAATGGCCAGTAATGGAGCAAGGTTGGGCCATCTGGGCATACAGCAATATTTTGGTGGCTCAGGGTGTTGTACTTGAGGACAACCCTGCCTTTGCTGAGATTTTCATTTGTCTGTCTTGCACAGTGGGCACGTTGGGAGAGCATAAAGGGGGTGGAGAAAGCTGAGAATGCTGTGTTAGAGATCCCTGGACAGTCGTGGTGCAGACTGCTGCAGTGTGGTGCAGAAACACCAAGCTAGGTGCTGCAAGTGTCTAGTCCCAGTGCTGGGAGTCTGATACCCAGAGGAGACAGGACCATGTTATCCTGCTCTGTTGTGTCCAGCCAAGTTTGTTTCAGAGCTGTCTTGGGAGGTCTCACTGCCAATCTCTTCCGCACAGCCTGTGGAGATGGCACTTCCAGGCAGGTGTCCTCAGAAAACAGTGTCTGAGTGAGTCATGGGTTGTCATCTTTTTACCTCCAGGACCATCCTCATCTGCTTGCTAAAGGACATTTTAGGTCTTTTCTTGACTGACAGCTCAGTGCTGAGACTTCATGGTGTCTCTTTGCCTCAGAGTGAGAAGAGGCACCTGTCCCATTTTAGAGTCTGGCAGGAAGGAGAAGTCCCTGGCCTCAGTTATTGTAGAGGACAGGACATTGCTCTCTCACCTCTATCTGGGTCTTTAGGGTGTAGGGAAAGGGCATGCAGAACTTTTCATCTCTGGGGAAGCAGGGACACAAAATACTGAATGGTGATTACTTGTCACCACACACTGCATCTTCCCATACTACTTTTGAATCCCTGTGTGTGTTCCAACTGTACTGGAAAAGACAAGCAAAATTCTTCTAACACACAAATAAAAATTCAAATTATAAAGACTTTGACCTGACCCTCTTCATAAATCCCTTGGGAGTGTAGTGTGTGCCCTGTGAAGGGCAATCTGCTAAAAATAAGATGCACCTATTTGCTGCAAGCTTGTTGCTGGGTGTGCAGCTTGCTTTGATACCATGAAAGCAAAATAAACAAGATGAAAAGAGAGTTAAATATGAACTAGTGGGGGCAGGACGCCTACCTCTGTGTCTGCATAAAATAATATTGCTTTCTGCAGAGACCACAGATCTGGGACAGCTGAGAGGGGTCAGATCCTCAGATGAGTTAAATTGGTACATGTTTGATATTGGTACAGGTATGGTGATATGCATCAGCTGAGAAGCAAGTCTGGTATGTACCAGTAAGGCAGGACATGGGGGAAAAAAAGAGAAAGGTTGCTATTTCAAGACCAGATTATTTTTACAGCGTTTGTGGCTAACCATCCTTGAACTGTTAGAGGCTATACAGTTGTGAAAGAGATGTTTTTTACCAACATTCACCAAGTGAGAAAGAATGCACCCATGGTCTTCAACTCTCCCTTTCAGTCAAAAATGATCCCTGTGCAGAGGTTTTAAACAGCCCTTCGCAAGAAATATTTAGGAACAGTTTTTGCACATGTGACTGATTATATTATTATATTATAAAAGCAAGTTGATTTTTGTATGTCTGTGCGTGTGCTTAGTAAAACCATAGAAATCCTGGAGCACACACATTCATTTTGAGCATATGAACACTTGCTTCTGAGTGCCACTGTGTGCTCTGACCTGCTCTGTGTGTTTTGTCCTAAGCCTCAGAGCTTAGGGCATGAAAAATTGCATCTTCCATGCTGGGGATTCCCCTAATGTGAGGCCTCTCTTTTTTCCTCTATTCCCATTTTAGCATTTAAAAATGCTAAAATCTCTCTCCCTTCCTTGTCCCTGCTCTCAAGCCTGAATCATTGACAATTATAATTTATTTTTTTTGTGTTGTTGTTTTACTGGACTGCACAATTTTAGACAGAAAGAGTAATGTCACAAAACAGAGTGCAAAACCATAGGTGACCAAGCTGACTTCTCATAAGAAGTTATTTGTTACCCTGAGGTGGAATGTGGTGAGTGGGTGTAGGTATGTGCTCCTGATCTGTTGTAAAGTAAACACATCAGGTTAAACCAGTGAAACTAGGTTATTTTCTTGAGGGGGAAAAGCCAGCATGCTAAGGAGGGCAAAAGAGGTATGAGAATGATCTTCTCTGTCTTCATGCAATAAAGAAATCCATACCTGATGGTGCAGAGCATAGAAAAGCCTGGAGCAAGAGCTCCCTGAATTCCAATCTCACCTTCAGGAATAATTTCCTGCCTATTCTCAGTAATAGCCAAGCCTTGCATTAACTAATGGGTAGTCTTGGTGCTACAGTTTTGGGGGATTTTTAGCTCATATCTATAAAAACATGACATTACTTAAAGAACCACAGGGAAAAACTTGCACTGAACATTACAGAACCTGAGATGTGTTTCTGCACTGATATGTGAGGCTTCAGGTCTGGTGAAGGACAGAGTAGCAGCTCACTGCTCCTTGCTGCTGATGCCTAGGAATACTTCCAGGAGCCCTGACAAAGGAGAGGGAGAGCACAGGAGTCAGGAGAAGTGAATACATGAAAGAGCAGCCATTACCATAAAACATCCATTGGAGACTGCAAGACTAACAGTGTTTTCCATTCTATTTTAAAAAAGCTTTGTACTACTCTTACTTATCACTGCTTGATATGACATTTAGAAACATCAGTGTGAGAGGAATGAAGAATAGGATAAGACACAGCATGTCTCTACTCCATCAAATTTCCTATCCACACAAAGTACTAGTGTAACAATTCAGTGCTGGTGTGACTTATCAACATTTTCATCTCTGTCTAGAGATTGTGAAGTTTAAAGAAGCTTCAAGGTCCTGCCATACTGTCTCTCTATTTAAATGAAGACTTGGAGATTTTCCTTTGATATAAAGACATCTTCCTGTTCCTATGAGGACTTGGTTTTGTATAGCTTTAGGACCCAGGAGTATTTTCAATATGTTTTATTGAAAATATTGACCAGACTGTTTCATCTGAACTTTCGTGTCAAAAATATTGAATGATGCTACTCCAAAATCATTGCAATCCATAGTTTGGTTTATGAAACAATACTGATTAATTCCTTTTTAACTGCTCTGTGTAGTGAGTTGTGAATAGCCCAGGTTGAACTGGACTGATGCATAAACTCCTCATTTGTGATTGATAATTTTGGGGCTGTAATTCATCAGACATACTGGGTGTGGCAGTTGCTCATCTGGAGTTATTGTCTTCACTGACTTGAGTGGAATTGTACTAAACTTTACACTGGCTTATGATTCTGTTCTTCACACTGAAAAGCTCCTTCACTAATACCTCTGCAGTCTAATGGAGATGTCTTCTTGAAAAGGGATTTTGCCATTTCAAAATTTTCCCTTCCCATAAAATTTCCAGAGTAGAGAGAGGTAGGACCATTTTTTTTGGTGTTTCTGTGCCTGATTGAGTGCTTTAGATTTTTAAGCAATCTATGCAGAGAGTCTCCTTGGTAGCACAGACGGTTTTCTTTGAGCATTAGTGGAAATGAGAGGTGAAAGTCAGAGAGATGTCGCTGTCAGGGAATTACTACAACAATTTGCATGAGTTTGGTGCCTTTCATGCAGTATCTCAAGGCTTTGTGCTCTCTGAAGCTCCCAACTACAGAGACTGAGCTTCACTAAGGAAATATTGCTGACAGTGAAGGCTTGCATTTATCAAGGGAGACTGAATTGTAAATAGTGTGCAGAAAAAAAGTCTACAGAAGAGAGTTGCTGTTACACATGCATACACATACACATGCAAAACATACAGAGCCAGGAAGCACAAACAGTATTGGTTGTTGTTGCTGTTTATTCTCTTGAATGAAATGACACTCTTTGATTGCTCTGTTTGTTTAAGAAAGTGTTGCAGAGTCTCCCATCATTTATGAATGTCAGCTGTCAGCACTTGTTTTTTTTTTTAACAAATAGAGAAATGCTTTTAAACTTGTAGAGACCGAGTACTGTTAGGTTCTATTTCTGCAGTTCTTCATGCAGTTGCTCAATGTCTGAAATCAGTTATTTATCTTCGTCCCATTGTGCTTCTGTACATACCAGTCAAAGGTTGCTAAGTTAGGAGAAGACAATAAGCCTTTCCCCACATTTCTCCTCTGCTGTAAGTATCTAGAATATATTGATTTGAAATGCAAGCTTTGGACTCGAGAGACGCAAAGTCACTTGTCTTGGACAGAGATTGTTTTGACTTCTAACTCTTAAGGAATGTCAGCCACTTAAGCACCTTTGAGACTCAGGGCTTTGTTATCTCTATCATCTCAAGCCTCTGCTGTATAAGGAGAGGTATCATGAGAAAAGCCTTGAGTCCAAGCTTGCCACGTGTTTGTCCACTTTGCTCCAAACCTGTTCCCAGGCTCAAATGCTGAGGGGAAGCACCGAGGTGGAAAAGCTTGGGCTCAGTTTTCTCACTGTGCAAGCCTTAGAAGATATCTCTTTGCCCAGGCTGCTTTCCACTCCAGGCACCCTCCCAACAGAGAAGTCAGAGAAGGTGTCCTGGAGGCCTATCTGGAAGATCCATGTTGCTTGTTCCTGTGCTTTGTAGGGCAGCCACAGTCACCCTTTGTCTGAAGCATGAGCAGCCAGGAGCTGCATGAGAGCAATTCTCCTTGCTTGCTTGTGTTTGTAGTTCTTACACTGTACCTGCAGATGCCTGCTCTTCAAAGGAGATAAAGACTTTCAAAGACAGTTAAGCCTTTCTTGAGAGTCAGCCTATTTATGATGTGCAAAGAGTTGAGTTAAACAATTGGTGAGTCTGGTTTGGCTTTGCTTTGTTGGAAAGCCTACTGTTAGCTTATAGGAACAAATTTCACGTTTCAAACCCCGGTTATATCTTGACATTGTACTTCTTCCTTGACTTTTCCAAACCTTACTTCTTTCCTAGGAAATCCCTTTTCACAGCTGAGAATAGGTGATTCTATGTGGCCTGGAATGAGGTGTTGTTGAGATGATTAATGTACCTTTATTTCAAGGAACTTCTTGTTGTTGTTGACACTGCAGAGTTCATTTAACCCTTTTCACCCAAGAAAAAGAAATAAAGAGGAAAGAGAGGAAAAAAACCCTTTTATTTTTCCATTTGTTCAGGCCTATCAGTCTCTTTTCCATGAAGACTAATTTGTCTTTTGCTTGCAGTGTCACATGTTGCTCAGTGACTCTGCCTTATTGCTATTCTTGAGCAAAATTGAGTCTCAGGTAATGTATGCTAGACAGATATTCATTTTCACCCCTGAATTTTCTTGGTATTTTGCCATCCTCATAATAATTGACCCACTATCACTGCTGCAGGGTTCATGTTAAAGAATAAATTTTTCTACTGACATGGAACATTTAATGGCAAAGATGTTAATAATGCAGCACTTTAAATGTGATTAGACAGATTTGTTTAAAAAGAAAGTAAAGGGATGCATCTTCCATGTCTTTCTATTCCTTGTCCCCCTCCTTCCCCCCTTACATTTCAGGCTTTTATGGAGAAAAGAGTATATTTGCTTTTAATTTAAGGAAAAAATATGACTGCTGAGCAAGAAACTGGTTACAATTTTCTTCAGGATTCATCTCCCAACTGCCCCTGTATATGGTTATATGGTTGTATATATATATGGTTGTATATATACAACACCTGTATATATATATGGTTGATTAGCTTCCTTCAGGAATAAAGTAAGCCAAATAATATCAAAGCAATGTCCAATAAATTTATATATTCATATCAGTGTTAACCTTTCAGCTGCAGATAGGTAACATCATAGGGTGCAGGGTGGAACATTGTCACAGGTAGAATTGGTAGATCACATTTTTGCACTGGGCAGTTGAGCCTTGTAGAAGGAAACAAGGAGATAAGCTAAACCACAGAAAATATCAGCACTGCTCCTCTCCATGACATTGGGAGGGACATTCTCTCACCAGGCAAGCCATATGGTAGGAAAAGAGGTGAACATGCCATGATTTCTCAGGAATGGGGATGCCTTCACAGGTGTAAGTGCCTGTTCTTTGAGTGGCAGCTTGTCTTTCCCTCAGGAGTTTCTCAATGTGAAGTAGGAGCGCAGAAGGATATTATACTATTTTTTGTTTGTTTTGTCATGGAAGTTAGGCGCTGAAAGTTTCCATAAGTTATGTGCTGCTGTATCATAAATACTTAGCAAAGAAAGAGAACAGCTATCAATAGGCACAACCTCAGTGCAAAAAAATTAGAAGAGCTAAACCATCTGGGCCTTAAAAGAACTTAAAAATGAGAGAGCGTGGCTTTGGACATGTGTGTCAGGACCCCAGACTGTGTCTCAGCATTAGCAGTCAATTGTATTCATGAGGCAGGAACTTGTCCCCTGGGAAATATTAAATACTAAGCTAAGCAGAGAAGCATTTTCAAGCTGTATGTTAGTTAACAATCATTTGGGATGAGACCCCTCTGTGTTGCCAGACTGAAAGGCAGATTCTCCAGGGCATGAAGGTGTTGGCCCAGCCCTGGCATCCTCATCTGCTGCAGCAATCTCCACTGAACTCTCAACTTCTGAGAGGCTTTCAAGACCAAGGGGTAGAATCTTGCTTTAACAGCATTTTACCTTGTAAGGACAAGAGTGTCTCTTGAGATTTCTGAAAGCAAGTGCCACTTTCATGATAGGGATTTTCCATGGGACCTTCTATGAGTGCCTGTAGTGACAGGACAAGTGGCAATGGCTTTAAACTGAAAGAGAGTAGGTTTAGGTGAGATTATTTACTCTGAGGGTGGAGAGGCACTGGCACAGGTTGCCCAGAGGAGCTGTGGATGCCTCATCCCTGGAAGTGTTCAAGACCAGGCTGAATGGAGTTCTGAACAGCCTGGTCTAGTGAAGATTTTCCTGCTGATGGCAGAGGGGTTGGAATTAGATCAGCTTTAAGGTCCTTTCCAAGCCAAACCATTGTATGATTCTGTGGGCAAAGGAAGAGAAGGAGAAGCATTGGGTAACATAGATAAAACAAATCCTGTTTGTGCACCTGTGCTTGCATGAGAGAGACAAGGAGGGAGAGAATGAATGATGACTAAAGAAAAAAAGGTCTTTCATCTGGAAGTTTCACACAGATTCCTGAATTGCAGGTATTAAATGCATAAGGTGCAAAAGTTGAGCTGAGGAGAACACATGCTTAATTTATTAAGAAACAGCAAATCCCCAGCAGCAACCAAGAAGAAATTAAAATTGTATTCATCATATTCATAGCTTAAAAATGATCGTAGCTTATATGAATGTGAGGTCAAAATGGAATTTTTCCTCCAGGTATGTACATAAATTAGGAAGCATTAATAGGAAGCAACAGTCCATTTATTTGTCAATAAGCATTTGAAGTGAAGGCTGAATGAGCTGGTGCCAGAAGGACTGGAAACTAGTTTGCATTTCATGATTATGTAAAGCAGTTTTTTGGTAGACTGAACTTCTTGTGACCTCTTCTCCCTTTTTTCCCTTTTTTTTTACCACCCTAGCAGAACATATGTATTTAAATAATTTCTATTTCTTACAATATAATTTTGCTATTTTTAATCAGCGTGAGATGGCTTTTGTATTGTTTGCCCTGGTTCATCTTATGCTTTTCTTTTAACATGGAAAGAAAGGAAAGGTGGTGTTTCTGGGTGTGCCCTTGCTCTAGAAATGTGGTGGTCTTCCAGTGATATGAGTGAACATTTCCTTACTTAACCACATTGAAAGATTGGTGCAAAGGGAGTAGTCAGGAAAACACAAAGGAATGTAGGAAACACATCCTGTCTGAAGACTGCTCCATTTCAAATCAGTTAATATATTTTCCTCTGTCACAGAACAATTTTTCATTAATATTTATTGAATGGGTCAGGCTTGAAGGGACCACAGGGGGGGCTCTGGTCCAGCCCCCCTGCTCAAGCAGGACCATCCTAGAGCAAGTGGCACAGGATTGTGTCCAGATGGTTTTTGAATATCTCCAGCGAGGGAGACCCCACACCCTCTCTGTGGAATCTGTTCCAGTACCTGGTCACCTGCACAGTAAAGAAATTCTTCCACAAATTCAGGTGGCATTTCCTGTGCATCAATTTCTGCCATTGCCTTTGTTTTCCTTTTGTTATTGATGTATTTGAAAAAGCCTTTCTTGTTGTCCTTGACAATCTTGGCCAGATTTAATTTTGGCCCCCAGATGGACTTTGGCCTTCCTTGTCTCATTTCTACTTTGATAATCTCTTTATATTCATTCTAAGTGGCTTGACCCTGGATCTCCTGTATATTTTCTGCTTGAGAAATGAAAAGAGTTCTATATTAATCCATGTGGGTCTCTTGCCCCCTTTGCACAATTTCTTGTTCATTCAAATGCATCATTCTTGAGCCTGGAGGAAGGGATACTTGTAACCCCTCTTTCCTGTGGGGCCTGTTCCCAAGGGATCTTTCCAAGAAGATGCCTGAAGAGGCTGAAGTTAGCTGTCTGTGGTTGTAATCTTACTTATTACTAACTAATTTGATGTCTGGTTTTCATAGGACAGGTTATGGGACTTTTCCAAAATCAAATCCTTTAAAGCAACAAAATCCAGCCTGTATGTCAGTGTAACTGGTCATGTTTTGAATGTTTTGATCAGTGCCCCACAAGGGTTTCTATGCAAGCAGTATGGCCAGAAGTGGAATTTCACTGCTGCAGTAGCTGATGGGATGGGCATTTGGGGCCTCAGTCAGGGGAGACTTCAAACTGTTCTACACTGGAAATGCCAGTTGTTTGTATGGACTGGAATGTTGGGCTTTTAACCAAGACCGAGTAGATAAATAGATGCTTGCATGTTTACCATCCTTAGTCAGGGCTCAGATGTAGTGAGCCTGAGAGCTCAATTACTTTCTCAGTCCAAGGAATTATCCTCCCTGGCTGTCACTGAGGCATGGCACATTAAGGCATGGTGTGCAAACAATTCACTCTTTGGCCCTGTTGACTAAATGTTTTCCGCCTGTATGGAAACTGTGTTTTCAGAATTCAACAAAATATTAGTATTATTTTATATGTAAAACATTCTGCTTTTACACACATCTAAAAAAATGGATTTCAGAAAAAGACTATTAATAAGCAGGAGGGAAAAAGATTTCATTTTTTTGCTTGTTTTTTAATGCTTTACATACTATCAGGTTTAAAAATGTAATACAATAAGATGATTTTGATCTTCTTCAATAGAGGTTTTGAATAAACTTTAATATCTTTTTCAATACTCCTAGCTACGCTTTAAATTTAAAGGAGAAAATCAAGAAGTCAAAAACTTGTGAACATGGGGCTATTATCCACAAACCCTTGGTGCTGTTGTTGATCTAAATGAAGGAAAGAGGAAGAAACAAGATGTCAGAAAGTCAATGCATAGTGAACTGGAACAAAACACTTTTAAAAGCTTTATCTTTTTGGAACTTGTTTCATCCAAGTTCATGTGCGCTCAGGATACAATAAGAAGATGATTTTGTGCAGTCATGAATTTAGATTTAATAGCTTGATAAGTAGAGAACTTTACAGATAATTTCGAGGTGCTAATCTAACCTTGCTGTGCCTTTAATCTTTTGGCATTCTAGAGAGCGTAAAAAACAAAAGCTGACTGTTTTAATATCACAGAGTAGTCATGGAGAAAAATTTTCTCCATCATAGCAGTTTTTAAATAAATTATTACTTTTTTTTCCCTTTGGTGGGGAAAAATAATGCGACATGGATTTAAACAGAAGTGAATTTACTAAGTGTCCTGCATCTTTCTCTCTTGTTAATTAGTAACAGTCAAACGCTCTTGTTCTGCAGACAGTGACTACAAAGAAAAGGATAAAGAACTTGGGAAAGATTCTAGAGCTGAAATAATTAGGCAATTTATCATTCAGGGTAATTGGACTTTTACAAAGCAGCATTATTTACCATAGGTTTCCATTTCTTCTAACTGGTTGTGAAAAATACAGCTACATTGATTGGGAAATGTTCTTAGTGCTTTCTTTTTCCAATATGCATTGTGCCAGGGACATTCAGTTCAAAGTGTGGTGTTCCTCCCAGTGATTTCTTTTCCCTCAGTGATCTTCAGAAGCAGCCTTCAGCTTCTAAAACCTCAAACCAAAATTAGATTAAAGTGCCCAGTATGGGGTCAGAAATGGGAGGGAAAGAGAGAGGGGTTTCCACTGAGGAATTTTCACTTAACAAACGAAAGCCTTTGCTTTGTTTCAAAGAAAAAAATTGCAAAGTGGAGGCACATCTTAATCACATCGGTAGCCAGCTGAGATGTTTATGCTAATTTCCAAAGGTATGTAAGTATAGGAATCGGGGGGTCCAAAACTCCTGCCTCTCTAATGTGAAAAACACAAGCATTTAAGCACCACCAGCAGACAGCTCTGATGTTGTTTCAGCATCAGGGAAGATGGGGGAGTAGTCACAAGGGGTTACTTGAATTTCACTGCACAATTTTCAGGCTGTATGAATGCCCCTTCACCCAAAGGTGAGTTTTTTCCACTGTTTTTCTGGGGAGGAGGGCACATCTACTCTTTTGCAGTTTGTTGAATTACAGCACTCTCCCAGCTTTGTTCTGTTCCCTTCCACTCTAGAAAAGTACATCTTCACAACCAGCTTTTCTTGTGATGTGTGTTCCAGAAATGTTCAAACTCCTTGGATTTCACCTCCGAAGTCTCTGAATGTGTTTACCCCAAGGCTGGCTTTCTGCCAGACCCAGAGCATCACAAACTGCTCCAGCACATCTTGCTTTGAGCTGTGGGTACTTTGTGGTGCTGGCATCCCAGTGTTCAGATACATGTCACCAGGCTTTAGGGCAAGGAAATCAAGTTGTGGAAGGAGTTATTATTTAGAAGTGATCTTGCTCAACGTGTCGTAGAAACCAGCCAGCAGAGCTCCCTGCTGGGAGGAACATTCACTGGGGAAATACGATGATGTTTAAAAGCATTTTACTCCCTGCCTGTGATAAATTCACAAATATGCACTGCCAGGCTGTCTTAGGTGGGTGCTGAAAACATGCTTTAAGTGGCACAGCTTGACACCAGTTGTATGGGTGTCTTCAGATAGTGTCACAGGTTGTGTTGTGCGGATTTTCCCCAACAGCTCGTTAATTTAAAACTTTTGTATGGGTTTGATACCTTCTGTAATAAGAAAGTCATGACTGCCAACAATTTTCTATGGAAATTTGAGGAGCAAGAAGTAGTAGTTACCTAAAATACTGCCTGTTGTCTGAGCAAGCTCAATGTGAGACAAAATGCACAATCTGGGTGCAAACCAGGCATGCTTTATCCCTTGCCAAAGGAGCGTTTGAACTCCCCTACTGAAAGGTGCGCCTCTGTGGATGTGGCCATGTTGTCAGCTGAGAAAGATGCCAACATTTGTCAGATTTTGTGCCATGTCATCATTTGCTGGCTGTTTACATTGCTCACCTGGGGTGAGTCGAGCTGCTGGCTGAAATTTCAGGGTTGTTTGGATTGGAGCCAAATGTCTTTGAAGTGACCCTACTTACTTACAAGGACTGTGCACACTCTCCTTTTGCCCATCCCAGCAGGAACTGAGCAGCAGGACGTGGCTCCTGCTCTCACAGCTCCATGGAGCAGCCTGGACTGTGGCAGTCCCTCACCAAACTGTGTTTGCTGCACTGAGACGGTGCCTTGTGCTTCTTCTCCTTTGTTTTCCTTTTCTGATTGTTTTACTTCTTCCCTGAATGCACAGCTCTGTGCAGAGCGCTACCTTGACAAACCACTCTGCCACAGATGCTGTGCACAAAACCTTGCCAGTCACTTTGCACAGGGGCTGTAATCCTCCTGACCAGTCCCTCTGGATAAATATAACAAGCAGATAAGCTCCATTACAGAATCAAGTGATTGCTTTACCTACAGGTTTCAATAATGTTTAACCTGAGCAGTAACTGTCACACCACTGATTTTCTGTTCTTTAGATTTGGTAAGCTGGTACCACTTTAGCACAGCAGACTTGTGACAGCAGGAGCAAAGATACCCTATCTTTTCTAAATAGTCTAGGATATTTTAGCACTTTTCATTTGTTAATATCAAAATGGTACATAAATACTAACCTCTAAAACTACCTACAAGTCCTGTAATATTAATGGTACTGTTTCCTCAGGAGGCACAGACAATTTAAAAGTTCTGCCACGGGACATAGAGAACTCATAAAATACTATTTACATTTTCTGGTTAACTTACGTCCCACAAGAAATTCTTTGCAAGATCATCTGCTGTTTCCCCCATAGATATAAGTGAAAACACAGTGTTTTTCATCAAAGATCCAAAATTCAAAAGTCATCAGATCTGCTGAAGGATGCACAAACTGAAGGATGCACATGCATCACCCTCTGCAAGGACAGAAACACAAAATGTTTTAAAGAGTGCTTTGAGTACTCCCTGCTAAGCACATTCTTCTTCACTCTGCAGTGGGGGAAAAAGAGGTATTGTCTGTGAATTCATTAAATGATACATATTAATTTTAGGAATTTGTTACTGTGCGGTCTAATATTGTGTAAAACCAAAGACACAGGACTTATTTGTATTAATTAATCAGTGTATCTGTCAAAAACAAACAAAAAAAAAAAACAAAAAACAAAAAACCAAAACCCTCCCAAGTTGTTTTAATTGGGTGGCATAAAATGTCTTTCCTGACATCCTTGAAAATGAAGGATCCCAAGAAGAACAAGCAAAACAAAATGCTTTAGTAATCTTTTTAATTGTTCTCGTTCCATTGTTCCAAGTTCTGGTGTTCTAGAAATGTTAGGCAAAACCTTGCTTAACGTATTGTTTTCATATGACTCTGAAGGTTTCTACCTTTCACTCTAATTAAACATCTAAATCCTACAAACTGTATCCAGGGTAACTGCCAAGCCAGATTCTCAGTTTACATTTGTGTTCTCTTTCCTGTTCCTGTTATGGGAATGGACCATCAAGGTATGGGTACATCAGCCTCATCCTTCACCTGCAGCAGGGCTATAACATTGCCTCATTTCTGCTGTTATGTTTTACAAAAGAGGGCTTGCAACAGTGCTAAGGCCTGTTTCTGCTGCCTTGGTAGGACCTTAGAGAAACTGAGAATCAGGCTCCAAAAACACACCTCTTTGTTCTCACAGTCCAGTTATTTGATGGAAAGGAGCAATACTCTCATCATGTTGGCTAGGAGCACAAAGCAAGACCAGTTATTCAAAAAATGGTAAGAGAAAGACAAAGCAAAACGTAACACACTCCATTAAGTTTTCCTCCTGTACTAATGGGAAGAGCATGGATGTTTTTGTCATGCTGTGTACTGAATTTACCATAAGAAAAGTAATCCATGCAAAATAATAGCTTTTCTGATAGAAATTCAAGATGGAGTGGATACAATTTTTTGGATTTTTTTTTCTTTTTTTGTTCACACCGTCTACTTTCATAATCTCTTTTGGACTGAAGTAGGAACCTTGATAGAGAAATGCAGATAATGTGATTAAATTTTGGACCTTTCCAGAGGTAAATTTCACCTTGTGACATAGGGGTGCCTGTCGTTTAGAAAATCTGCAAAGACTTGACCCAAAGCCTTGGGAGGAGGTTGTTTGGGTTCAGAGCCTAACTGAGAGCAGGGTTGTGCTTTTACAATCAGTCAGGAGGCTGCTGTTGCTGGGCTCAGAGCTGCAGTTGTGCCATCAACCCCGGAGGAGCAGCTGCTCTGCTGCACACTCGGGCTGGTACTGAGGGGGAGTGAGAGGCACAGTAAACACACAGAGTAGCAGTAAATGACAAGAGGATATGATATGTAACATTAGCCAGGCTCACTGTTTGCTTAGGCTGTGGAATGGTCTTTTAAATCAATCTTTTATTATCAGTGGAGCCTTAGCAGTGCACTTAAATGAGAGAACAATGCAAGGACACAGAGACTTGGTGCTAAGTGAATGTCCTGTGTTCTTTCCTAGCTCTGATTTTACAAGAAAAACCATAGATAGATCCAGGCCAAAACATTCAGATGTGAACTTTTTTAATGTTTGTTGACCTTTGAAATTTGGCTCTGTTTTGATCCCCATTGCTGCTGTGTGGGTTCATCTCACCCCCAGTCCTGACATCCTGCATAAAAATAGCTGGGAATATGTCCTGCCCTCTTACCCGAATCTTTCTGGCAAACATTTCTCATGAATTTAGCACAGTTTTGTTTAATCTCTTCTCCTAAGTTAATTATCCTTCTCCAAAATAAAGATTAGGATATTACCTGTAAACCACAGTGATCACCTGTTAGTGTTTTCTTGTATTAAAACTGTTTGTTCCCAAAATGATTTATATTTAAAAAAAATATTTATATATTTCTTTTAGAAATTGGACGGGATGTATGCCTGCTTTCAGAAGTTCTCCTGTGGGTTTTTAACATCCTTTGGAAAAATGTGGGTATTAGAATTGCACAGGGCATTCTAAAAGCAATTTTCCTCCAGTGTGAAATCTTACTGAGCTTATCTTACAGACCTGGTTTTGCTCAGTGTGCCCTTCAGGTTTCAAGTGTTGTAGTTGTTGCAGTTAAGTGTTTCTAAGCATTGTTAGATCTTTTTGCTGATGTGTTTATTCTCTGTTTCTATAGTTCTATAAATGCACTAAGAGAAAATAGATGGGAAGTGTTGCTCAAGTTGGGGGTTAAGGTTTTGTTTTGTAGGAAAACATTGTTACCGGATCTTTTATTGAGTCAAAGCTAATTACTGTAGTGGTTGCTTGAAACTGAATAGAAATCTGAATACTGTCCTTTGCATTTTTAGCATTTCAGGTTAAGGAAGTAATGATTTTAATCCCACTTACACTCAGACTTTGCAGAGAAATGTGGTAGCCATGAGACCCTTGCTGTGCACATGCAGATATACAAATTCTAAGCATTCTAAGCAAATTTTTTGCACTGGGAGACACTATCAAGCCCTCATGTGCATCTTTATGCATCTAAATATAAGTACACTTGTTTATCCTTCAACACTGGACTATGCTATGAGATGATAATTATAGATAATTTTCGGTATCATTTTTGGAAGTACATTTTTTTTAAGCTTTTTGGAGAACAGGTTTAATTTCAATTAGTTGTCCAAAGGGTACAACTCTTTAGTGGCTCAGTACATCTTGTCTTCTCATCTAAATCTGCATTTCTGTCAGCAATTCAGTAATCAAACCAACGTATGGGATTTTAACTCTTTGTTTCTGCACTGTAAGAGGCAAACAGAGAATCAAATAAACCCACATCCCCATCTGGAGCAAGCAGGGTTCTCCACTGTGCTAAGAGATATTGGACTGAATGCTGGTGCCAGTGAACACTAGAGATCTTATCTGGAGCTGTTTGAGTCTTCTGCAGGGGGCAAAGCTGTAGAAAATGGATTTACATCCATTACAGGGTGAAGCAGGAAAGAGATCTCTAACCTAAAGTCAAGCAGGGCTTGTTGACAGCCTGGATTCGGTGCAGGGAGAAGCAGAACCACCACAGGAACACTCAGAGCTGTTAAACCCACAGCAGGGGTAGGGCTGGACAATCACTAGTTAAAGGTAGTTAATTATTTAAGAAAAAAATTATGAAGCATAAAATATTCAAACTGCCTATGCCTGATGCATGCCATTGCCACAATGGCATGTGCACCTGGGTTTTAAATTCTTGCCTGTTTACTACATTTTTCTTTTAAAGTAAAGTTATTTTTTTAACTAATGATGAGATAGTTTAAAAAATAATGTTTGAGAAATAATATTATTTCTCAAACATTAATAGTAAACAAAATATGGGTGAGAAACTTTGCTATTTACATCCTCGAGAGGAGATTATGTCCGCTTTCTTTAAAGTGAAAATAATTTACAAGGCTTCTTAGCTCTCTCGGAAATGAATAACTTACTAAGTGTTGCGATAATTGTGCAAAGAGCCCGTTAGGTAGCAGAGTGTAGCTACAAAGTGACTGGGAAATTGGTGCCTTGAGTCTGAAATTAGCTGTTGCAGTTACCAGGCGTCATTCCAGATTAGCTGTGCCTGTCTGGTGGGCAGCTCCCGGGGCGCCGCGCGGGTGACTCACAGCGACCCACCGCGCTCAGGGGCTGGCCTGCCCGAGGTGCCTCAACTTAGAAACAAAGGCAAAACAAAAATCAGCCTGTGCTGAGCAGTTCAGCCCACTGACAGGGTCTGCTGGAGAGCCAGCTCGTTGGAAATCTCAGAGGGAAATTAAACCTGCCTCCTGCAAAAGCTTGGGGATGGGTGAGCAGCTCACATAGCCAGTGATGATTCTCGAGTACCTGGCACTCGCCTGAACTCTCTGTCGACATCTGTACACCTGCTTGTAGCAGGCAGAAGGCAACGTTTCTCTGACTGTACCTAAAAATGGCAGTTCTCACAAAAAAAGAAAAAAAAAAAGACTGTTAGTTGTGGTATCTTTGCCAAAACCCATTTACATGTTGGCTGCTTAAAAACCCATCTGCAGTGTTGATCGCCTGACACCGGTTCACTTCCTGTCCTAAATTGCTGAAAAATCCCAGTGCATAAAACACTGGTGCCCTGTTCTTTTTATCAGACCCATGACCTTCTTCCTCCCCGAGTCTGCTCTGTGCACAACTGTCTCACCTTCCTGTGGCCTGCCCTTCTGGGTGCCTGTGATAGAGCTGGGTTGGCTGAGACCTCAGGACCTGGCCCTGCAGACACCACAGCTGGCCCTTCCCAGCTTCTCTGCTCATCATGCAGTTTATAGTCACATTTCTGTTGTCATCATCTGAAGTCCTCACCCCTAATTGGGAACCTTTGCTGGGTATGCATGAGTAGTTTGAGTCACCTTGGGGAGCAGGGCTACGTGGATGTGGAGGCACATGTTGTGAAAGTGCACTGAGATCCTTCAGGGTATAAGCTTTATAAATGACTGATATTATAAATCCTGACTGCCTGATGGCAGGCACTAGAGTGGAACATTTTGTCATCAGTGCTTATTATCTCAAGATTCTTAATTAGTTTCATTGATAATTTTGTCGCACTTGAATGTTTCGAATGATTAAATATTTCAGTGCTTCTTTAGTGGCAAGTCTCTCCGTTGTGTACGGCAGGACATGGTGCTGCCTCCAGACAGTCAGTGCTGCTCACTGCTCCTTCTGCAGCCCCTTGTGGGAGCTCCTCTCTGGCTGCTGAGGTTGAGTCTCATCAAGGCCAGTTACAGAACCCTGAGGTGGGGGATTTGGGGTACCAGAAGGGGGAACAGTGGCAATGTCTAGTTTTTGCTCTCAGCTTAGAATGTGCTTTTTTTCCTCCACTGCCTAGTCCACAGCTCAGCTGTCCCAGCTGAATGCGCAGGAGTCGTTTGCCCTATTCCTGCAGAGAAAGATATTTCAGCTAGATGGGTTTCCCAGGTTTAAAGAATGATACCTGGAGGAGGCTGCCTGCAGTTTTCTTTGCATCGCCTTCACACTTGTGCTGATGGCAGCAGGTTCCCATGCTGTGGATCAGTGCATCTTCCTTTTGCTTTTGCTGTGCACATCCTCAACTCATGCCCACCCTCCTGGCCAGGGTGAGATGTGCCTCAGCATCTGCTGGGGCCAGCAGATGTTTGTGAGCTGGGTGTGCAAACACACACACACCTCAGCCAGGAGAGCACAGGCCATGTGCTAATCCCTTGAAACACTAACCATAGCTTATTTCTAACATAAAACCTGTCCTGAATCAAGGATTTTCAGCACAGCATGTGGCATGTCTAGTTCATATAAAAGAAAAAAAAACCCAAAGCACCAAAACCCTTTAAAATGCCATGTCTCATAACTATTTACTTGAGCCATAGGCCTGAATGCTGAATGTGTGTTATAAATTGATGTTATAACTATTCAGTTTGCTTCACAAGACAATTTGGCTGTTTGCCTTGGGACTTGTAAGAAGGTAATGTTTTAAACCTGTGGTTGAGAGGTACCGTACATTCATATCATTGCTTTAATCAGATTATTGTTTTCTTTTTTTTTTTTTCCTTTTTAGACCAAGTTGTAGGTTTTTTTTTTCAGATCCTTGTTTCTTGAATGTTTCCCATAGGTGGAGTGTAATTAAACTCCAGTGGCATCTCCTCCTGCTGGGATTTGGGCTAGGGACAGATCTTTAGGAAGCATAAAACAAATAATGTGAAACCTTGTTAGAAGGTTTGCCAGTGAATTGGTTCTACTTAATTTACAAGCTGATAGTTTTGAAAATCTGCCCTTTTTCCTTTTATGAATTGCTTTCTATAAATTGTTAATTAATCATTTAAACATTGTGGGAGAGGGAGGAGCCTGTGAATCTTTTGTAGCTCTCACTCTGCTCGTGGGCTGAGAGTTCACATGACAAGAAGCACTTTCTGTCTGAAAACCTGGCTTTTACTTAAAATAATTTGACAAGGAAGGCTGCACCCTGACAGTGGTGAGGATGAAAGGCTTTGAGCAATGGCAAGTGCAATGGATGGATAGTGGAGCCCTCACCATGCTGGTGTGACAGTGGCCTGTCCCCTGGGACGCTCCCCAGGCTGAGGATGAGGAGCAGCTCCTTTCCCAGCTGGGTCAGAGCTTGTTCTCCTCCATACAGGCCTTGTGCTGCTCCTGTCTATCGAGGCTATTCCCATGCTGTGCCTCAGCTCCCTCCAGCTGCCAAAAGAAAATAAAATATGAGACCTACATCTCAGTTCTGGGGGTATAAATATGGAATAACCTTGTCAGCTGGTTAAACCTGGTTTACTGTGCTGTAACCATGAGGTGAATCTGTCCCCAGGTAATGCTTGACTAATGGCTATTGAAGGCAAAAGTGAAGTGATAAGAGTTTGGGATCAGTGCCTAGTGAGCTAATATCTATATTGCAAAACAAGCTGTGGCATAACTTGGACTGCCTTTGATGATCCTTCTGCCTTAGGATTTGAAATGTTCTTTTTGGAAAGACCTAATGCTCCAGGATGTATTTCTCATCTGCCTGATATAATACTGCTTCCACTTTCTATATACTCTTGCAACAATGAAATGAGTGTCCTTACTTTTTGGTTGGCCATGCCTGCTGCTTGGAAGTTGATGTTGATGGTGGAGCAGATCTCATTCTGATAAAGAGAAGAATGTTGTGCTGCTCTCCTCACAGGGCAGGGACTGCAGTTGCAGAGACCTGAGATGGAAAGTAAGTTATCTTTTAGTAATCCTTTGGTAGGTGGTGGTGAGAGAAGGACTACTAAGAGATTTTTTAATACCAGCTAGGGAAAAGTATACAGCATGGGATGTAATGGCTAGGAACAGTAGTGAGTCAAAAGTATTTTTAGTGGTTTAGGTATTAACTCTCCTGCTTTTTTTGCACCATCTTTTTTTATCTGTACCAATTGCTTTAGTATCTGGGTGTGGATATACAGGTGATTACCACACTGTTGTATGTAAACAGAGTAGAAATCACCACAAAGTCATTGCTGCTCCTTCTTCCCTCTGTTATCTGTCCTCACTTCCAAGCTCTGTACCTCATTTATGCTACCCTTTGTATTTTTGATCTCATCACAACCTTTCATACATAAAGGTGCTGGGCTCTGATCTGCTCCTTTTGTGTCAGTCACATGTGGCATCAGAATGATTACATAGGAGAATAAGAAAAAAAAATAGAATGTTCCCCTAATTGCTGTAATCTGAAATCACACTCACTCCAGGAGCCACACATAATTTACAAAAAATAAGTACCAAACTTCAATATGGATAAAACAGTCCAGTCTGTGCATCTGTTTGCTGCTATTAGGAGTATTAGTTTTCAAGAGCAATCCATTATACCGTGAAGTACCTTACTTTGTTAGACAAACAAGAAAACCCACACTTTTAATTTCCTGAAGCTTTTAATGGCATCACAGGATGCAGGTACTTGAGATACTGATACCTACAGCAGAGGGATGAAATGGCCTTAGCTTCTTCTTACTGCTGGCCTGAAACCAGCAAAAACAGAGCTGAGCCATTTTAGGAGGATTTTACCAGCAAGGACATTTTTTGTAAGCACATCAGGTGCATGCACTTGGGCAATAAAGGCTATAGAGGAGAGAGAGGTCTGTGCTTTGAGTGCTCTGGATCCTCTATAACTGTGTGTTAAATTCAAAATAGCAGTCTAAAGAGTACCTTCATCAGCAGAGACTGCTAAAGGGGAGAATAAAGTGTTGTGGGAATTGACTGAGGCTCTGTCACCTCCTAGCTGCAGTGTGTGGGGGCCGGGGAGGCTTCAGCATCAGCTGCTGGAGTACGGCAGGAGAAAGAGCAGCAGCAAGCTGGGGAGCCGGCTGCCCACCTCGCTGTGCAGCCAGAGATAAATTGCTGCAGCAAAATTGTGAGCAGTGTCTTGTAAAGAAAACAGAGGAGCTGCTCAGAGGTTGAGGAAGATGAGCTGTTTTTTAGGGCTGTCTGGAGCAGAGGGAGTTCAGGGTGTTCTGACATGTTCCAGCTGCAGCAAATGTACAAAATGGGGGCAAGCAGGCTCATCCACAGCCAGGCAATTATTATTATAATTTTATTATGAGTGGCTATACTTTGTGAATTGTCTCTTTCTCTTTGTGTACAGACTGTTTTTGTAGCATGTGCACGGTGTGGGGATGTTTCTGTGCAGATGAGGAGGTGAAGCCAGGGTTTGCTGCCATGCTTCTGCATCTTCTCTAACGATTGCTGTAAATTTGCCTTTTCCCTTTTTCATCTATTCAGCCAGCACTGAAATGAAATGTTCTTTGTGAAGAGAATATTGAAGAGCAGAAGGGAAAAAAGAGGGCATGGGTGTGCTTAATAAAAAAAGATTCTCTGCACTATTGCAGGTGCAGTTGATGCTGTTTAGAGCAGTCACTCATCTCACTCCAAATAAATAGTAATGACTGTTTCCTGTGACTGTGCTGTGAATCATACTCAGTCCATGCAGGGGAGTAGAAAATAAAGCTGCATGCAATCCACATGAGATGATGGCTCTTGTAATATTCAGCAGTTGGGCCTGGTTAGAAGCGTTTCATTATCTCAGAATTAAGAGAGAGCTTCCTGCTGTTGCTAAAGCTTGTTTATTCTTCTGCCTTCCCTGCATTCCCTCCCTCTCTTCTTTCTTTCTTTGACATCTATCCCCTCTTCCTTTCTCCCATCTCTGAAATGTTGGCTTAATGTTTCTGAGCAGAACTGCAAGGTCAAATTAGGGACAGTGGCCCGGCAAGTACATTAGTAGTTTACAGCATGATTTTTGGCTTAATAGGAGGGCGCTTGAATTTTCTTTTATCTTTTGCCCTCTGCTTCTTTTCTTAGCTTATACTCAATATTTATCAGGAAGAAGCAGAAGAAGTTGACCTTCTTTTCCATATCTAGTGAACTACAGAGTTTTTTCCTTATGCTTGGCTTGCTCCAAAGTGAATCTTTGGAGGTCTTTCAGTGAACTGCTGTTGCTGCTGTCACCTTAGGCCCCAGCAGAGACACCTGTAGCAAATAGGTGCTCTGTGGGTGCAGGTCTGTTTGTGCTTTAGCTGGATGTTGGAGGTCGTGGTGAAACCAGTCAGATTCCCTCCTTGACTGAGGGCTGAGCCGGAACTCCTTGCCTAGGCCCCTCAGGAGAGGGGCAACAGCCAGAGCCTGCTGTTCGGGCTTCACCATCTCTGCAGAGTGGCAGTGTGGGGTGGGTAGATCTGTGTGAGGCTCATGTGAAGCCACATCATGAGCTGTCTTTATAATTGCTGAATTACAAAGTGGTGGGGAAGTTCACCACTGCTTCAGAAGCTGTGGAGGGTAAGACACACACCAGTTCCCAAACTCACTGTATTTCCTGTTTAGAATAAGCATGGATAATGTGTCCCTGTGTGCTGTGCCTCGCTGCAGTCAGGGTTGCTGGGGCACCCCACTTGTGTGTGTTGGTTCTAGTCAGCAGAAGCAGCTGAAGGTCCATCTCAAAGCAGGTGTGATTCATAAAGCATCTTATCCCAAGAAGAGCTCTGATTCAGGTTTTCACATCTGGATGTTGATTTTGATTCCTATGAGTTGCAGAAGGCCCCTCCAACGTGGCCCTGCTGTGCTTAGTGACCAGCACATTCCCACTGAGTGGGTGCAGCCAGGCTCTTTACAGAGTATCCAATTCCAGCTGATAGCTGCAGTGATGGAGGGACCTGTGTGATCCCTCCTGGCTTCTCTCCAGCAAGTTCTGAAGCTAAAGGAAGCGGTGTGATGCCTGAGGACACTGACTTACATGGACAGTGCCCTCCTGGAGGGTGAATCTGTGAATACTAATGAATTCATTAGACCTCCTAAAGCATCTCTGTTTCAATAGTGTTTGCCTCAGCAGCAGTCAAGATGGTTAAAAGGCAATTGCAGCCACTGAAATACGTAGCAAAACTATTATCAGAAGATGTCATTTTTCGTAAATGTCAGTATGTAGATTTTTTATGGAGATATGGTGACAGGTAGTGAATAATTTAACATAAATTTACATAATATAGTGCAGATGTTAATTTATGGCCATATTAGACTACAAGGTTATGTATCTAATGGCTTTTGGTCTCCTCTTTTTTTTCCTTTTTTTTAAAGTTAAAACTTTCTCTAAATTGTCCCACTTCACTCATAATTCATGCAATACCTGTCTTCCCCCTCGTGCCACACAGGAGGCTGTGCATGTCATACCCTTTTTGCAGCCATGTGATTCACAGCAAACTCATTCCCATCTCCAACCTCAATCATTTCAATGCAGTGTATCCCTGTTTTTACTCAAAGCAGGCCTGTGAGGGTCAGGAAGTGCTGTTGCTACTGGTTGACTTGTGTTCCTCAAGGCTGAGCCTTTGGACATAGCTAGAGACATACATTGCTTCTCCTTGTGGGAAAAGCTGGAGATGGGAAGCCAAAGCTAACTGCTCCATAGGTGAAGGTCTCCACCTGCCTTCCCTTTCCAAAACAGTCAGAGGAGCTGGCTTCCACTCAATTCTTGGCATCTGCAATTGAGAAGAGAATTTTTCCCTAAACATTTGCTTGGTGGCCTCCCATGGTACAAATATTGGCCTAAATTTTAGAGAGGTGTCCATGCAGGATGCTGGAACAGACGTGAGGCTTTTTATTGGGTTTGTGTGACAAGGTTTTGGTAGTGGGGGGGTGCTACAGAGTAAGAAGCTTCTGGAAGCTCCCCCCATGTACAACAGAACCAACATCAGCTGGTTCCAAGATGGATCCAGTGCTGGCCAATTCTGAATCCATTAGTGATGATAGTAATGCCTCTGGGATTAACAGAGTTAAGAAGGAGGGTGAAAAAAGCCTGTGCAATAGAAGCAGTAGTCAGACAAAAGGAGTGAGAACATGGAGAGAAACAGCTCTCAGACAGCCAGGTCAGTGAAGAATGAGAGAGAGGAGGTGTCCAGGCAGCAGAGCAGAGACTCCCCTGCAGCCTGTGGTGAGGATGATGGTGAGGTGGCTGTGCCCCTGCAGCCTGTGGAAGTCCATGGGGGAGCAGAGAGTCATGTGCAGCCTGTGGAAGACCGCATGCCAGAGTGGATAGATGTGTCCAAAGGAGGCTGTGGAAAGACCAAAAGACCCTGTGGAAAGTCTGAGCTGGAGCAGGATCCATGGAGAGAGGAGCTCATGCTGGAGCAGGTGTGCTGGCAGGACTTGTGACCCTGCAAGGGACCCACACTGGAACCATCTGAAGTTCCTGAAGGACTGCACCCCATGGAAGGAGCCTACATGGGAGAAGTTTGTCAAGAACCACAGCCCGTGGGAAGGACTCACATTGGAGAATTTAATATGGAATTGTGTCCTGTGGGAGGGACCCCATGCTGGTGGAGGAGAAGAGTGTGAGAGTCCTCCTTCTGAGGAGGAAGGAGCAGCAGGAACAACGTGTGATGAATCAGCTGTAACCCTCTCTCCTCGTCCCCCTGCACAGCTGGGAAGGAGGTGGAGGTAGGGAGCTCTGGGGTACTGAGCCCAGGAAGATGTGAGGGATGGGGGAAGTGTGTTTTTAAAATTTGGTTTTACTTCTCATTATCTTAATCTGATTTTATTAGTATTAAATTCCATTAATTTTCCCAAGTTGAGTCTGCTTTGCCTGTATTGGTAACTGAGTGATTCCTCTGTCCTTATCTTGACCCAAAAGCTTTTCCTTACATTTCCTTCTCCATCTAGTGAAAGAATGGCATCCAGATGGGCTGGAGCCACAAGGGGCTTGAATCTAGAGGGGCTGTCAGGGCATAAGTGGTGGCAGGGGCTCTTGGAGTACTTGTTCTCTGGACCAAGTATTTATGGACCATGCTGCTAATCCCAAGCTGGCCTGCTGCCGTTTTACCCAGGTAATGTCCAGCTTGTGGGACAGAGAAAGAAAGGTATGGGCCTAACTGTACTCGATTTCTCTGCAAGTTTTCTCCATTTAGGCACTCAAATTAGACTCAGGCTTTCAGGAGAGCTATGTGCATTGAGCACACAGTGATACCAGTATCAGACCAGTGTGCCCTTTGAGTCTCAGATCTCTGGCTGCCTCTTGCAGGATGTCTGGGTGGGAGGTGAGCTCTCTTTGGAAACCTTCTGCAGAAACCAAACCCCCTGAGCGCCCAGGGCAAATATGGATCATAGTACAAACATGCAACTCCAAAATGAAGAATTAGGATTAGAAGTCAGTGTTCCTAATTAGAGCAGAGGTCCTTCTTTTGAGGCAAATAAGTTTTCATCCAATTTATTGTGAATATTACTTGAAATATTTAAAAAATGTTCAGCTACAGCTTTCCTCCCCTCCACACACCACCACCACCATGGAGGAAGCATGAATCATATCCAGAAGATAGGTTGGCACCAGTGTGTCTTAGAATAAGGTTAAACTGTGCAGCTCTACAAATACACTTTTTGTGGAAGGTAACTGGGGTAAAGGGTGGATATTTGTCTTTTAGTCCAGTGTAATGGAGGAAAGGTTTGTGGTTTCTTGTTTACTGCAGAGAATAATAATAATAATAATCAGTTGGGTTTTTTTCAGATATTGTACAATGTGTCCAGTTACACACCCCCTCTAGAACTGTGGCATACACCCTTTCTTATTTGCAAGCCTGTGTTGTCCTGGAGGTGGGAGGAGAAGACTGGTTGTTCCATGTCAGCCTTGTTGCTGCCTTCACACTGTGTCCCTCTGGGGGCTTTTAGGAATTGGAAAATCCTGTGTCATTGATCTCAGGGAGTCTGTCAGTTCTGTTTGGAATCACAAAAAAAAGTCATGTCCTTTACCAAGACAGGTAAAGCCCTAAGAGCAGTGTGACCACTGTTGGTTTTTCTGTACAGGACTGTGAGAAGTGGTTGGTGTTTAAAAAACAAGAGAAGTGTCATTGTTATTTACTGTCTTACAGAGGAGAGGAAAGCAAAAGAAACATTTTTTTTTAACATACAACAGGGTAGTTCATGTTCTCTAAAGTGAAATATTGTTCCTTTAGTTTCAAATTTCCAGCAGACTCTGACTTCTTATCTCCCTTCTTCGAGCCAAGAAGCCAGCTGCCCCATTGTGCTGAGGTGGTTTTCCATATGCTTTATTTCCTCATGGAATATGAAGAATTGTGTGCTCTGTTACCTCTCTGAGTCTGAAGTATTGCACCCATGGCTGTCCCCCAGGCTCTGTGCAGAGGTTACTTGTGCCAGTGGAGCTCCTCAGACCTTCTCTTGGAGCTCACCTCAGTGTTAGCAAGGGAATGTCTATTGGCCTCTCTGGGAAAGGGTCTCAGTTAAATCCTCAGTATGTTCCTAATCGCTCCATCTTGCTGTCCCACCTCTGGTTTGAGCTTCTCAACACAACCACACAGCAGAGAGAGAGCTGTGGTTAAACAAGATATCCCTGCCCCCCATGCCCATTGTTTCCAAAACTCCCACTTCAATAATGTATTAGCTTGATTCATAGAAAAACAGTGGACCAAATGCCTACCTCTCTTCTCATGTTTCCCCAAGGCTTCCAGGAATGAAAGGAATTAGCACACAGACAGCTGATTTCCCTAGCACACCACAGAGCTGTATTTAGTGTGGCCTTAACCCAGACTGGATTCCCACTGGACACCATACAAATGTTTAATAATTAATGTCTCTTTTTAAAAATCAAAGAGGGTGAAAAGAGGTTGATCTATCCCAGGGATTAACTGAAGAATGGTAATGGATTGAAGAAGTCTAAACTCTTCCTACCCTCTAGTATGTCTTGTCAGGAGCAGTAAACAAGCCCTCCATTTTTGGTACAGAGTTGCTCAGTGTTCCTAGAGCACTAATGGGAGTATTAAGTATAAGACATCTATGAGTCACTGTGGTTCTCATTCAAGTCAAAAGCATAAATAGCACTTCTCATATATCCATGCTGTGTCAGTCAAAGATACTGCATTTCCTTTCCCCTCTGCCTCTAATAAACATCCGCCGACCTTAAGCTGCTATATACAGGAAACAGCCTGTTGGTTATTGTGTAAAACTGATAAGGTCCCCTGGGATGCTTTATCTGTCTCTGTTGTGCGTATAAATTTAGCTTCAGTCATTGTAGGTTTTGTTCTTTTACCCTTTTTCCTCTCCTCCTTTTTTAATGCCTGCTAAGTAAACATGGCATTGTGGATAAGGGGATAAAGTAATTATCTAGCATAATAAGATCAACACCCAGAGACTTAAGATTCCATCAATACACTTTGCCTTTCAGTTCTTTTGCCTGCATTTTCCTTGCAAATAACGGGTTTCTCTGTTTTGAAATGTATACCTGTTATTTTTTACAGTACCCTACCCACACCCCCATTTCATGCAATTGTAAACTGCAGCAGACCAGAGTGCCTGTCATTACGATTTTGCTCAAATACATGATGGTATTTACAGCAATGCTGAATTTCCTCTCCATTTATGGCAGGTTGTGAGGGTTTCTTGCTCAGCACAGTGCTGTGAGATGGTAGCCAGAATTATCTTTTCATGTAATGCTCTCAGGAGGTTGAGTTCTTGGAGATGTAGAGCAATTAACATTCTTAATACTTCCAGTGCTGGTTAAGGGTTTGGTGTTTGGAGGGTGGAGCTAAGGTTTGGATTTGTATTTAAAAGAGTTTGTATCTTTCTTTCCTTATTATTGGTACACAAGCCAAAAATATGACCAGAGGTCTTTCAAGGTGTCTCCAGCTTCAGGGTGTGATCTGTGTGGTACGGTAATAATGTTCCTTTTGCCTGCAGTGTGCTCCATCCTGAAAGCATGCTGGAGAGCTGAAGGATGTGTCTGGATGCAGTAATCCTTTCTTACTCTGCAGTCTGTCGGGGGCTGTTTGAATTGAGTTGTCCTGAGGTGACTCAAGTTCTTTTTAAGATTCACTTACAGACTTGTGCTATCACTCATCTTCCATCCAGGAGCTGGTGAGCCTGGTGCCCTGGAGTATGTCTTTTGTGTAATTCCTTCTTATGCAGCTCTGAGGTAAGCACATCTGAGTGCATTTTATGCTCAGCTTGTAAAAGTACGACTGTTTTGACAGGGTGCTGGACAGAGAAGATTCAGGACAGATGTTTTACCAGCTACTTCTTAAAAGCTGAAGTGGTAGCTGAGGAGACAAACAGGTATTTATGCCTTGAAAAATTCCTTGCAATGTACTCATCTAGCTCTCACTAGTTACGCAGCCTGTGTGTGTGGTGAAGTGGCTGTGGCATAACCAAGAGAGAAAGGGTTTGTTTAGCTTTTGGTTAGCTAAGTAACCATGGTTCAGACAACAGGACAAGTTAATTACCTGAGCCCTTCAGTAGTTACTCAGGTGAATTTCAGCTCTCACTGACCTTTCTGCTCCTGGTGTGGTTTGCATTGCTCTGAGCTGGCTCACAGCTGCCTGATCTGGTACAACCACAACAGTAGTGGCCTTAACTGCAGTACAGACTTTAATAAACTTGGTGTGGTTTTCAGAACAAAGGGGGTAGAATCAAATAGTCTTTAAAAATTGTAAATGCTAAAAAATTCCCAAAACATCCTTTTAGCACCTTTCCTTATTTCAGCTTCCCCAGAGCAAGGGCTACACCTACTTTAATATTGTGATACTTTGGAAATCTGACTGACAACAGGATCTTCAGGAAAAGGCCAGATAAAATCTTCACAGCACTGATACTTCACAAATTTCCCCAGCAAGGTGGTACTTGCATTTAGGCTTGCAAAGCAGTTGTTGGAGATCTTCCATAATGTTTGGATGAGGAATTTGTCCAAGCCAGCCAGGGGTGAGGAACTTGCTCTGCTTTCTTCAAAGATGATTTTGTCATGAGTGGTACATAAAAATGCATTAGCACTTTTTGTCAGTAATGAACTTCCCTGTTCATTAGGTTAACATTGGCTGCTGTCACTAGTAAGTACATTTTAATGAGGAAGAGAGCATTCTGAAATGGTGGAAACCTGGCACTCTTGGGTCCAATTCACAGCTCATTGAAGCCGGTGAACAGATAGACTCCCACTGAATTCAGGTCCCATTCAGAGTGAGGGCAATTTACCCTGGCTGAGGACCTGCCCCTGGTTTCCCCAGTGGCTACTCAAGTGTAAAGTGCAGCTGCTGCTGGCAGGTTTTGTTTCTTCCATTTAGAGTTCTGAATCCATTCAGCATTATTTTTAAGGCAACAACACAGCAGTTGAAGTCTTGTTCTACCTCCCCAAATTAAATAATTCTCTTACATCATTTACTTCCACTTGCTGGTTTGCTTTCATTTGACCTGCTAACCATGTCACACAGCATTAGCTTTGTAAATGCTGTCACGGACTTGGTTTGAAGGTTTGTGCCAGGTCAGTTGTAATTCTCTGTTTTTCTCTTGCATGCCAGAACAAGCAGAGAAATGTATATTATGGGTGCAAGCTCAAATAAAATGAACTTTGATAATTTAAAGAGTTTTGTGCTGGTGAGATAAGTGAACAGATATGTGGCTACTGTCATATTTTAAATCTACTTTTTCGCTTGTAGTTACCTCACACTTGCTTTGTACATCTGTTTCTGGTGTTTCTGATTTTACAAAATACCAAATTTTATAGAACAAGCAAAACACACTTTCCCAGTAAATAGTTCTGGGTAAAATTCAACTTGTTGCTTTGTGGAAAAATTACGGATGTGTTTTAAAAAGCCTCTTCTTCATTATTTCCTTCTCTTCTTAAATAACAATTGTACTTATTTTCATACAAGCCTTCTTTTCCTGCATGGTGCATTTTAATAATTTACACATCCCTGTTGTATGGGAACCAGAGAGCAAAGCACACTTCCTGAGGGAATGTCACTGCAATCCTTATTCCTGTGATTATTGCTACAGTACCACTGAGAATTCCTATCCTCAGTCTGGATTTTATTGTGTGTATGATGTTCAAAAAACCTGATGGGACATAGATTCATAAAAGCTTACAGTGTGTACTTAAACTGACAAAACAATGTGGATTTAAGATTGTGTATTGATGTTAGGGATGTTGACTCTTTTCCTAACACAGGAAAAGAAGATGGGTGGGCCATTGCTCTTCAGTAAAACAACACTGAACTCATTAGGACCCTCAAAAAGTACTCAGATTTCCAGTGTGCCTTGAGCAGATGAAGGAAGTTTAAGAAACAGCGAGAAGGGAAAATGCAATCTTAGATTTCTTAGACCCCTTTCTTAAGGACCCAGGAAGAACACATGGGTCATCATAGCATGTGCCTTCACGAGGAAGCAGACACTCAAATCTCATTTCAAAACATCCACAAAGCTCCTTCTACACACAGCACCAACATATTGTGGATCATAGAAGATGTCCCAAGCCTTCATAAACAACTAGAAACCGCTATTAAAACATCACTGGCTGCAATTATAATGTATCTCAGGAAGAAAGAAAAAGAGATCAAGATCTCAAGTCGTGGCAGTAGCAGGGCATTTGTTAAATAAAACTCATCTTTAATGATCAAAGCTGTTATTAGTACATTGGTGAGTGCAGATATCTTTTTAATGGTTTTCATTTTCACATTAACCTTTAAAAAGTGAGTTAAAGCTTTCTAAACTAGAGTGGGAAATTATATATTCACAGCTTACCGAATCTGTGCAAGTCATAAAAAGAGGGCCTTTTCTGAGTGCTAATTTTTCTGAAAATTTAATTTCCAGGATGCTCCCATTAGGCAGTGGTTGAATCTGCCATCATACAATCCAAAGTGGCTTCCCCAAAGCCATCAGTTTATCCAAAGTTTCCTTTGGATTCCCATTGACTGCAAAGGATTCTTGCTTAACTGTCCAGGCTCATGTGTGTTTTGGTTGCTCTTTTAGCACAGCCTTGACCTCCAAGGTCTTCAGATAGGAGCAGTGCACCTCACAGTTGGAATATGTTTTCCTTAAGGATATTATATTGTGGCTCTTTTATATGAGTGGATTGAACTTAATTTAGGGAGAGCAGGAGTAGAATGAAAGGGAAGTTTCCGTTTCCTAAGGGAAAATGAAGTGAACTGTGCAATCTTAATGGTTTGTTTTAACTCTTGCCACAATCTCTGCCTTTCTCTGAAGAAAGTCCTTTGTCTGCTGGCAGTGACTGCAGAGTGGTTTATAACTTCCTATGCTTTAGCTTTGCACTGTAAGAGCACAGGCACATATAGTCAGTGCTGTGGGCAAAACCTTTTATGTCGTGGTGGGGAGTGTTTTCTCCTTTAAAAATGTCAAGTTTGATACAGTGTTGCAAAGGAGCAGGGCCTCCATTAACCCTCCCCAACAAGGAATGATCCCAGGATCCTACGGGTTCTTTATTAGAGCAGTGGGGTTTCCCCATAAGGCATCATTTGTTATATTACTTCCATCTTGTAAATTACATTTTTTTTTCTCCTTTTTTTTTTTTCTTTAAATTATGCTCTGGGGAGGCAAGGGGAGGGAAGGGACAAGGTGTGCCTCTCAATTGCTGTTTAGGGGGTGTGGGGAAGAAAGGAGCATGGTGAAATGCTTTCAATCTAAACATAGGAAATAGAGCAGGTTTGATAAGGAGAAATTGCCCCACAGAACAAAAGAATTTTAAGAGAGGTTTTGAGTCAACAGATTAAGTGCTTTTTTGGAAACCTGTTGTGTTCACACGTTTATTTGCCATGAAGTTGATCCTCTCTTGTATTCTTCGGAGGGATCCCATCACTTTTTCATTCTTGGCTGCAGACAAAAAGCCAGTGATGCTTTGTGCTAAATGAATGAACTGCTTTCTTGCCAGTGGTGAGATCTGTGGTGATGAATCTGACATACCTCTTCCCTCTTAGGAAAACACACTGATATTGTTGGGCTGCTTAAGGACTACTAAGAATGGGGACACTGATTAGCAAGCCAAAATGAAGGAATGGATGTCTTAAGAAAAATAATGTATATAGCATCTGTAAGCCTGAAAACATTTCTGAACAGCTTCTTTAGCCAGTGTCAGAGTTCCTTCTTCTTTTGCAAGCAGAAATGAAAGCAACAGGGATAAAACCGAGCCAGGCTTTTAACATCTGTCTTCATAAGATGTTGACATGTGTGAACATGGTCACTTCCTTTTTCCCTTCCTGGATACTATTAAGGTAGATGTGATACTGTGATGTGAATGTCAAATAAATCAATCCTTGTGCATCCACTGTTGATTGATTAGATGACAACTGTTAACTATTTAGCTGGTATTTTCTCATTGATGCCATAATTTTGGCACCCAAGTTCTTTACAAAGTGTAAATTATCTCAGTGACCTCTAAAAATGCCCGATTAAATTGATTTTTTCTGTATGTGTCACTGGTTTCAAAGGAGCTGTGCTGATTTGCACCAGTTGAAACCCTGCCCCAAAGCGTCAGGCTCAGGAGTTCACAAAGGAGAGGGATGTGTGGCCCAGAGGCAGAGGTCTACCATCTTTGCTGAGGCAGGCTTTGATTTTAATGTATCAGGAATGTTTTTGAGATCTTTTAACTACTTTTAAAAAACACAGTGTTGAAATCATGAAGTTTAACAGTCATATTCTTTCTTTCTTCATTGTCATTGAAAACAATGAATACTTGATCTTTTAAATCCTGCCAAGGCAGGTAAATTGTAATTAATCATGAGCCATTCATCAATAACTAATTATTCAATTACATGAAAGATAATCTTGTTTTCAGTGGATATCAATCATTAAAAGAACAATTATTTATTTCTAATTCATAAGATCAACACTATTATTTCTGTAATTGCAAGTGTCATGAAATGGCCACAGCATAATAAAGCATACCTGCCCTATATTAAATCAGAATGTCACGTTGACAGATACTGTGGCATTGCAAATAAGGCACCTTTTGCAGACAGCTTTTTGCAATTGAAATAGCTGGGATTAAATGAGAAATAAATACTGTCTGTGTCCTAGTTAAGCCTGTTTGGAGAAGTCTAAAGGAGCAAACTATTAGTTAGCAGACTGATAATTACAGATGTTTAAAAATAGATACTCGGCTATTTATGCTGTCTGAAGTATTAATAACTTTATTTACCACTGGAATAAAGCTCAGCTGTGAGAGCCAACCCCATATGACATTTCTACATGGTACAAGAAGTGGCTCTAATATTTGTAACTGGTGAAGGTTTCAGCAGCAATTTTGTGGCAGATCTTGTGCTTGCCTGCATGTACAAATAAAGCAATGGAGGTTTGAGAAAGAATTATCGTGCAAAACAAAAACACGCAGCTTATTCATTACTCAAATATTGTAAACAACATGAGAATAGTTTGTAATATGCTGGCAAACAGGAAAAAAAAAGCTTTGTAAAGGACCTTGTAAGGTTTTGCAGTGGGCCATGTTCACGCTCTGGCCATGGTGCCATATGTTGACTTTATGAGCTTGGAAGTGGTCAGGGAAAACCTTGCTGTGGGTTGCTCTGCATGTCCTGCCTCCTTCCCACTGCTGTGGTGCCAGGTTGGTGCTACCAGAGGCACTGTATCCCCTGTATCCCCTCAGGGGGAAAATGGGACTTCCAAATGCTGCTTACCAAGATTTTACTTTGTAAAGTTCTGCTGGGGTTGGACCTCTTGCTAGAGATAAGAGCCCACTCCATGATGGGAGTAAGAAAAAGGATGAATTCATGCAGGATTATCAGCATTAAATAATCTCCATGCTCAGGGGTTCATTCAGGTGAGAGGAACTTGCAGGTCAGGCAGGTCTGAACCCCCAGAGCTCCATTCCAGCTGTTGGGTGCCCACAGTGGCAGCCCCAGCAGCACAGACCAAGAGACCTCAAACATCATCTGTTCAATGGCTGCTGTGAATGATCTTTCAGTTCTTCTGTGAAGTGGAAATAGACATACCCATCAATGCTTGGCTTTGCTGCTTCAGCAAGGCAAGCTGTTTATATTATTAAAAGTTAGGTTTTTGAATTCACAAAAGCACATTTTTCTCTGTCTCATTCAATCTTTCTGCTGCAGCACTTTTGGTCGCTGAGCAGGGTCTGTGTGTGCTGCTCATGGAGGAGGTTGAGAGAGCAGAAGAGAGGGTTGCAGGAAAGGGAGGGCTGACCCTTTTCCATCCACAATGCCCATCACCCCAATCTCCCCTGCCTCAAGCACAAATAGCCAGATGCCGTGGGAGCAGCACTGTGCTTTCCAAAAGCCATGCAAGACTGGTGTGCAGCACATTCCTCACTCTGTTTGAGAGCCCCTACAGGACTTGGGGAGTTCAAACTCCCCATTTGGGATTGAACTGTCAGAGCCAGCTGGCTCAGCAGCAGTGTAACCACTGGCAAAGACAGAGCTGGAAGGAAGCAGCTTCTTCTGTCCATCACGCTGTTCTCCAGATGAGGTGGGACTTACCACACTGTTAATGAGGACTCAGTGCATTCTCTGAGCCATGCTGCTGTAGTGGCAGGGGTTTGTCCTGGCCCCGGGTGCAGAGGGTGCCTCTGCATCCAGCATTGAATGTGTATCCACACAGATTGTTGAATTAAATGTACAAGTCTGCTTTCTCACTCCCCGAACTAGTCAGAGCTAAAGCTCCCACAGAAAGAGCCCAGGTGGTTTGTGATGGGAAAAGATGGCCTGGCAGGACTGCAACTGTCCCTCCACTGACCTAGGGAGAGTCCCAGAGACCTCTGGCAGGAGGCCCATCACACCCAGCCCTGCCTCCTGCCAGGAGGAAGGTGCTAGCTGTGACCTTGAATGGGAGCCTGCACACAGCTCTGGCTGTGAGCTCCTGGCAGTCAAACTCTGACTGTACAGCTCCAGTGGGAGGAGAATAATTTCAGGGGGGATAAACCCCTGTGTCTCAAGTTTCTAGAGTGCGTTAGAAGTCATGTAGCTGTAAAGTTAATGATTGCTGAGACGTCCCTTAGCTCTCTTCTCTACCTGATGAATGTCACTTTGGTGCTGTCAGTGTATCAAGGAACAACATGGGCTTTGTTTGTTAGATTGATATAGCAACATGTATTTTAACTGCTTAATCAACAGAAGCTGTAATAAGCTTTTCCCAGTAGCTGCACCCAGGTGACATCTAAGTGATTAATCCTGAAAAAGAGAGATGGCTGCCCAGCAGAGTGGCAAGTCAGGACACAGAGCCACCATTTCACAGCTTAGTTGGGAGAAGCAAGAGCTGGAGCAGGTGACAGAGATAGCAGCGTCTTCCGAGTCAGGAGAAGATGTGGGCCAGGCTTTTTGTGCATGACTGCCACTCTTACCCTGTGCCAGCTGGCACTTGGATCATCTGCAGAAGCATATGTTTGACCAGCCCTCCTGCCAGGGGAAGGTGGTACCTTGGGCTGGTTTGAGGGGAACGAATCAGGAAAGAGCACAGTGAGCAAAGGAGTAATTTCCTTTGTCAGTGGGAGGGTTTTTTCAAAAACTCTAAGCTGAAAATACTGTTACCTTTGATTTAACTTTGGCATGCCCTCAGGCCTGACCATGGCATCCATGGTTATAGAATCACAGGATTTAGTTTGGAAAAGACCTTTAAAGATCATTAACCCTAACACTGCCGAGTACCACTGAGCCATGTCTAAGTGCCATGTCTATTGAATATGTCCATGGATAGTGACTTGACCTCTTCCATGGGCAGCCTGTTCCAATGCTTGGTTTCCTCAGAAGAACCACAGGAAGCATGCTGAGAGTCTTGGTGTTCTTCTGCCTCTGAACAGAGAGGGAAAGGGAAGTGGTAGTTGGCTCATGTTACTTGAGCTCCTTGTTTCTTTCTTAACTTCTGCCTTGCTCCACGACCACAGGCTGTTCATGTGGTAAATGGAGCATGCTTATATTTATCTTAATGGGTGTTTGAGATTCTCAGGTAAAGGACATTAGGAAAGAGAACATATTATTATAGTTTTAGTATATCTCCTACTTTTTTGTGACATTGTGGAAAGTTCATGGTAGTATTTCAGCATCAGCCTACACAAATAGTATTTAGCAGTGGTATTTTCAGTCACAGGTGCCCAAAATTAGTCCCCTAACTCTATATTTAAGCACCTAAATAGTTGCTTAAATTTGTTAAAGGGACCAACCACCAGCAATCTCCACCAATGTGAAAGAGAACTTTGCGTGCTCAGTGCCTTTAACACACACACAAAAATTATGATGGCTGTCCCAGTCTAGCATCTCATTCAAAGTTCGAATATGGTATGTCATAGCTGATTTTGCATTCAGCATCCAACTGCAAAGAAACAATAGCTGAGTGTCAATGCAGTTTATGCAGTTATCAAAGACAGTTGGTGCCTCTTTGGGGCTTCTGCATATATCATCCTTTCCCAGAAATACAATTCACATGTTTAGCAGTCTTAATGTAAAAAGTACTGCGTATTTTTGTATTAAGCCAAGCCCTGAAGTGTTTTCTGATTCTAGTATCACTTATCTTCCCCATCAAGGTGCACAGCAGAGAGGGCAGCCAGGCTGTTATTGCTTTTACTGTATTCTAAACACGCACAAGCGTACACACACATCTGTATCTTCAAAATCTGCCAAAAGTATTTGTTGTTGTCTCTAAGAAGGAGTAATGCTCTCCTGCAATGTGTAATTTATAAGCACTAGTTTTTGCTGCTTCTTATTATAAAAACAATTAATCTCATTGCAGAATGTGCGCTTAATTATAATTTGCTAATGCCCTTGAGTTTTTTTAAGTCAAATTTATTGCTCAAGTGTACTGTAGCCAATGTAATCTGGTGACAAAGCAAAGGAATTTGCTTAAGGAACTGTTTTTTCTAGGACTGAATTTGTGATCTGTGACGTTACGCAAAACATTTTACCTTTTTCATGAGTCAGCTTCCCCATCTGTTTTTTTAAGAATGGCTGGAGATTAATAGGTGAAAGATGCCATATTTTTATTTTGTTAAGCACCAGAGCACAGGATCCATTCAGCACGTTATTTATATTATACATCCCTCATTTGAAACACCTCATCATATTTACACTTTTAATTTGCCTTTACTTTTGCTATCATTGCTAAACATAAGCCACCCACACAGATTAAGGGCATTGGTGTTCATAGCAGTCTAAGTCGTATCAGCCATTCAAACTAAAATTAGTGCTAAAAGCAGTCAGTACTGCCAGTGGTCTTGGGGCACCATCACAACAGAGCAGTATGGAGGGTGAAATCCATTTTTCTCTTGGCTTTTGGTCCACACCAAACCGACGTGAGCCTGCTTGTGCAGGCACATGGGCTGTGCCCATTTGGAGTGTGAGTCTTGTCTATGCTCCTCATCAGCTCCAACGACCCTTTATCTGCTGTGCCAAGGGAGAACAAATATGGGGATGCTGTGCACAATAGAAAGGAGAGAGGTCAACTTTTTCCTCCAAAGACATGAGCTCTCTCTACTTTGTGGCAACCCCAAGTCTCATGCTAACAAATCGGCACTTCTGCTCCTGCTGCAGAGGGCTGTGGAGGTCATGTCAGTGACTGCTCTCAGAGCAAACCCAGGAGCATTTGGGCAAACATTTTCTCCAACTGTTGACATCCTGGTGGCCTCAGAAAGCTGGCCCCCTGTGACTCATAATGGTATGGTGGCTGGATGAGATGGAGCAGGGCATTTACACAAAGCACTGTTGCTTTTCAGTTCTTGCTTGCATTCCTGCTTAGCTTTGTATGTACCATATCACATCATGCATCTACATCCTGTGAGGCATTCGTAGTTGATAGAAAAATAACTTTGATGGGAGTATGCAAAGCAACTCCACTACTTTTTAAGCAAAACAGCTCAAAAAACTTTGTTTTACTGCCCACAGCATGGAGATGGTTTGTTGTTTTGTTTTTTTTTACAGCTACAATATGAGTACCACTTGGAGAATAGTGTATGCCCCAGGGGTATGCATAAACTCCTGACCCTGCTTAAACTGTGTGGCACACAACGCTGGGCACACATCAGCAACATTTGTGTGCTGTACCAAGCCCTGTGTTGTGACACATCATTCATGTCCGGCAATAATGCTGCAATCACTGGTCCTGATCGCTTCCTGCCAAATGGCACACAGAGCCCAAACTCCCTAAAAATAGAGACCTTTCCCACTGCACTGTAATCCTGGTGCCAGCACCAAACCATACCTCTCCACAGTCCCTTCAAGCCATAAAAAGATTTTCTCCTGCTTTCTTTCTGGCATAAAGCACAGTTTGGGAAATGTATTAGGGCTATTAATTTTGTTGCAGGGAGCGCAGGGGTGCTAGTGTTTTATTAACACAGTAGCTCTGCTCAATGGCAACATCTGGTTTTCAGTGAGGTTTCAGGGTTGGTTTTTTTTTTTGCTCCATTTTCCAGCTGTGTTGACTCAAGTCAGAAGGCAGTCAGGCACTTGTGAGACTGAGGTCTCCAAACACTTAAAGAGCTGAGATATTCTTTGAAACCCCTGGATCTTGGAAAATTAGGGCAGAATCTGACAATACCAATTTTTCCTCCAGAGGCTTGCAGCATTCACAGTACTGGTTCCAGCCAGGATCAGGAAATTAAAAATCACATGGAAACTTTCGCAGTGTTTTCAGGGTGGCTGTAGGTTACATCTCCACAGAGTAAAAAGTGCAGGAGGGAGACTCAATTTTCCCAGGCCATTTGTTTTATGTTGTTCGTGTATCCTGAAAGATGATTTACCTTGCTCAAGAAAATATGCAAGTCAAAAGAATACAATTTAGGTTTTCTGGAGCAAAGAATGGAAATGCAGCTTTGGTGTCAAGGCATTAACAATTCATTAGGCTCACCTGTGTCCCAGCAGTGGGGCCAGCATGAGACAGATACTCTTACAGCTGACACCAGCTGCATTTCTGATGTGTGTTATAAATCCCATCCCTCTGGGACTCCTGTTAGCCAGCTGTGGCTACCTGCCTGTGGATTGAGCTCCAGCACAGCAGGCAATGAGTGGCCAGAAGGACCTCCATGTTCCTCACCAGCTCTCCTGCTCTCTGCTCCAGTGCAGCCTGGACCCCAGTTTACTCCTAGCCCAGGAGCTCTGGTTCCCTGCTAAATCCCAGGGGAAGGCTGAGCTACCTGAAAAGCTGTGAATACTGGCAGAGTGGCTCCCCTGCCACCTTCACCCGCCTTTGCTTCTTTCCCTCCATTCCACAGCACTCACTTTGAATTCATCTCTCCTGTTTTCTGCTGCTGCATTCTCTCCTTTCCCTACTCTTGCATTATTCAGCTTTCCTTCTCTGGCAGTGTTTTTGCCCCCTCTTTTTCACCTCTCAGCTCCCCATGTGCAGAAGGAAAACAGCAAGCCATGCAATACAGCCTTGTGAGCCATGAGTAATGACAGAATGAAAGGAAAAGGAGGGAAGGCAGCCCTGCTCAGCATCTGAAAATGAAATGTTTGCTTTTTCTGCAGTCAGCTTTGTTAGAGGTGCTCAGGATTCCTTGTTCCTGTCCCAGTAGCCTGACTGAGGCAGGAGGCTGTGCCAGCTTGGGATGTGGACTTTGAGTCCAGACTCTGCCTCTGTGGCACTGCCCAAGCCCAGAGGAGCTTCACTGATGAAGCAGAAATTTGCCTGGTGCCAAGCCAGCCTAGCTGGCCAACATAGCCTGATGAAGATGCTTTAAGTGCTTAATGTTGCCCTAACTCTTACCCCATTCTCAACCCTCTCTTTTTTAACCCTGAAAAAAAGCCTAGCCCAACTGAGGAAAATCGGTCTGTGAAACAGGAACCCGTGAGTTGTTTTAGGGTT